>NW_028225184.1:37964516-38017016 GCF_052327205.1 Somniosus microcephalus
GTCAGTGTCTGTGGAACTGTACCTCAGTGAGAGTCAGTGTCTGTGGAACTGTGTCCCAGTGAGAGTCAGTGTCTGTGGAACTGTACCCCAGTGAGAGTCAGTGTCTGTGGAACTGTGTCCCAGTGAGAGTCAGTGTCTGTGGAACTGTACCCCAGTGAGAGTCAGTGTCTGTGGAACTGTACCCCAGTGAGAGTCAGTGTCTGTGGAACTGTACCCCAGTGAGAGTCAGTGTCTGTGGAACTGTACCCCAGTGAGAGTCAGTGTCTGTGGAACTGTACCCCAGTGAGAGTCAGTGCCTGTGGAACTGTACCCCAGTAAGAGTCAGTGTCTGTGGAACTGTACCCCAGTGAAAGTCAGTGTCTGTGGAACTGTACCCCAGTGAGAGTCAGTGTCAGTGGAACTGTACCCCAGTGAGAGTCAGTGTCTGTGGAATTCTAACCCAGTGAGAGTCAGTGTCTGTGGAACTGTACCCCAGTGGGAGTCAGTGTCTGTGGAGCTGTACCCCAGTGAGAGTCAGTGTCTGTGGAACTGTACCACAGTGGGAGTCAGTGTCTGTGGAACTGTACCCCAGTGAGAGTCAGTGTCTGTGGAACTGTACCCCAGTGAGAATCAGTGTCTGTGAAACTGTACCCCAGTGAGAGTCAGTGTCTGTGGAACTGTACCCCAGTGAGAGTTAGTGCCTGTGGAACTGTACCCCAGTAAGAGTCAGTGTCTGTGGAACTGTACCCCAGTGAGAGTCAGTGTCTGTGAAACTGTACCCCAGTAAGAGTCAGTGTCTGTGGAACTGTACCCCAGTGAGAGTCAGTGTCTGTGGAACTGTACCCCAGTGAGAGTCAGTGTCTGTGGAACTGTACCCCAGTAAGAGTCAGTGTCTGTGGAACTGTACCCCAGTGAGAGTCAGTGTCTGTGGAACTGTACCCCAGTGAGAGTCAGTGTCTGTGGAACTGTACCCCAGTGAGAGTCAGTGTCTGTGGAACTGTACCCCAGTGAGAGTCAGTGTCTGTGGAACTGTACCCCAGTGAGAGTCAGTGTCTGTGGAACTGTACCCCAGTGAGAGTCAGTGTCTGTGGAACTGTACCCCAGTGAGAGTCAGTGTCTGTGGAACTGTACCCCAGTGAGAGTCAGTGTCTGTGGAACTGTACCCCAGTGAGAATCAGTGTCTGTGAAACTGTGCCCCAGTGAGAGTCAGTGTCTGTGGAACTGTACCCCAGTGAGAGTCAGTGTCTGTGGAACTGTACCACAGTGAATGTCAGTGTCTGTGGAACTGTACCCCAGTGAGAGTCAGTGTCTGTGGAACTGTACCCCAGTGAGAGTCAGTGTCTGTGGAACTGTACCCCAGTGAGAGTCAGTGTCTGTGGAACTGTACCCCAGTGAGAGTCAGTGTCTGTGGAACTGTACCCCAGTGAGAGTCAGTGTCTGTGGAACTGTACCCCAGTGAGAGTCAGTGTCTGTGGAACTGTACCCCAGTGAGAGTCAGTGTGTGTGGAACTGTACCCCAGTGAGAGTCAGTGTCTGTGGAACTGTACCCCAGTGAGAGTCAGTGTCTGTGGAACTGTACCCCAGTGAGAGTCAGTGTCTGTGGAACTGTACCCCAGTGAGAGTCAGTGTCTGTGGAACTGTACCCCAGTGAGAGTCAGTGTCTGTGAAACTGTACCCCAGTGAGAGTCAGTGTCTGTGGAACTGTATCCCAGTGAGAGTCAGTGTCTGTGGAACTGTACCCCAGTGAGAGTCAGTGTCTGTGGAACTGTACCCCAGTGAGAGTCAGTGTCTGTGGAACTGTACCCCAGTGAGAGTCAGTGTCTGTGGAACTGTACCCCAGTGAGAGTCAGTGTCTGTGGAACTGTGTCCCAGTGAGAGTCAGTGTCTGTGGAACTGTACCTCAGTGAGAGTCAGTGTCTGTGGAACTGTACCCCAGTGAGAGTCAGTGTCTGTGGAACTGTGTCCCAGTGAGAGTCAGTGTCTGTGGAACTGTACCCCAGTGAGAGTCAGTGTCTGTGAAACTGTACCCCAGTGAGAGTCAGTGTCTGTGGAACTGTATCCCAGTGAGAGTCAGTGTCTGTGGAACTGTACCCCAGTGAGAGTCAGTGTCTGTGGAACTGTACCCCAGTGAGAGTCAGTGTCTGTGGAACTGTACCCCAGTGAGAGTCAGTGTCTGTGGAACTGTACCCCAGTGAGAGTCAGTGCCTGTGGAACTGTACCCCAGTGAGAGTCAGTGTCTGTGGAACTGTACCCCAGTGAGAGTCAGTGTCTGTGGAACTGTGTCCCAGTGAGAGTCAGTGTCTGTGGAACTGTACCTCAGTGAGAGTCAGTGTCTGTGGAACTGTACCCCAGTGAGAGTCAGTGTCTGTGGAACTGTGTCCCAGTGAGAGTCAGTGTCTGTGGAACTGTACCCCAGTGAGAGTCAGTGTCTGTGAAACTGTACCCCAGTGAGAGTCAGTGTCTGTGGAACTGTATCCCAGTGAGAGTCAGTGTCTGTGGAACTGTACCCCAGTGAGAGTCAGTGTCTGTGGAACTGTATCCCAGTGAGAGTCAGTGTCTGTGGAACTGTACCCCAGTGAGAGTCAGTGTCTGTGGAACTGTACCCCAGTGAGAGTCAGTGTCTGTGGAACTGTACCTCAGTGAGAGTCAGTGTCTGTGGAACTGTGTCCCAGTGAGAGTCAGTGTCTGTGGAACTGTACCCCAGTGAGAGTCAGTGTCTGTGGAACTGTGTCCCAGTGAGAGTCAGTGTCTGTGGAACTGTACCTCAGTGAGAGTCAGTGTCTGTGGAACTGTACCCCAGTGAGAGTCAGTGTCTGTGGAACTGTGTCCCAGTGAGAGTCAGTGTCTGTGGAACTGTACCCCAGTGAGAGTCAGTGTCTGTGAAACTGTACCCCAGTGAGAGTCAGTGTCTGTGGAACTGTATCCCAGTGAGAGTCAGTGTCTGTGGAACTGTACCCCAGTGAGAGTCAGTGTCTGTGGAACTGTATCCCAGTGAGAGTCAGTGTCTGTGGAACTGTACCCCAGTGAGAGTCAGTGTCTGTGGAACTGTACCCCAGTGAGAGTCAGTGTCTGTGGAACTGTACCTCAGTGAGAGTCAGTGTCTGTGGAACTGTGTCCCAGTGAGAGTCAGTGTCTGTGGAACTGTACCCCAGTGAGAGTCAGTGTCTGTGGAACTGTGTCCCAGTGAGAGTCAGTGTCTGTGGAACTGTACCCCAGTGAGAGTCAGTGTCTGTGGAACTGTACCCCAGTGAGAGTCAGTGTCTGTGGAACTGTACCCCAGTGAGAGTCAGTGTCTGTGGAACTGTACCCCAGTGAGAGTCAGTGTCTGTGGAACTGTACCCCAGTGAGAGTCAGTGCCTGTGGAACTGTACCCCAGTAAGAGTCAGTGTCTGTGGAACTGTACCCCAGTGAAAGTCAGTGTCTGTGGAACTGTACCCCAGTGAGAGTCAGTGTCAGTGGAACTGTACCCCAGTGAGAGTCAGTGTCTGTGGGACTGTACCCCAGTGAGAGTCAGTGTCTGTGGAACTGTACCCCAGTGAGAGTCAGTGTCTGTGGAACTCTACCCCAGTGAGAGTCAGTGTCTGTGGAACTGTACCCCAGTGAGAATCAGTGCCTGTGGAACCCGTACCCCAGTGAGAGTCAGTGTCTGTGGAACTGTACCCTAGTGAGAGTCAGTGTCTGTGGAACTGTACCCCAGTGAGAGTCAGTGTCTGTGGAACTGTACCCCAGTGAGAGTCAGTGTCTGTGGAACTGTACCCCAGTGAGAGTCAGTGTCTGTGGAACTGTACCCCAGTGAGAGTCAGTGTCTGTGGAACTGTACCCCAGTGAGAGTCAGTGTCTGTGGAACTTTACCCCAGTGAGAGTCAGTGTCTGTGGAACTGTACCCCAGTGAGAGTCAGTCTGTGGAACTGTAACCCAGTGAGAGTCAGTGTCTGTGGAACTGTACCCCAGTGAGAGTCAGTGTCTGTGGAACTGTACCCCAGTGAGAGTCAGTCTGTGGAACTGTACCCCAGTGAGAGTCAGTGTCTGTGGAACTGTACCCCAGTGAGAGTCAGTCTGTGGAACTGTACCCCAGTGAGAGTCAGTGTCTGTGGAACTGTACCCCAGTGAGAGTCAGTCTGTGGAACTGTACCCCAGTGAGAGTCAGTGTCTGTGGAACTGTACCCCAGTGAGAGTCAGTGTCTGTGGAACTGTACCCCAGTGAGAGTCAGTGTCTGTGGAACTGTACCCCAGTGAGAGTCAGTGTCTGTGGAACTGTACCCCAGTGAGAGTCAGTGTCTGTGGAACTGTACCCCAGTGAGAGTCAGTATCTGTGGAACTGTACCCCAGTGAGAGTCAGTGTCTGTGGAACTGTACCCCAGTGAGAGTCAGTGTCTGTGGAACTGTACCCCAGTGAGAGTCAGTGTCTGTGGAACTGTACCCCAGTGAGAGTCAGTGTCTGTGGAACTGTACCCCAGTGAGAGTCAGTGTCTGTGGAACTGTACCCCAGTGAGAGTTAGTGCCTGTGGAACTGTACCCCAGTAAGAGTCAGTGTCTGTGGAACTGTACCCCAGTGAGAGTCAGTGTCTGTGAAACTGTACCCCAGTGAGAGTTAGTGCCTGTGGAACTGTACCCCAGTGAGAGTCAGTGCCTGTGGAACTGTACCCCAGTAAGAGTCAGTGTCTGTGGAACTGTACCCCAGTGAGAGTCAGTGTCTGTGAAACTGTGTCCCAGTGAGAGTCAGTGTCTGTGGAACTGTACCCCAGTGAGAGTCAGTGTCTGTGGAACTGTACCCCAGTGAGAGTCAGTCTGTGGAACTGTACCCCAGTGAGAGTCAGTGTCTGTGGAACTGTGTCCCAGTGAGAGTCAGTGCCTGTGGAACTGTGTCCCAGTGAGAGTCAGTCTGTGGAACTGTACCCCAGTGAGAGTCAGTGTCTGTGGAACTGTACCCCAGTGAGAGTCAGTGTCTGTGGAACTGTACCCCAGTGAGAGTCAGTCTGTGGAACTGTACCCCAGTGAGAGTCAGTGTCTGTGGAACTGTACCCCAGTGAGGGTCAGTGTCTGTGGAACTGTACCCCAGTGAGAGTCAGTCTGTGGAACTGTACCCCAGTGAGAGTCAGTGTCTGTGGAACTGTACCCCAGTGAGAGTCAGTGTCTGTGGAACTGTACCCCAGTGAGAGTCAGTGTCTGTGGAACTGTACCCCAGTGAGAGTCAGTGTCTGTGGAACTGTACCCCAGTGAGAGTCAGTATCTGTGGAACTGTACCCCAGTGAGAGTCAGTGTCTGTGGAACTGTACCCCAGTGAGAGTCAGTGTCTGTGGAACTGTACCCCAGTGAGAGTCAGTGTCTGTGGAACTGTACCCCAGTGAGAGTCAGTGTCTGTGGAACTGTACCCCAGTAAGAGTCAGTGTCTGTGGAACTGTACCCCAGTGAGAGTCAGTGTCTGTGAAACTGTACCCCAGTGAGAGTCAGTGTCTGTGAAACTGTACCCCAGTAAGAGTCAGTGTCTGTGGAACTGTACCCCAGTGAGAGTCAGTGTCTGTGGAACTGTACCCCAGTGAGAGTCAGTGTCTGTGGAACTGTACCCCAGTAAGAGTCAGTGTCTGTGGAACTGTACCCCAGTGAGAGTCAGTGTCTGTGGAACTGTACCCCAGTGAGAGTCAGTGTCTGTGGAACTGTACCCCAGTGAGAGTCAGTGTCTGTGGAACTGTACCCCAGTGAGAGTCAGTGTCTGTGGAACTGTACCCCAGTGAGAGTCAGTGTCTGTGGAACTGTACCCCAGTGAGAGTCAGTGTCTGTGGAACTGTACCCCAGTGAGAGTCAGTGTCTGTGGAACTGTACCCCAGTGAGAGTCAGTGTCTGTGAAACTGTGCCCCAGTGAGAGTCAGTGTCTGTGGAACTGTACCCCAGTGAATGTCAGTGTCTGTGGAACTGTACCCCAGTGAGAGTCAGTGTCTGTGGAACTGTACCACAGTGAATGTCAGTGTCTGTGGAACTGTACCCCAGTGAGAGTCAGTGTCTGTGGAACTGTACCCCAGTGAGAGTCAGTGTCTGTGGAACTGTACCCCAGTGAGAGTCAGTGTCTGTGGAACTGTACCCCAGTGAGAGTCAGTGTCTGTGGAACTGTACCCCAGTGAGAGTCAGTGTCTGTGGAACTGTACCCCAGTGAGAGTCAGTGTCTGTGGAACTGTACCACAGTGGGAGTCAGTGTCTGTGGAACTGTACCCCAGTGAGAGTCAGTGTCTGTGGAACTGTACCCCAGTGAGAATCAGTGTCTGTGGAAGTGTACCCCATTGAGAGTCAGTGTCTGTGGAACTGTACCCCAGTGAGAGTCAGTGTCTGTGGAACTGTACCCCAGTGAGAGTCAGTGTCTGTGGAACTGTACCCCAGTGAGAGTTAGTGCCTGTGGAACTGTACCCCAGTAAGAGTCAGTGTCTGTGGAACTGTACCCCAGTGAGAGTCAGTGTCTGTGAAACTGTACCCCAGTGAGAGTCAGTGTCTGTGAAACTGTACCCCAGTAAGAGTCCGTGTCTGTGGAACTGTACCCCAGTGAGAGTCAGTGTCTGTGGAACTGTACCCCAGTGAGAGTCAGTGTCTGTGGAACTGTACCCCAGTAAGAGTCAGTGTCTGTGGAACTGTACCCCAGTGAGAGTCAGTGTCTGTGGAACTGTACCCCAGTGAGAGTCAGTGTCTGTGGAACTGTACCCCAGTGAGAGTCAGTGTCTGTGGAACTGTACCCCAGTGAGAGTCAGTGTCTGTGGAACTGTACCCCAGTGAGAGTCAGTGTCTGTGGAACTGTACCCCAGTGAGAGTCAGTGTCTGTGGAACTGTACCCCAGTGAGAATCAGTGTCTGTGGAACTGTGCCCCAGTGAGAGTCAGTGTCTGTGGAACTGTACCCCAGTGAGAGTCAGTGTCTGTGGAACTGTACCACAGTGAATGTCAGTGTCTGTGGAACTGTACCCCAGTGAGAGTCAGTGTCTGTGGAACTGTACCCCAGTGAGAGTCAGTGTCTGTGGAACTGTACCACAGTGGGAGTCAGTGTCTGTGGAACTGTACCCCAGTGAGAGTCAGTGTCTGTGGAACTGTACCCCAGTGAGAGTCAGTGTTTGTGGAACTCTACCCCAGTGAGAATCAGTGTCTGTGAAACTGTACCCCAGTGAGAGTCAGTGTCTGTGGAACTGTACCCCAGTGAGAGTCAGTGTCTGTGGAACTGTACCACAGTGAATGTCAGTGTCTGTGGAACTGTACCCCAGTGGGAGTCAGTGTCTGTGGAACTGTACCCCAGTGAGAGTCAGTGTCTGTGGAACTGTACCCCAGTGAGAGTCAGTGTCTGTGGAACTGTACCCCAGTGAGAATCAGTGTCTGTGGAATTCTAACCCAGTGAGAGTCAGTGTCTGTGGAACTGTACCCCAGTGAGAGTCAGTGTCTGTGGAACTGTACCCCAGTGAGAGTCAGTGTCTGTGGAACTGTACCCCAGTGAGAGTCAGTGTGTGTGGAACTGTACCCCAGTGAGAGTCAGTGTCTGTGGAACTGTACCCCAGTGAGAGTCAGTGTCTGTGGAACTGTACCCCAGTGAGAGTCAGTGTCTGTGGAACTGTACCACAGTGGGAGTCAGTGTCTGTGGAACTGTACCCCAGTGAGAGTCAGTGTCTGTGGAACTGTACCCCAGTGAGAATCAGTGTCTGTGGAACTATAACCCAGTGAGAGTCAGTGTCTGTGGAACTGTATCCCAGTGAGAGTCAGTGTCTGTGGAACTGTACCCCAGTGAGAGTCAGTGTCTGTGGAACTGTACCCCAGTGAGAGTCAGTGTCTGTGGAACTGTACCCCAGTGAGAGTCAGTGTCTGTGGAACTGTACCCCAGTGAGAGTCAGTGTCTGTGGAACTGTACCCCAGTGAGAGTCAGTGTCTGTGAAACTGTACCCCAGTGAGAGTCAGTGTCTGTGGAACTGTATCCCAGTGAGAGTCAGTGTCTGTGGAACTGTACCCCAGTGAGAGTCAGTGTCTGTGGAACTGTACCCCAGTGAGAGTCAGTGTCTGTGGAACTGTACCCCAGTGAGAGTCAGTGTCTGTGGAACTGTACCCTAGTGAGAGTCAGTGTCTGTGGAACTGTGTCCCAGTGAGAGTCAGTGTCTGTGGAACTGTATCCCAGTGAGAGTCAGTGTCTGTGGAACTGTACCCCAGTGAGAGTCAGTGTCTGTGGAACTGTACCCCAGTGAGAGTCAGTGTTTGTGGAACTGTACCCCAGTGAGAGTCAGTGTCTGTGGAACTGTACCCCAGTGAGAGTCAGTGCCTGTGGAACTGTACCCCAGTGAGAGTCAGTGTCTGTGGAACTGTACCCCAGTGAGAGTCAGTGTCTGTGGAACTGTGTCCCAGTGAGAGTCAGTGTCTGTGGAACTGTACCTCAGTGAGAGTCAGTGTCTGTGGAACTGTACCCCAGTGAGAGTCAGTGTCTGTGGAACTGTGTCCCAGTGAGAGTCAGTGTCTGTGGAACTGTACCCCAGTGAGAGTCAGTGTCTGTGAAACTGTACCCCAGTGAGAGTCAGTGTCTGTGGAACTGTATCCCAGTGAGAGTCAGTGTCTGTGGAACTGTACCCCAGTGAGAGTCAGTGTCTGTGGAACTGTATCCCAGTGAGAGTCAGTGTCTGTGGAACTGTACCCCAGTGAGAGTCAGTGTCTGTGGAACTGTACCCCAGTGAGAGTCAGTGTCTGTGGAACTGTACCTCAGTGAGAGTCAGTGTCTGTGGAACTGTGTCCCAGTGAGAGTCAGTGTCTGTGGAACTGTACCCCAGTGAGAGTCAGTGTCTGTGGAACTGTGTCCCAGTGAGAGTCAGTGTCTGTGGAACTGTACCTCAGTGAGAGTCAGTGTCTGTGGAACTGTACCCCAGTGAGAGTCAGTGTCTGTGGAACTGTGTCCCAGTGAGAGTCAGTGTCTGTGGAACTGTACCCCAGTGAGAGTCAGTGTCTGTGAAACTGTACCCCAGTGAGAGTCAGTGTCTGTGGAACTGTACCCCAGTGAGAGCCAGTGTCTGTGGAACTGTTCCCCAGTGAGAGTCAGTGTCTGTGGAACTGTACCCCAGTGAGAGTTAGTGTCTGTGAAACTGTACCCCAGTGAGAGTCAGTGTCTGTGGAACTGTACCCCAGTGAGAGTCAGTGTCTGTGAAACTGTACCCCAGTGAGAGTCAGTGTCTGTGGAACTGTACCCCAGTGAGAGTCAGTGTCTGTGGAACTGTATCCCAGTGAGAGTCAGTGTCTGTGGAACTGTACCCCAGTGAGAGACAGTGTCTGTGGAACTGTACCCCAGTGAGAGTCAGTGTCTGTGGAACTGTACCTCAGTGAGAGTCAGTGTCTGTGGAACTGTGTCCCAGTGAGAGTCAGTGTCTGTGGAACTGTACCCCAGTGAGAGTCAGTGTCTGTGGAACTGTACCCCAGTGAGAGTCAGTGTCTGTGGAACTGTACCCCAGTGAGAGTCAGTGTCTGTGGAACTGTACCCCAGTGAGAGTCAGTGTCTGTGGAACTGTACCCCAGTGAGAGTCGGTGTCTGTGGAACTGTATCCCAGTGAGAGTCAGTGTCTGTGGAACTGTACCCCAGTGAGAGTCAGTGTCTGTGGAACTGTACCCCAGTGAGAGTCAGTGTCTGTGGAACTGTACCTCAGTGAGAGTCAGTGTCTGTGGAACTGTGTCCCAGTGAGAGTCAGTGTCTGTGGAACTGTACCCCAGTGAGAGTCAGTGTCTGTGGAACTGTACCCCAGTGAGAGTCAGTGTCTGTGGAACTGTACCCCAGTGAGAGTCGGTGTCTGTGGAACTGTATCCCAGTGAGAGTCAGTGTCTGTGGAACTGTACCCCAGTGAGAGTCAGTGTCTGTGGAACTGTACCCCAGTGAGAGTCAGAGTCTGTGGAACTGTACCCCAGTGAGAGTCAGTGTCTGTGGAACTGTACCCCAGTGAGAGTCAGTGTCTGTGGAACTGTACCCCAGTGAGAGTCAGTGTCTGTGGAACCGTACCCCAGTGAGAGTCAGTGTCTGTGAAACTGTACCCCAGTGAGAGTTAGTGCCTGTGGAACTGTACCCCAGTGAGAGTCAGTGCCTGTGGAACTGTACCCCAGTAAGAGTCAGTGTCTGTGGAACTGTACCCCAGTGAGAGTCAGTGTCTGTGAAACTGTGTCCCAGTGAGAGTCAGTGCCTGTGGAACTGTGTCCCAGTGAGAGTCAGTCTGTGGAACTGTACCCCAGTGAGAGTCAGTGTCTGTGGAACTGTACCCCAGTGAGAGTCAGTCTGTGGAACTGTACCCCAGTGAGAGTCAGTGTCTGTGGAACTGTACCCCAGTGAGAGTCAGTGTCTGTGGAACTGTACCCCAGTGAGAGTCAGTGTCTGTGGAACTGTACCCCAGTGAGAGTCAGTGTCTGTGGAACTGTACCCCAGTGAGAGTCAGTATCTGTGGAACTGTACCCCAGTGAGAGTCAGTGTCTGTGGAACTGTACCCCAGTGAGAGTCAGTGTCTGTGGAACTGTACCCCAGTGAGAGTCAGTGTCTGTGGAACTGTACCCCAGTGAGAGTCAGTGTCTGTGGAACTGTACCCCAGTGAGAGTCAGTGTCTGTGGAACTGTACCCCAGTGAGAGTCAGTGTCTGTGGAACTGTACCCCAGTGAGAGTCAGTGTCTGTGGAACTGTACCCCAGTGAGAGTCAGTATCTGTGGAACTGTACCCCAGTGAGAGTCAGTGTCTGTGGAACTGTACCCCAGTGAGAGTCAGTGTCTGTGGAACTGTACCCCAGTGAGAGTCAGTGTCTGTGGAACTGTACCCCAGTGAGAGTCAGTGTCTGTGGAACTGTACCCCAGTGAGAGTCAGTGTCTGTGGAACTGTACCCCAGTAAGAGTCAGTGTCTGTGGAACTGTACCCCAGTGAGAGTCAGTGTCTGTGAAACTGTACCCCAGTGAGAGTCAGTGTCTGTGAAACTGTACCCCAGTAAGAGTCAGTGTCTGTGGAACTGTACCCCAGTGAGAGTCAGTGTCTGTGGAACTGTACCCCAGTGAGAGTCAGTGTCTGTGGAACTGTACCCCAGTAAGAGTCAGTGTCTGTGGAACTGTACCCCAGTGAGAGTCAGTGTCTGTGGAACTGTACCCCAGTGAGAGTCAGTGTCTGTGGAACTGTACCCCAGTGAGAGTCAGTGTCTGTGGAACTGTACCCCAGTGAGAGTCAGTGTCTGTGGAACTGTACCCCAGTGAGAGTCAGTGTCTGTGGAACTGTACCCCAGTGAGAGTCAGTGTCTGTGAAACTGTGCCCCAGTGAGAGTCAGTGTCTGTGGAACTGTACCCCAGTGAGAATCAGTGTCTGTGGAACTGTACCCCAGTGAGAGTCAGTGTCTGTGGAACTGTACCCCAGTGAATGTCAGTGTCTGTGGAACTGTACCCCAGTGAGAGTCAGTGTCTGTGGAACTGTACCCCAGTGAGAGCCAGTGTCTGTGGAACTGTACCCCAGTGAATGTCAGTGTCTGTGGAACTGTACCCCAGTGAGAGTCAGTGTCTGTGGAACTGTACCCCAGTGAGAGTCAGTGTCTGTGGAACTGTACCCCAGTGAATGTCAGTGTCTGTGGAACTGTACCCCAGTGAGAGTCAGTGTCTGTGGAACTGTACCCCAGTGAGAGTCAGTGTCTGTGGAACTGTACCACAGTGAGAGTCAGTGTCTGTGGAACTGTACCCCAGTGAGAATCAGTGTCTGTGGAACTGTACCCCAGTGAGAGTCAGTGTCTGTGGAACTGTACCCCAGTGAGAGTCAGTGTCTGTGGAACTGTACCCCAGTGAGAGTCAGTGTCTGTGGAACTGTACCACAGTGGGAGTCAGTGTCTGTGGAACTGTACCCCAGTGAGAGTCAGTGTCTGTGGAACTGTACCCCAGTGAGAGTCAGTGTCTGTGCAACTGTACCCCAGTGAGAGTCAGTGTCTGTGGAACTGTACCCCAGTGAGAGTCAGTATCTGTGGAACTGTACCCCAGTGAGAGTCAGTGTCTGTGAAACTGTGCCCCAGTGAGAGTCAGTGTCTGTGGAACTGTACCCCAGTGAGAGTCAGTGTCTGTGGAACTGTACCCCAGTGAGAATCAGTGTCTGTGGAACTGTACCCCAGTGAGAGTCAGTGTCTGTGGAACTGTGCCCCAGTGAGAGTCAGTGTCTGTGGAACTGTACCCCAGTGAGAGTCAGTGTCTGTGGAACTGTACCCCAGTGAGAATCAGTGTCTGTGGAACTGTACCCCAGTGGGAGTCAGTGTCTGTGGAACTGTACCCCAGTGAGAGTCAGTGTCTGTGGAACTGTACCCCAGTGAGAGTCAGCGTCTGTGGAAATGTACCCCAGTGAGAGTCAGTGTCTGTGGAACTGTACCACAGTGAGAGTCAGTGTCTGTGGAACTGTACCCCAGTGAGAGTCAGTGTCTGTGGAACTGTACCCCAGTGAGAGTCAGTGTCTGTGGAACTGTACCACAGTGGGAGTCAGTGTCTGTGGAACTGTACCCCAGTGAGAGTCAGTGTCTGTGGAACTGTACCCCAGTGAGAGTCAGTGTCTGTGGAACTGTACCCCAGTGAGAGTCAGTGTCTGTGAAACTGTGCCCCAGTGAGAGTCAGTGTCTGTGGAACTGTACCCCAGTGAGAGTCAGTGTCTGTGGAACTGTACCCCAGTGAGAATCAGTGTCTGTGGAACTGTACCCCAGTGAGAGTCAGTGTCTGTGAAACTGTACCCCAGTGAGAGTCAGTGTCTGTGGAACTGTATCCCAGTGAGAGTCAGTGTCTGTGGAACTGTACCCCAGTGAGAGTCAGTGTCTGTGGAACTGTACCCCAGTGAGAGTCAGTGTCTGTGAAACTGTACCCCAGTGAGAGTCAGTGTCTGTGGAATTCTAACCCAGTGAGAGTCAGTGTCTGTGGAACTGTACCCCAGTGGGAGTCAGTGTCTGTGGAACTGTACCCCAGTGAGAGTCAGTGTCTGTGGAACTGTACCACAGTGGGAGTCAGTGTCTGTGGAACTGTACCCCAGTGAGAGTCAGTGTCTGTGGAATTCTAACCCAGTGAGAGTCAGTGTCTGTGGAACTGTACCCCAGTGGGAGTCAGTGTCTGTGGAACTGTACCCCAGTGAGAGTCAGTGTCTGTGGAACTGTACCACAGTGGGAGTCAGTGTCTGTGGAACTGTACCCCAGTGAGAGTCAGTGTCTGTGGAACTGTACCCCAGTGAGAGTCAGTGTCTGTGGAACTGTACCCCAGTGAGAGTCAGTGTCTGTGGAACTGTACCCCAGTGAGAGTCAGTGTCTGTGGAACTGTACCCCAGTGAGAGTTAGTGCCTGTGGAACTGTACCCCAGTAAGAGTCAGTGTCTGTGGAACTGTACCCCAGTGAGAGTCAGTGTCTGTGAAACTGTACCCCAGTGAGAGTCAGTGTCTGTGAAACTGTACCCCAGTAAGAGTCAGTGTCTGTGGAACTGTACCCCAGTGAGAGTCAGTGTCTGTGGAACTGTACCCCAGTGAGAGTCAGTGTCTGTGGAACTGTACCCCAGTAAGAGTCAGTGTCTGTGGAACTGTACCCCAGTGAGAGTCAGTGTCTGTGGAACTGTACCCCAGTGAGAGTCAGTGTCTGTGGAACTGTACCCCAGTGAGAGTCAGTGTCTGTGGAACTGTACCCCAGTGAGAGTCAGTGTCTGTGGAACTGTACCCCAGTGAGAGTCAGTGTCTGTGGAACTGTACCCCAGTGAGAGTCAGTGTCTGTGGAACTGTACCCCAGTGAGAATCAGTGTCTGTGGAACTGTGCCCCAGTGAGAGTCAGTGTCTGTGGAACTGTACCCCAGTGAGAGTCAGTGTCTGTGGAACTGTACCACAGTGAATGTCAGTGTCTGTGGAACTGTACCCCAGTGAGAGTCAGTGTCTGTGGAACTGTACCCCAGTGAGAGTCAGTGTCTGTGGAACTGTACCACAGTGGGAGTCAGTGTCTGTGGAACTGTACCCCAGTGAGAGTCAGTGTCTGTGGAACTGTACCCCAGTGAGAATCAGTGTCTGTGAAACTGTGCCCCAGTGAGAGTCAGTGTCTGTGGAACTGTACCCCAGTGAGAGTCAGTGTCTGTGGAACTGTACCCCAGTGGGAGTCAGTGTCTGTGGAACTGTACCCCAGTGAGAGTCAGTGTCTGTGGAACTGTACCCCAGTGAGAGTCAGTGTCTGTGGAACTGTACCCCAGTGAGAATCAGTGTCTGTGGAATTCTAACCCAGTGAGAGTCAGTGTCTGTGGAACTGTACCCCAGTGAGAGTCAGTGTCTGTGGAACTGTACCACAGTGGGAGTCAGTGTCTGTGGAACTGTACCCCAGTGAGAGTCAGTGTCTGTGGAACTGTACCCCAGTGAGAATCAGTGTCTGTGAAACTGTACCCCAGTGAGAGTCAGTGTCTGTGGAACTGTACCCCAGTGAGAGTCAGTGTCTGTGGAACTGTACCCCAGTGAGAGTCAGTGTCTGTGGAACTGTACCCCAGTGAGAATCAGTGTCTGTGAAACTGTACCCCAGTGAGAGTCAGTGTCTGTGGAACTGTACCCCAGTGAGAGTCAGTGTCTGTGGAACTGTACCCCAGTGAGAGTCAGTGTCTGTGGAACTGTACCCCAGTGAGAGTTAGTGCCTGTGGAACTGTACCCCAGTAAGAGTCAGTGTCTGTGGAACTGTACCCCAGTGAGAGTCAGTGTCTGTGAAACTGTACCCCAGTGAGAGTCAGTGTCTGTGAAACTGTACCCCAGTAAGAGTCAGTGTCTGTGGAACTGTACCCCAGTGAGAGTCAGTGTCTGTGGAACTGTACCCCAGTGAGAGTCAGTGTCTGTGGAACTGTACCCCAGTAAGAGTCAGTGTCTGTGGAACTGTACCCCAGTGAGAGTCAGTGTCTGTGGAACTGTACCCCAGTGAGAGTCAGTGTCTGTGGAACTGTACCCCAGTGAGAGTCAGTGTCTGTGGAACTGTACCCCAGTGAGAGTCAGTGTCTGTGGAACTGTACCCCAGTGAGAGTCAGTGTCTGTGGAACTGTACCCCAGTGAGAGTCAGTGTCTGTGGAACTGTACCCCAGTGAGAGTCAGTGTCTGTGAAACTGTGCCCCAGTGAGAATCAGTGTCTGTGGAACTGTACCCCAGTGAGAGTCAGTGTCTGTGGAACTGTACCACAGTGAATGTCAGTGTCTGTGGAACTGTACCCCAGTGAGAGTCAGTGTCTGTGGAACTGTACCCCAGTGAGAGTCAGTGTCTGTGGAACTGTACCCCAGTGAGAGTCAGTGTCTGTGGAACTGTACCCCAGTGAGAGTCAGTGTCTGTGGAACTGTACCCCAGTGAGAGTCAGTGTCTGTGGAACTGTACCCCAGTGAGAGTCAGTGTGTGTGGAACTGTACCCCAGTGAGAGTCAGTGTCTGTGGAACTGTACCCCAGTGAGAGTCAGTGTCTGTGGAACTGTACCCCAGTGAGAGTCAGTGTCTGTGGAACTGTACCACAGTGGGAGTCAGTGTCTGTGGAACTGTACCCCAGTGAGAGTCAGTGTCTGTGGAACTGTACCCCAGTGAGAATCAGTGTCTGTGAAACTGTGCCCCAGTGAGAGTCAGTGTCTGTGGAACTGTATCCCAGTGAGAGTCAGTGTCTGTGGAACTGTACCCCAGTGAGAGTCAGTGTCTGTGGAACTGTACCCCAGTGAGAGTCAGTGTCTGTGGAACTGTACCCCAGTGAGAGTCAGTGTCTGTGGAACTGTACCCCAGTGAGAGTCAGTGTCTGTGAAACTGTACCCCAGTGAGAGTCAGTGTCTGTGGAACTGTATCCCAGTGAGAGTCAGTGTCTGTGGAACTGTACCCCAGTGAGAGTCAGTGTCTGTGGAACTGTACCCCAGTGAGAGTCAGTGTCTGTGGAACTGTACCCCAGTGAGAGTCAGTGTCTGTGGAACTGTACCCCAGTGAGAGTCAGTGTCTGTGGAACTGTGTCCCAGTGAGAGTCAGTGTCTGTGGAACTGTACCTCAGTGAGAGTCAGTGTCTGTGGAACTGTACCCCAGTGAGAGTCAGTGTCTGTGGAACTGTGTCCCAGTGAGAGTCAGTGTCTGTGGAACTGTACCCCAGTGAGAGTCAGTGTCTGTGGAATTCTAACCCAGTGAGAGTCAGTGTCTGTGGAACTGTACCCCAGTGGGAGTCAGTGTCTGTGGAACTGTACCCCAGTGAGAGTCAGTGTCTGTGGAACTGTACCACAGTGGGAGTCAGTGTCTGTGGAACTGTACCCCAGTGAGAGTCAGTGTCTGTGGAACTGTACCCCAGTGAGAGTCAGTGTCTGTGGAACTGTACCCCAGTGAGAGTCAGTGTCTGTGGAACTGTACCCCAGTGAGAGTCAGTGTCTGTGGAACTGTACCCCAGTGAGAGTTAGTGCCTGTGGAACTGTACCCCAGTAAGAGTCAGTGTCTGTGGAACTGTACCCCAGTGAGAGTCAGTGTCTGTGGAACTGTACCCCAGTGAGAGTCAGTGTCTGTGGAACTGTACCCCAGTGAGAGTCAGTGTCTGTGGAACTGTACCCCAGTGAGAGTCAGTGTCTGTGGAACTGTACCCCAGTGAGAGTCAGTGTCTGTGGAACTGTACCCCAGTGAGAGTCAGTGTCTGTGGAACTGTACCCCAGTAAGAGTCAGTGTCTGTGAAACTGTGCCCCAGTGAGAGTCAGTGTCTGTGGAACTGTACCCCAGTGAGAGTCAGTGTCTGTGGAACTGTACCACAGTGAATGTCAGTGTCTGTGGAACTGTACCCCAGTGAGAGTCAGTGTCTGTGGAACTGTACCCCAGTGAGAGTCAGTGTCTGTGGAACTGTACCCCAGTGAGAGTCAGTGTCTGTGGAACTGTACCCCAGTGAGAGTCAGTGTCTGTGGAACTGTACCCCAGTGAGAGTCAGTGTCTGTGGAACTGTACCCCAGTGAGAGTCAGTGTGTGTAGAACTGTACCCCAGTGAGAGTCAGTGTCTGTGGAACTGTACCCCAGTGAGAGTCAGTGTCTGTGGAACTGTACCCCAGTGAGAGTCAGTGTCTGTGGAACTGTACCACAGTGAGAGTCAGTGTCTGTGGAACTGTACCCCAGTGAGAATCAGTGTCTGTGAAACTGTGCCCCAGTGAGAGTCAGTGTCTGTGGAACTGTACCCCAGTGAGAGTCAGTGTCTGTGGAACTGTACCCCAGTGAGAGTCAGTGTCTGTGGAACTGTACCCCAGTGAGAGTCAGTGTCTGTGGAACTGTACCCCAGTGAGAGTCAGTGTCTGTGGAACTGTACCCCAGTGAGAGTCAGTGTCTGTGGAACTGTACCACAGTGAGAGTCAGTGTCTGTGGAACTGTATCCCAGTGAGAGTCAGTGTCTGTGGAACTGTACCCCAGTGAGAGTCAGTGTCTGTGGAACTGTACCCCAGTGAGAGTCAGTGTCTGTGGAACTGTACCCCAGTGAGAGTCAGTGTCTGTTGAACTGTACCCCAGTGAGAGTCAGTGTCTGTGGAACTGTACCCCAGTGAGAGTCAGTGTCTGTGGAACTGTGTCCCAGTGAGAGTCAGTGTCTGTGGAACTGTACCTCAGTGAGAGTCAGTGTCTGTGGAACTGTACCCCAGTGAGAGTCAGTGTCTGTGGAACTGTGTCCCAGTGAGAGTCAGTGTCTGTGGAACTGTACCCCAGTGAGAGTCAGTGTCTGTGAAACTGTACCCCAGTGAGAGTCAGTGTCTGTGGAACTGTATCCCAGTGAGAGTCAGTGTCTGTGGAACTGTACCCCAGTGAGAGTCAGTGTCTGTGGAACTGTACCCCAGTGAGAGTCAGTGTCTGTGGAACTGTACCCCAGTGAGAGTCAGTGTCTGTGGAACTGTACCCCAGTGAGAGTCAGTGCCTGTGGAACTGTACCCCAGTGAGAGTCAGTGTCTGTGGAACTGTACCCCAGTGAGAGTCAGTGTCTGTGGAACTGTGTCCCAGTGAGAGTCAGTGTCTGTGGAACTGTACCTCAGTGAGAGTCAGTGTCTGTGGAACTGTACCCCAGTGAGAGTCAGTGTCTGTGGAACTGTGTCCCAGTGAGAGTCAGTGTCTGTGGAACTGTACCCCAGTGAGAGTCAGTGTCTGTGAAACTGTACCCCAGTGAGAGTCAGTGTCTGTGGAACTGTATCCCAGTGAGAGTCAGTGTCTGTGGAACTGTACCCCAGTGAGAGTCAGTGTCTGTGGAACTGTATCCCAGTGAGAGTCAGTGTCTGTGGAACTGTACCCCAGTGAGAGTCAGTGTCTGTGGAACTGTACCCCAGTGAGAGTCAGTGTCTGTGGAACTGTACCTCAGTGAGAGTCAGTGTCTGTGGAACTGTGTCCCAGTGAGAGTCAGTGTCTGTGGAACTGTACCCCAGTGAGAGTCAGTGTCTGTGGAACTGTGTCCCAGTGAGAGTCAGTGTCTGTGGAACTGTACCTCAGTGAGAGTCAGTGTCTGTGGAACTGTACCCCAGTGAGAGTCAGTGTCTGTGGAACTGTGTCCCAGTGAGAGTCAGTGTCTGTGGAACTGTACCCCAGTGAGAGTCAGTGTCTGTGAAACTGTACCCCAGTGAGAGTCAGTGTCTGTGGAACTGTACCCCAGTGAGAGCCAGTGTCTGTGGAACTGTTCCCCAGTGAGAGTCAGTGTCTGTGGAACTGTACCCCAGTGAGAGTTAGTGTCTGTGAAACTGTACCCCAGTGAGAGTCAGTGTCTGTGGAACTGTACCCCAGTGAGAGTCAGTGTCTGTGAAACTGTACCCCAGTGAGAGTCAGTGTCTGTGGAACTGTACCCCAGTGAGAGTCAGTGTCTGTGGAACTGTATCCCAGTGAGAGTCAGTGTCTGTGGAACTGTACCCCAGTGAGAGACAGTGTCTGTGGAACTGTACCCCAGTGAGAGTCAGTGTCTGTGGAACTGTACCTCAGTGAGAGTCAGTGTCTGTGGAACTGTGTCCCAGTGAGAGTCAGTGTCTGTGGAACTGTACCCCAGTGAGAGTCAGTGTCTGTGGAACTGTACCCCAGTGAGAGTCAGTGTCTGTGGAACTGTACCCCAGTGAGAGTCAGTGTCTGTGGAACTGTACCCCAGTGAGAGTCAGTGTCTGTGGAACTGTACCCCAGTGAGAGTCAGTGTCTGTGGAACTGTACCCCAGTGAGAGTCAGTGTCTGTGGAACTGTACCCCAGTGAGAGTCGGTGTCTGTGGAACTGTATCCCAGTGAGAGTCAGTGTCTGTGGAACTGTACCCCAGTGAGAGTCAGTGTCTGTGGAACTGTACCCCAGTGAGAGTCAGTGTCTGTGGAACTGTACCTCAGTGAGAGTCAGTGTCTGTGGAACTGTGTCCCAGTGAGAGTCAGTGTCTGTGGAACTGTACCCCAGTGAGAGTCAGTGTCTGTGGAACTGTACCCCAGTGAGAGTCAGTGTCTGTGGAACTGTACCCCAGTGAGAGTCGGTGTCTGTGGAACTGTATCCCAGTGAGAGTCAGTGTCTGTGGAACTGTACCCCAGTGAGAGTCAGTGTCTGTGGAACTGTACCCCAGTGAGAGTCAGAGTCTGTGGAACTGTACCCCAGTGAGAGTCAGTGTCTGTGGAACAGTACCCCAGTGAGAGTCAGTGTCTGTGGAACTGTACCCCAGTGAGAGTCAGTGTCTGTGGAACTGTACCCCAGTGAGAGTCAGTGTCTGTGGAACCGTACCCCAGTGAGAGTCAGTGTCTGTGGAACTGTACCCCAGTGAGAATCTGTGCACCTTCCCACCGCTTCAGTAGAAACACCTACACATTCCACCATCTCCCGGCAGACTTCCCATAGACTGTCTGAGTGTAACTGATGAATTCTGAGCGGTTTCACACCGTGGATTTATACCTAGCCTGACTTTCGGTATGTGACAGAGACGGGGTTGAGAGTGTCGTGTCCGTGTGTAGATCAAGACACTGAAGACAGGAGTTGGTTCATAGGTATTTACTAAGCAAGTCTTGGGGGTGGTTTCTAAAGGATATACACAATACACAGGCTTATATAGCCCAAGTGGCAATTACCGGCATTACGCACACCTGGGGCTCTTAAAGGCACATACACCATAATTGCTCTTAAAGGCACATACACCACAATTCCTCCCCTTCTAGCTAACTAGTACATCATATTTTAAGTAATTATTAATTACATGTTATATGCAAAATAATATACATTGCTGTATTAATTAATTATAAGTTAGTCTCTCAGGAGGCTTCCTGACTCGGTCCGGATAACGCCTCGGGGGTGTAGTAGTTTCTGGTGGTGTAGTAGGTTCTTCTGGCAAGGCTGATTCGGCTTGAAGGCCAGTGTCGGGTTCATCGGGCTCCAGTATCACCGGATCGGAGGTAGATATGGGTATCTCTACTTCATCGTTAGATGTATAGAGTGGTGGTGTAGGTTGTCCCTTTTTGGATGACTTGATGATTTGGTCAGCATGGCGCCTTATTATGCTGTCTCCGATGTCCACGGTATACATCAGTGGTCCTATGGCTGCCATTTCTCGGTACGGTAGTCCCGGGCCAAAACCGGTTGGCCCATCTGGAAGGCCCTAGTTGGCCTTTCATTCATGCCCTGAAACTGCCGGTTCTCCACGTCCCTTCGGATGTTGGGCTTGACCAAATCCAGCCGGCATCTTAGGTTTCTATTGTAGAACATCATGGCGGGAGTTTGGTTTGTAACCATATGCGTTGCATTCCTATATGCAAATAAGAAGTTATCCACCTTGTGCTGAAGTTTTATGTCTTCATTACCCATGGCCTTTATGGCCTTCTTGAAGGTCTGGACAAACCTTTCAGCCAATCCATTGGTGGCGGGATGGTATGGGGCGGACGTGTCGTGCTTTACCCCATTGTTCTTTAAGAACTTTCTGAATTCTTCGGACACAAATTGCGGTCCATTATCAGAACATATCTGCTCCGGCAGCCCATTCCTGGCAAATATGGTCCTTAATACTGTGATGGTTTTTTCCGTGGTGGTGGAGGACATCTTTATTACCTCCGGCCACTTGGAGTGTGCATCAACTGCGATTAAGAACATTGAGTCCATAAATGGACCAGCAAAGTCGATGTGCACCCTTTGCCAGGGAGATGAGGGCCACTCCCATGGATGTAGAGGGGCCTGTGGCAGAGCATTTTGGACCTTCTGGCATCCTAGGCAGCTCTTGGTCATGTCTTCGATGTCTCCATCGATACCTGGCCACCATACAAACGCCCTAGCTAGGTTCTTCATTTTCACTCCACCGAGATGCCCCTCGTGAAGCTCCTTTAGCACTTTATCCTGGAGTTTGGGTGGAATCACCACTCTGGATCCACACATCAAGGTTCCTCGGCACACTGACAGCTGTTCTCTTCTTTGCGAGAATGCTGGCAACAGTGGTTCGCCATGTGCTGGCCATCCCTTCACTGTTAAATCGTAGACCCGTGAGAGAGTAGGGTCATTTCTTGTCTCCCTTTCAATGGCAGAATTTGTCACCGGTAGACATTCCACTATGGTAGAGTGGAATATCTCTACTGGGCCTACTGTAGGTGCCTCTTCTATCGTTGGCAACGGTAGGCGCGATAAACCGTCAGCATTCCCATGCTGTTTTGACCCTTTGTATTCAATGTTGTATTGGTGTGCCCCTAGAAAAAGGGACCACCTCTGTAGTCTTTGTGCCGTCATAATGGGGACACCTTTTTTAGGGTTGAATATGGAGATGAGGGGTTGATGGTCAGTCAGCAAGGTAAATTTTTGTCCGTGTAGGTAATGGTTGAATTTCTTCACTTCCCATACCAGGCTGAGTGCTTCCCTGTCTATCTGGGCATAGTTACGCTCAGCTGAGTTCAATGAGCGTGACGCAAAAGCTATCGGCCGTTCCGAGCCATCAGGGAATCTATGGGACAATACCGCTCCTATGCCGTAAGGGGATGCATCGCACGCCAGTCTGATTGGTAGTGATGGGTTGTAATGAGCCAAAATTTTCTCGGATGTGATTGAGTCTTTACATTTATGGAAGGCACGTTTACAGTCTTCGTTCCATTTCCAAATCACTCCTGTCTGTAGAAGATCATTAAGAGGGTGTAGAATAGTTGATAAGTTCGGTAAAAATTTATGATAGTAATTTATTAATCCCAGGAATGACCTTAATTGTGAAACATTTTCAGGTGCTGGGGCTTTTATAACTGCTTCAATTTTTTTCAGGTGACTTATGCAACCCTTCCTTATTAATTATGTGGCCACAATATGATATCTGATTTTGGAAAAATTCGCACTTGGGGCGACTTGCTCGTAGGCCCCGTTCTTTCAGCTCCAAATTGGCAAGGTGCTTGTTGTCGTTTTCTCCTGTTATAAGGATGTCGTCTAGGTAGCATTGAGTCCCCGGAATCCCTTGCAGGACTTGCTCCATAGCTCTTTGCCAGATAGCTGGAGCTGATGCTATTCCAAAAACCAGTCGATTGTACTGGTACAGGCCTTTGTGTGTGTTTATTGTGAGATACTTTTTAGAGGTCTCCTCAACCTCCATCTGTAGATATGCCTGTGCCAAGTCAATTTTTGTGAAACGTTTCCCTCCGG
This sequence comes from Somniosus microcephalus, assembly GCF_052327205.1. NCBI lineage: Eukaryota > Metazoa > Chordata > Chondrichthyes > Squaliformes > Somniosidae > Somniosus > Somniosus microcephalus. The sequence goes on from NW_028225184.1 coordinate 37,987,004, forward strand.
ATAGTGAGGCGAAAATATCTTCTGTCCTCGGAAGAGGATACTGTACCGTGTGAAGGACCGGGTTTACAGTCACCTTGAAGTCCCCACAGATGCGAATTTTTTTCTGTTCCTCAGAGTTATTTTTCAATGTTTTTTTCATGACTGGAACGATGGGCGTTGCCCATTCGCTCCAATCTATTTTGGATAATACGCCTGCCTTTTCCAAATTCTTCAGCTCTGCCTCGACTGCCGGACGTATTGCGTATGGCACCGGTCTTGCCTTAAAAAATTTTGGAATTGCTGTATCTTCCACTTTTATTGAGGTGGTGATGCCTTTCAAGGTTCCTAGTTTCTCTTGAAACACTTCTTTGGCGTTGGCCAAGATGTCTTTTAATCGTTCAGGTATGATGTCATCATTGTTTTTTTCCTTACTGGTCACCGTCAGTGCCTGAATGGAGTGCCAGTCTAAACGTATCTTCCTTATCCATTCACGTCCTAACAACGGTGGACCACCATCTTGTAGAATGTATAAATACAACTTTTGTATTTCTTTGCCGTTGTATACCACAGGCACCCTTATTTTTCCTTTGGGGTAGACTTTCTGCCCCGTATATGTTTTTAAGATAATGGATGTGTCTTTTAGAGGTATATGCGAAAATAGCCTCTCGTAATCTCGTCGATTTATTACGGTTAGAGCTGATCCTGTATCTAGCTCCATTTTAACTGGGGACCCTGCTATTGTGAGGGTAACCCAAATGGTTTGGTAATCCTCTTTGGCAAGTACATTATGTAATTTGAGACAACTTAGTCTCTTGTTTCTGGAGTCGCTATCGCTATTCTGGTCTTCGGAGCTATTGTCCGTCGTCATTTGTACCTTCCTGTACTTTTCCTTATTGATTTTTTGTTTTCTGTCAGTGGATTTATTTTGTCCAGATTGGCATACCCGTGCAATGTGTCCAATCTTACCACATTGCCTGCATGCTTTGCCCTTGAACCAGCAGTCCCTCTGGTTATGGGTGGATCTGCCGCAGCGATAACATCTTCCGAACTCCTGTGTCATTTTATGGGTGCCGAAGTCCTGTGTCTCTTGTTGTATCTCTGCAGCTCCTTTTGCTGCTGCTTCGTATGATACAGCCATACTGAAAGCTTTGTCCAATGTTAAATCTTTTTCAGAAAGCAGTCTTTTTTGTGTTCCTTCACTTAAGAGACCGCAAACAAATTTGTCTCGAAGATAATCCAATAGTCCTGCTCCGAATTGGCAGTACTTTGATAGCTTTCTTAATTCGGTTAGGTAATCAGCGTTACTTTCATTCTTGTGTTGATTTCTCTTGAAGAACTTGAATCGTTCCGCTATCAGCAGCGGTGTTGGGTTTAAATGCTCCTGCAGGGTATCAACAATTTCTTTAAAAGTCTTGTCCTTTGGTTTGGCTGGAGTGATTAAATTTCGTAACAGCCCGTATGTCTTCGCGCCCATTAAGTTCAGAAGTACTGAAGCTTTTTTTTCATCTGTTATTCCATTTGCAGTGCAATAAACCTCTACTCTTTCCACGTATGTGGTCCAATCTTCTATTTCGCCATCAAAAGCCTCAATATTACCAGATTTAGGCATTTCAGAAAAGATATGGCGCTTCCCGCGCTTTTTTTTTTTCTCTCTGTAGCAACGATATGGCGCTTCCCGCGCTTTCCCGCCGCTGCTACCGATAACAACGCTGTTTTACTGTGGTTTCCGTTTATTCACTGTTGGAGACTCGTTCCCGACGGAGGTCTAAACACTGACCTGCTTGCCGCGCCGGCCGTCTCCCGAGTGCACCCTCCCAGTCCGTTATTGCTTGCCTCCGATTTCGCTGCCTGTCTCAGCTGTAGAGCCCGCCGCTGGAGCTCCAGCCTGACGCCCAGGAAGGATTAGCGCAGTACCTGTCACCAGCTTGGCCAGCTGGTGAAACCACAGTTTCTCTTACTTCCTTGAGTCTTCTGGACGCTGGAGGAATCGATGTCCTTGAGGTGCTGCCGAATTGCAGGTAAGTCCGTTTCCACTTCGTCGCCACTGTAGTGCCCGTGTGTAGATAAAGACACTGAAGACAGGAGTTGGTTCATAGGTATTTACTAAGCAAGTCTGCGGGGGGGGGGGGGGGGGGTGTCTAAAGGATATACACAATACACAGGCTTATATAGCCCAAGTGGCAATTACCGGCATTACGCACACCTGGGGCTCTTAAAGGCACATACACCATAATTGCTCTTAAAGGCACATACACCACAGAGAGAAGGTCTAGCCCTCAGCGTGAGTTGTGTGCCCCATCCCACGAGTGTTGATGTAGGATGTAGTGAGCACTCCTGTACTTGAAGGGAGCTCGTGTCCGAGTCACAAGCCTAGCCTGCTCCCTGACTCAGTCCTGTTTAAGCACGGTTCCCTGCTGACTGCCCCCTGTAGTTTATCGCTATACAAGAACAATGGATTGGGTGGGATGGGGTGGATCATTCCCCATTCACACTCAAGATCTGGATTGGAATCCATTCTGATGGATTTCATCAGAAGACATCTTCTCCCAAACCCACGACCTCTTCCACCTAGAAGGACAAGGGCAGCAGGCGCATGGGAACACCACCACCTCCAAGTTCCCCTCCAAGTCACACACCATCCTGACTTGGAAATATATCGGCTGATCCTTCATCGTTGCTGGGTCAAAATCCTGGAACTCCCTCCCTAACAGCACTGTGGGAGCACCTTCACCACACGGACTGCAGCGGTTCAAGAAGGCGGCTCACCACCACCTTCTCAAGGGCAACTAGGGATGGGCAATAAATGCTGGCCTTGCCAGCGACACCCAGATCCCAGGAACGAATTTTTTTAAATCTCAGTGAAGGGTAAATAAATTGAGAATGGTCTCCTTCTGTGCTGTATCAATCTATGATTCTATTATGGGATGGAAGGAGTCCTCTCTCACCTGTACAGGACCCGCGTGCAATGACTTTAAGTAGTTTGGATGCTGAATCTACAAGTCAAAAAGAGAAAGTATAATTACTTAATTCCCCCAACACTGACATCCTCAACTTGATAAGGACATTTGCAAACCGGGAACTTCCATAGAATTGCATAGAATGTACAGCACAGGAAGAGGCCATTCGGCCCTACTGCTCCGTGCCGGTGTTTCTGCTCCACACCAGCCTCCTCCCACCCTCTTCATCTCACCCTATCACCGTATCCTTCTATTCCTTTCTCCCTCACGTGTTTATGCAGCTTCCCCTTAAATACATCGATACTATTCACCTCAACCACTCCCTGTGGTAGCGAGTTCCACATTCTCACCACTATCTGGGTAAAGAAGTTTCTCCTGAATTCCCCATTGGATTTGGTAAGAACATAAAAACATACAAACTAGGAGCAGGAGTTGGCCATTCGGCCCCTCGAGCCATTCAATGAGATCATGGCTGATCATCGACCTCAACTCCACTTTCCCGCCCGATCCCCATATCCCTCGATTCCCCTAGAGTCCAAAAATCTATCGATCTCAGCCTTGAATATACTCAACGACTGAGCCTCCACAGCCCTCTGGGGCAGAGAATTCCAAAGATTCACCGCCCTCTGAGTGAAGAAATTCCTCCTCATCTCAGTCCTAAATGGCCGACCCCTTATCCAGAGACTATGCCCCCTAGTTCTAGGCTCTCCAGCCAGGGGGAAACAACCTCTCGGCATCTACCCTGTCAATCCCCCTCAGAATCTTGTATGTTTCAATGAGATCACCTCTCATTCTTCTAAACTCCAGAGAGTATCGGCCCAGTGACCTATCTTATTTATTATATTTATGGCCCCTAGTTCTGGTCTCCCCCACAAGTGGAAACATCTTCTCTATGTCCACCCTATCAAACCTTCCAAAATCCAAAGACCCCAGCCTTCTATGTGAATTGTTAATTGGGTACTCTGTTGTTTCGCTAAAGTGCGGATTTAAATCTCCCTGGCTCCGGTTTAGGATCATTAACCCAGTTAATGATCTCCAACAAGTGAGAGTCTAACCACCTCCCCTTGACATTCAACGGTATTACCATCGCCGAATCCCCCACCATCAACATCCTGGGGGGTCACCATTGACCAGAAACTTAACTGGACCAGCCACATAAATATAAGAGCAGGTCAGAGGCTGGGTATTCTATGGAGAGTGCCTCACCTCCTGACTCCCCAAAGCCTTTCCACCATCTACAAGGTATGGCATACCGTGGCTGCAGTGTGTACCATCTACAAGATGCACGGCAGCAACTCACCAAGGCTTCTTCGGCAACACCTCCCAAACCCGCGACCTCTTCCACCTAGAAGGACAAGGGCAGCAGGCGCATGGGAACACCACCAACTCCAAGTTCCCCTCCAAGTCACACACCATCCTGACTTGGAAATATATTGGCCAATCCTTCATCGTCGCTGGGTCAAAATCCTGGAACTCCCTCCCTAACAGCACTGTGGGGGCACCTTCACCACACGGACTGCAGCGGTTCAAGAAGGCGGCTCACCACCACCTTCTCAAGGGCAACTAGGGATGGGCAATAAATGCTGGCCTTGCCAGCGACACCCACATCCCGTGAGCAAATAAAAAAAATGTTTCTTGATGCTTGGTGTGAGACACGAGACAGACGGGGCAGCCAACCCCTTGAATGGGGAGCAGCTGATGAATAATTATACACTGCGTTACACACACGACATGCTCCTGCTAATCCACTTGCCCTTTATTCTCCCACATCCTCTGCAAGGGATGCTGCTCAGCAATTCAAGCTGGCGTCTCAGCACAACCCTTGAACAGTGCGGGCTTGTTCTGCTGACCTCTCCATGAAGCTGTCACACTCCAACACAATCTCATTCCTGCCATTTTACATGCAAATTGTGCTTTGTATCGAGCCCAGCTCCCCTGAATCAAAAAGTGGTTGGAAAATAGCCATCAGGAGTCTCGCTACTGGACTGAGAGGACTTGCATACAACAATTTTGCATCTCATCCAAATGTTCTCTCCTGAGGCTGCTGCCCGTGTCCAAACTCACACCCAGTCCCGTTCACCCATCACCCCCTGTGCTCACTGCCCCGTGTCCTAACTCACACCCAGTCCCGTTCACCCATCACCCCTTGTGCTCACTGCCCCGTGTCCAAACTCACACCCAGTCCCGTTCACCCATCACCCCCTGTGCTCACTGCCCCGTGTCCTAACTCACACCCAGTCCCATTCACCCATCACCCCCTGTGCTCACTGCCCCGTGTCCTAACTCACACCCAGTCCCGTTCACCCATCACCCCCTGTGCTCACTGCCCCGTGTCCTAACTCACACCCAGTCCCGTTCACCCATCACCCCCTGTGCTCACTGCCCCGTGTCCTAACTCACACCCAGTCCCGTTCACCCATCACCCCCTGTGCTCAATGCCCCGTGTCCTAACTCACACCCAGCCCCGTTCACCCATCGCCCCCTGTGCTCACTGCCCCGTGTCCTAACTCACACCCAGTCCCGTTCACCCATCGCCCCCTGTGCTCACTGCCCCGTGTCCTAACTCACACCCAGTCCCGTTCACCCATCGCCCCCTGTGCTCACTGCCCCGTGTCCTAACTCACACCCAGTCCCGTTCACCCATCACCCCCTGTGCTCACTGCTCCGTGTCCTAACTCACACCCAGTCCCGTTCACCCATCACCCCCTGTGCTCACTGCCCCGTGTCCTAACTCACACCCAGTCCCGTTCACCCATCACCCCCTGTGCTCACTACCCCGTGTCCTAACTCACACCCAGTCCCGTTCACCCATCACCCCCTGTGCTCACTGCCCCGTGTCCTAACTCACACCCAGTCCCGTTCACCCATCACCCCCTGTGCTCACTGCCCCGTGTCCTAACTCACACCCAGTCCCGTTCACCCATCACCCCCTGTGCTCACTGCCCCGTGTCCTAACTCACACCCAGTCCCGTTCACCCATCACCCCGTGCTCACTGCCCCGTGTCCTAACTCACACCCAGTCCCGTCCACCCATCGCCCCCTGTGCTCACTGCCCCGTGTCCTAACTCACACCCAGTCCCGTTCACCCATCACCCCCTGTGCTCACTGCTCCGTGTCCTAACTCACACCCAGTCCCGTTCACCCATCACCCCCTGTGCTCACTGCCCCGTGTCCTAACTCACACCCAGTCCCGTTCACCCATCACCCTCTGTGCTCACTGCCCCGTGTCCTAACTCACACCCAGTCCCGTTCACCCATCACCCCCTGTGCTTACTGCTCCGTGTCCTAACTCACACCCAGTCCCGTTCACCCATAAGAACATAAGAACATAAGAAATAGGAGCAGGAGTAGGCCAATCGGCCCCTCGAGCCTGTCCGCCATTTAATAAGATCATGGCTGATCTGATCCTAACCGCCAATCTACTATCACAGAACCATCTCCTGAATCTAACAGAATTAGACACACGAAATAGGAGCAGGATCAGGCTACACGGCCCCTGGGCCTGCTCCGCTACCCACAGGGCCATGTCCGATCTGAACCTAGACTCATGCCCAAATTCCTGCCCGCTCCCCGTAACCCTTAATTCCCTTTACTTCTAGGAAACTGTCTATTTCTGTTTTAAATTTATGTAATGATGTAGCTTCTACAGCTTTTTGGGGCAGCATATTCCATGGACCTACCACCCTCTGAGTGAAGTAGTTCCTCCTCATCTCAGTTTTGAAAGAGCAGCCCCTTATTCTAAGACTATGCCCCCTAGTTCTAGTTTCACCCATCATCGGGAACATCCTCCCTGCATCCACCCGATCCAACCCCTTCACAATCTTATATGTTTCAATAAGATCGCCTCTCATTCTTCTGAACTCCAATGAGTAAAGTCCCAATCTACTCAACCTCTCCTCATATGTCCATCCCCTCATCCCTGGGATTAACCGAGTGAACCTTCTTTGTACTGACTCGAGAGCAAGTATGTCTTTTCTTAAGTATGGACACCAAAACTGTATGCAGTATTCCAGGTGCGGTCTCACCAATACCTTGTACAACTGAAGCAATACCTCCCTATTTTTATATTCGATCCCCCTAGCAATGAAAGCCAACATTCCATTGGCCTTCTTAATCACTTGCTGCACCTGCATACTAACCTTTTGAGTTTCGTGCACCAGGACCCCCAGATCCCTTTGTACTTCAGTACTTTCCAGTTTCTTGCCATTAAGATAATAACTTGCTCTACGATTTTTCCTGCCAATGTGCATACCCTCACACTTTCCAGTATTGTATTCCATCTGCCAAATCTCTGCCCACTTACTTAGCCTGTCTATGTCCCCTTGCAGGTTTTTTATGTCCTCCTCACTCACTACTTTCCCTCCCATCTTAGTATCATCTGCAAACTTTGATATGTTACACTCGGTCCCCTCCTCCAAATCGTTAATATAGATTGTAAAGAGTTGGGGACCCAGCACTGACCCCTGCGGAACACCACTAGTTACTGATTGCCAGTCTGAGAATGAACCATTTATCCCAACTCTCTGCCTTCTGTTAGATAGCCAATCCTCTATCCATGCCAGAATATTACCCCCAATCCCGTGATTTTTTATCTTAAGCAATAATCTTTTGTGTGGCACCTTGTCAAATGCCTTTTGGAAGTCTAAATACACTACGTCCACTGGTTCACCTTTATCCACCCTATATGTTACTTCCTCAAAGAACTCCAGCAAATTTGTCAAACATGACTTCCCCTTCATAAAACCATGCTGACTTTGTCCTATTAAATTATGATTATCCAAATGTCCTGTTACTGTCTCCTTAATAATGGACTCCAAAATTTTACCTACCACAGATGTTAGGCTAACTGGTCTATAGTTTCCAGCCTTCTGTCTACTGCCCTTTTTAAATAAGGGTGTTACATTAGCAGTTTTCCAGTCTGCCGAGACCTTTGCTGAGTCCAGGGAGTTTTGGAAAATTATTACCAATGCATCCACAATCCCTACTGCCACTTCCCTCAAGACCCTAGGATGTAAGCCATCAGGTCCAGGTGATTTATCCGCCTTGAGTCCCATTATTTTACCGAGTACCACTTCCTTAGTGATTTTGATCGTGTTTAGCTCCTCCCCCCCTATAGCCCCCTGTTTGTCCAGTGTTGGGATATTCTTAGTGTCCTCTACTGTAAAGACTGATACAAAATATACATTCAGTGTTTTTGCCATCTCCATATTTCCCACCATTAATTTCCCGGTCTCATCCTCTAAGGGACCAACATTTACTTTAGCCACCCTTTTTCTTTTTATATAACTATAAAAACTCTTACTATCTGTTTTTATATTTTTTGCTAATTTACTTTCATAATCTATCTTCCCTTTCTTAATCAATCTTTTTGTTATTTTTTGCTGTCTTTTAAAGTTTTCCCAATCCTCTATCCTCCCACTAGATTTGGCTACCTTATATGCCCTTGTTTTTAGTCGAATACTATCCTTAATTTCTTTACTTAGCCACGGATGGCTGCCTTTTCTTTTACACCCTTTTCCTCTCAGTGGAATATATATTTTTTGGAAGTTGTAAAATCACTCCTTAAATGTACACCACTGATCATGTATCGTCTTTCCCTTTAATCTATTTTCCCAATCCACTCTCCTCAATTCCGCTCTCATACCTTCATAGTCTCCTTTATTCAAGCTTAGCACGCTTGTTTGAGATCCAACCTTCTCACCCTCTAATTGAATATGGAATTCAGCCATGTTATGGTCACTCATTCCAAGGGGATCCTTTACTAGGACATTTTTCATTAATCCTGTCTCGTTACACAGGACCAGATCTAAGGTTGCTTGCCCCCTGGTCGGTTCAGTTACATACTGCTCAAGAAACCCATCCCTAATACACTCAATGAACTCATCCTCAAGGCAGCCCTGCCCAATTTGATTTGTCCAATTAATATGATAGTTAAAATCCCCCATAATTATAGATGTTCCCTTATTACAAGCCTCAACTATTTCCTGATTGATACTCCGTCCAACAGAGTTGCAACTGTTCGGAGGCCTATAGACTATGCCCACTAGTGTTTTTTCCCCTTATTATGCCTTACCTCCACCCAAACTGTTTCATTATCCTGATCTTTTGACCCAATATCATTTCTCTGTATTACAGTGATTCCTTCCTTTATTAACATAGCCACCCCACCTCCCCTTCCTTCCTGCCTGTCCTTCCTGATCGTTAAATAACCTGGTATGTTTAATTCCCAGGCATTGTCACCCTGCAGCCATGTTTCTGTAATGGCCACAAGATCATACCCATATGTAGTTATTTGTGCCATTAACTCGTCTATTTTGTTACGAATGCTTCGTGCATTCAGATAGAGAACTTTCAAATATGTTTTGTGACACTTAATTCCTGCTTTTGCCCTTTTTATTACTTTACCTTTTACTCCATACCTTCTGCCCCTTCCTGACACGCTCTGGTTTTTAATTACCCCACTGCTACCTAAGTCTATCTTCTCTGTTGTCATTTTTATTATTTGCTCTCTAGGAACCTCCCCCCCACTAGTTAGTTTAAAGCCCTCTCTACAGCCCTAGTTATATGATTCGCCAGGACTCTAGTCCCAGCACTGGCCAAGTGAAGCCCGTCCCAACGGAACAGCTCCCTCCTGCCCCAGTACTGGTGCCATCACCCCTGTGCTCACTGCCCTGTGTCCTAACTCGCACCCAGTCCCGTTCACCCATCACCCCCTGTGCTCACTGCCCTGTGTCCTAACTCGCACCCAGTCCCGTTCACCCATCACCCCCTGTGCTCACTGCCCCGTGTCCTAACTCGCACCCAGCTCCGTTTGTAAAGTCCGCGCCTCAATAGTACACGGACTTCGGGAGAACAGTTTAACAGGTACTTTACTGAACAAGAGGCAGCTTGAAACTGAAACTACAGAAGCCTGCTAGGGCCTTTTATACAGGGGTGGTCACTGCCGGTACTGCAGTCTAAGACCAGTTATTCCCTTAAAGGGACATACACAACAATTCCTCCCCTTTTAGGTAAACAGTACATAACATTCATTTAACAACTAAATAATAACTAATTACAATTACAATTTTCTCAGTAATATATACATCAACTGGAATAGTCATTTATAAGTTCAGTCTTTGAGGAGGCTTCCTGATCCGGACTGGATAGCGCCTTTCTCGAGTATCCTGTTCTGGCGGTGGAGTCAATTCTGGCTCATTGTCATTGGTTGGTTCGTCAGCTTCCAATACCCCTGCTTCTGAGGTAGACGCAATCTGTACTTCGGGCTCATTACCAGGTGCACATGCTTGTGGTACAGGTTTGGCTTGTTCCTGTGACTCTAGAATCTGGTCAGCATGGCGTCTCACGATGCTCTCTCCAACGTCCACTGTGTACATTAGTGGTCCCTGCTGTGTGCATATCGTGCCTGGCTGCCATTTTTCTGTTCGGTAGTCGCGGGCCAAGACTGGTTGCCCTATCTTGAAGCACCTGGTTGGCTTCTCATTTATGTGCTGGAACTGCTTATCCTCAACATCTCGTCTTATGTTTGGTTTGAGCAAATCCAAGCGACATCTTAGTCTCCGGTTGAGAAACAGTACGGCTGGAGTTTGGTTGGTTACTGCATGTGTCGCATTCCGGTAAGCAAACAGGAAGTTATCCACCTTGTGTTGCAGTGGTATGTCGTCATTATACATTGCCTTTATGGCCTTTTTAAAGGTCTGAACAAACCTCTCAGCCAATCCATTTGTGGCTGGATGATATGGGGCAGATGTGTAATGTTTCACCCCATTATTCTTCAGGAACCTCCGGAAATCCTCAGACACAAACTGTGGGCCATTGTCGGAACAGATCTGTTCTGGCAACCCATTCCTGGCGAAGATGGTCCTTAGGACTGCAATAGTTTTCTCCGTGGTGGTGGAGGACATTTTAATGACCTCTGGCCATTTCGAATGGGCGTCCACAGCGATTAGAAACATTGGCCTAGAAATTAGGTATGGCCCCGCCAGCTCAGTTGCGCCCAAAAGTTTGCGCAGCGCCCGGAGCCCGTTGCGCCTGCCAGAAATTCACTTTTAGCGCCCCAAGTCGGAACCGGGCGCTGTTCCAGGGTGTGCCCGCCTCTGCTTGGGGCGCTGAAAGTGAATTTCAGCGCTCCAGCTGCCGCTGCGCCACCCGATGCGGTGCGGCAGGCTGGGGTACTGCAGGCCTCCTCCTTCTCTTAAGGAGGAGCTGCCTGCAGCCGTGAGATCGCCGCTGGATTCTGCCGGCAAATGAGCCCGGCACCACGGAGAAGTGCCGGGCTCGCGGGAATCAGCCACCAATGCCGCGGGGGGGGGGTGGTGTAGGAGGCCGGGGAGGGAGGTGCGGGCAGGCGGCCGCCGAAAAAGCGGCCGGCCGCACCTCCACCTTTATGCGCCCCACTAACGCTGCATGAAGGCCGTGTTTCACGAACGTTGTTTGCGGCCGCTGCGGAAGAGGCGGCCGCAACTGAATATGGGCGTCGGGCCGGCATCGGGGCGGAACCAGGGCGCTGCGCACTCCGATGACGTCATCGGTGCCGGCGCAGCGCTACCGGCTACCGCCGCCATTAACGCTGCACTCAATTTCCGCGCTACCAACCCCGCCGGCGCAGAAGACCTCTTTAGGCGCTAAGTGGGCGCAAGGCCCACTGAATTTCTAGGCCATTGAGTCCATAAATGGACCAGCGAAATCAATGTGTACCCATTGCCATGGAGATGAGGGCCACTCCCATGGATGTAGCGGGGCCTGTGGTGGAGCGTTTTGGACCTTTTGGCATCCTGTGCATCTCTTGGTCATATCCTCGATTTCTTTATCGATTCCCGGCCACCACACAAACGCCCTGGCTAGGCTCTTCATTTTTACCCCTCCCAGATGACCCTCGTGAAGCTCATTGAGTACTCGATCTCTCAACTTGGGTGGAATTACCACTCGGGATCCACACATCAAGGTTCCCCGGCACACTGACAGCTGTTCCCTCCTTGGCGAGAATGCTGGCAACAGTGAGTCGCCATATGCTGGCCATCCCTTCACCGTCAAATCATAGACCCGAGAGAGTGTCGGGTCATTTCGGGTTTCCTTCTCAATACTTGTGTTTGTAACAGGCAAACATTCGACTATGGTCGCATGGAATATCTCCACCGGGTCCACTGCAGGTGCTTCTTCCGCCGTAGGCAACGGTAGGCGCGACAGCCCATCAGCGTTTCCATGTTGTTTCGTACCTTTGTGCTCTATGTCATACTGATGTGCCCCTAGAAAAAGTGACCATCTTTGCAGCCGTTGCGCCGTCATCACCGGAACGCCCTTCTTTGGGTTAAAAATTGAGACCAGGGGTTGATGATCAGTCAGTAGGGTGAATTTCTGCCCGTGCAGATAGTGATTGAACTTCTTCACCCCCCACACCAGGCTGAGGGCTTCCCTGTCAATCTGGGCATAGTTACGCTCGGCTGAGGTTAGCGAGCGCGATGCAAAGGCTATTGGCCTCTCTGAACCGTCATGGAATTTGTGTGACAGCACCGCTCCAATGCCGTAAGGTGACGCATCACATGCCAACCGAATCGGTAGTGTTGTGTTGTAGTGGGCCAATACTTCTTTTGAAGTGATTTGGCATTTACATTCCTGAAAGGCACGCTTACACTCATCACTCCATTTCCATGTTACACCAGTTTGAAGGAGGGCGTTCAGTGGGTGCACAATTGTAGATAAATTCGGCAAGAACTTATGGTAGTAGTTCACCAACCCGAGGAACGACCTCAGTTGCGACACATTTTCTGGTGCTGGAGCCTTGACTACAGCCTCAATCTTGTCCAGCGACTTATGCAACCCTTCCTCATCAATCATGTGGCCACAATACGAGATTTGTCTCCTGAAGAACTCGCATTTGGGACGGTTGGCTCGTAGCCCATATTCCTGCAATCTCGTGAGCACCTGTTCCAGGTTGGCAAGGTGTTCATTGTCATTTTCGCCCGTAACCAGGATGTCGTCCAAATAACACTGGGTCCCCGGGATCCCTTGCAGGACTTGTTCCATTGCCCTCTGCCACATAGCCGGGGCCGATGCTACCCCAAATACCAGTCGATTGTACTGGTAAAGGCCTTTGTGAGTGTTTATCGTGAGGTATTTCCTAGATGCTTCTTCCACCTCCATTTGTAGATACGCTTGAGCCAGGTCAATCTTTGTAAAACGTTTCCCTCCAGATAGTGAGGCAAAAATATCTTCTATCCGCGGAAGCGGATACTGTACTGTGTGCAGGACTGGGTTCACAGTCACCTTGAAGTCCCCACGGATGCGAACCTCCCTTGGCTCCCCGGGCGTGCTGCTCAATGCTTTCTTCATTACAGGAATGATGGGTGTGGCCCACTCGCTCCAGTCCACCTTAGACAGCACCCCTGAACGCTCCAGACTCTCCAGTTCAGCTTCCACAGCTGGGCGTATCGCGTATGGCACCGGTCTGGACTTGAAAAATTTTGGGGTTGCGTTATCCTCAATCTTTATGGTTGCCTTTACTCCTTTTAGAGTCCCAAGTCCTTGTTGGAACACCTCTTCTGCGTCAGATAGAATTTGTGACAGACATCCAGGTGCGACGTTGTGGTAAACCACTTTTATCGTTCACTATCGTTACACTATAGTTATCACTGTTGTATTGTTATCACCGTTCTCACTGTTGTATCACTATACGAGGTCGCCTCTTGTCGCGCTGTTATACCTGGGCTGACCACCTCCGACTCCGCCCATGGCTCCACCTACCTGCCCAGGTATAAAGGTAGTCGACTGGCTGGTATTCCTCCTTGTTGGACCCGATCACCCACGAGGGTGGGCTCTGTTATTTAGTCAATAAAAACCTTTAGTTACGTTCCTAACTCGTCGCTTTTTATTGGACGAATTGATAGGTATATCAGACGTCATCATCTTTTTTGTCAGTCACAGTTAGTGCCAGAATGGAATGCCAATCCAATTGTAGTCTTCGGATCCACTTTTATCGTTCACTATCGTTACACTATGGTTATCACTGTTATATCGTTACACTATGGTTATCACTGTTTACACTGTTGTATCACTACACGAGGTCGCCTCTTGTCACGCTGTTATACCTGGGCTGACCACTGCTGACTCCGCCCATGGCTCCACCTACTTGCCCAGGTATAAAGGTGGTCGACTGGCTGGTATTCCTCCTTGTTGGATCCGATCACCCACGAGGGCGGGCTCTGTTATTTAGCCAATAAAAACCTATAGTTACTGTCTTAACTCGTCGCTTTTCATTGGATGAATTGATAGGTATATCAATTTTATTGGCTAAATTTTGAAATGTCTTTAACGGAGCAGCCAAACGACCAGTCAGACGCCCAGCTACAACAGCCACAGCAGCCGGCCTGGCTGCGAGCCCTCCGACCGCCGTACCTGGATCTAAACCCACAGGCAGCAAACTCAGCCCTCGACTTCAAACACTGGCTGAGCTGTTTCGAATCCTACCTGGGAGAATCCGGCGTGCCTCAGAGATCCAAACTAAGAGTTCTGACCGCCCAAGTGAGCCCTAAAGTATTTGCACTCATCCAGGACCTTACTACATACGAGGCCGCCCTCAACCTGCTGAAAGAGCAGTACCGGAGCCCGGTAAATTCTATGTATGCCAGACATCTCCTAAGATCCCGCCCGCAACAGCCAGGAGAGTCTGTAGATGAATTTTTACGGGCGCTACAAACACTCGGCAGGGACTGTGACTTTAAAGCTGTAACGGCTGCAGAAAATACTGAAGAGAATATCCGCGATGCCTTCGTGAAAGGCCTTCGGTCCGACTACTCACGGCAAAGACTGCTCGAATCAAAGGACCTCGACCTGAACACAGCTGCAGCCCTCGCTCGCTCTCTGGAAGTGGCCCATCGGGACCTCGAGGCGTATTCCAGGTACTGTGCTGCGCGACCCTGGGACTCGGGCCCGACCCCGACTGTTAAGTCTGTGGGTTGTATTATAAATAATCACAGACTCCACGGTTAACAAAATAAAACACGTCTTTACTATTCAGAGGCTCGGGCGATTCTGATCTAGTTAACGTATCACAACCCTTATATACTGGTGTGGTCACTATCGGTATTACAGTATACATGAGCCAATAAATAGTGCCACCCTAAAGTAGTGCTCTTAAAGGCGAACGGTCACATTCTATAGTTCCCTTAAAGGTAAACGGTTACATACACAACACTCCTCCCTACCTAGCTTATTACTTACAGAATCCCGTTAAACATACAATCTTCAATTTTATATAAACAGTTTGCAGATATACTCTCGATAGAGTCAACGTCATATAACAATTTACAGATATACTCTCGATGGAGTCAACGTCATATAACTTCATGTTTAACATAACATAATAACATATATAACTTCATGTCAAAACAGATCACAGATTCAGTCTCTGTGGAAAACAGTTCATATTGCTGGAGTGACTCATTCAATAGTCCTTCCATGGATTTAACAGTTTGAACTTCCGAACTGAATTGGCTCCGTTCGGAGGGACCACGTGTGTGATCTGGTAGAGGTAATAATGGTTCAGATGGGTCATCTTCTGTTTCGACTTTTCCTTTTCTGCTTCTTGGAGACTCTCTGGGCTCCACTGTCAGCTGCCAGCTGCATGCGCAGTTCCTCCTTCTCTTCCTCCTTTTTCCGTAGTAGAGCCACCTTCTCCCGATGTTCCGTAGACTTTCGGTGCTCCTCCATGATTTCTGTATGGTGGGAGTCGAAGTTACAAGTTGGGCAGGACAGGACATAGTAATATTCGGAGTCGTCCGACAGGTCAGCGAGAGGGTCTTCTATGTCCTCCCTACCCAGCTGGACATCAGCCAGCTTTTATTCCAAATCCAGACATCTTTCCTGAAGAGACTTCTTCACGTGTTCCGCTTCCTCTAACTTTTTCTGGGCTTTCAGCAAGTTGTTTACTAATGACCTCATTTGTGATTTTAATACTTCAACTTCCTTTGGAGATTGATTGATCGGACTATTCAATCCCTCTACCGGAACAGTTGTTTCAGCGTTCTGTTGTTCAACCTTGACATGAGTCAGCGTACTTTTGGTATCTAAGGGTTGCTCTGCTGCCATCTTCTCAGTCTGTGTTGCAACCTCGGCTATTTCCATAACTTTTGAGAGCTCCAAACCTTTCTCCTCTGACGATTTAAGCTCATGTTCATGGCCCATTCTTACGGTCTCTGTGTTTCTTACAGTTCCCTTTTCTTCCACTGAAAAGATTTCCAGTCGCATCTGTTCTTCAAGTCGTTGGACCTCGGCCATTGCCGCTTCATATTTATTTTGTGTTTCCTTTAATAATTTAACGAGTTCTTGGACATCCTGTATTCCCTGTTCTGGTATGTCTTCCACCACTAATTTTTTTTCTATGGATTGAATCCCTAACGATGAGTCAGCCTTGGCCTGAAGCTCATCAAACATTTCCTGCAGACTTTGTAATTCTTGCTTATGGTCAACCTTTAGTCGTTCATGTTCAACCTTTAGTTGCTCATATGCTTTCACTAACACGAGCTTTTCGGAAGTTGCCAAGTTAACCCCTTCCAGGATTGTAGTCCGAGCCTGTTCATACTGTTCTTTCAACTCGTTACACTCTGCTTGCAACAAGTCGTAGAGGTGAACTGGAATACCATCCTGACTTCCTGAAGATTCCTCTTCCTTTGGATCGTTCTGTGTATATTCTAGTTCCTGAACAGCCTCAGGGAGATGTGATTGGTACTTGGCCACGATGGCTCTATGGTCGCTCTCTGCTTGAGCGAGCTGTCTCTGTTGTCTTTCCAAGGACTCCCATTCGGTGTCCCAGAACTTTTTCATCTTTTCCATCTCTTGTACGAGACGGGCACTCAACTGTTCTAATTGTCGTTGTACTTTGACATAACGTTGAGTTCTAGCCCGGTGTTCCTCCGTAATGCATATGTCTGTAGCTTGAACAGACTCAGAATTCTCTGTCTTTATGCACGCCATCAATTTCCCAACCTTAGTCCGTGAGTTCATGTTAACCTTGTTTTTCATACATAAGCTGGACTTATCGTCTTCCGGCTTGGAGTCTGAGCTGCTTGTCTGCACCGAGTCCTCACTCGTCATTGCTTGTCGGTAGTGCCATTCCATGTTTATTTTCTTGATCCACTCCCATCCCAGAAGTGGTGGTCCTCCCTCAGGTAGTACGTACAGATACATTCGTGGGTGTTCTTTACCCCTATCTCTCACCTTGACTCGTATTTTTCCCAGGGGGTATACATGATGCCCCGTGTATGTCTGTAATACGAATTTGGTATTTCTTAAGGGTATGTGAGAGAATAGCCGGTGATAGTCCTTTTGGTTGATGACTGATACAGCTGATCCCGTGTCCAGCTCCATTCGTACTTGGACTCCAGCTATTTTTAGTGTGACCCAGATCGTCTGTAGATCAGTTACTTTACCCACATTGTGGATTCTCAGACTATCCAACTCCTGGCTGTTTGGGTCTGAGTCTGAATTTTGTTCGTCTGAACTCTTTTCAGCCACCTGATGCACCTTGTTGTACTTTTCTTGTGGTGGTGGCTTCCTTTGTTTGTTGGTCTTCTTTCCGGACCTGCATACCTTCGCGATGTGACCCAGTTTGCCACATTTCCTGCACTCTTGATTCTTAAACCAGCACTGATTCTGGTCGTGCGTTGTCTTTCCACAACGGTAGCATTTGGAAATGCTTGCAGTCATTTGGTCCACCCCGAGTGCCGCCGCGCTGCATTTCCGCCGTTCCTTTCGCTGCGGCTTCGTGCGATGAAGCTATGAGGACAGCCCTGTCCAGTGTGAGGTCGTTTTCTTCCAGAAGTTGCTTCTGCGTTCCTTCTTTGGCCAAGCCGCATACGAACTTGTCCCGCAGCGCCTCTGTCAAATTCCCTCCAAACTGGCAGTATTTCGCTAGCTTACGCAGTTCGACTAAGTATTCCGCATTGCTTTCATCTTGCCTCTGGGTTCTGGCGTAAAATTTAAATCGTTCAGCCAGCATCAACGGTGTGGGGTTCAAGTGATCCTTCAGCACTGCTACGATCTCTTCGAAGGTCTGGTCCACTGGTTTAACTGGTGCTATTAGATGTTTCAAAAGCCCGTATGTTTTTGCTCCCATCGAATTTAACAAAGTTATTGCCTTGTCGTCATCCTCAATGTCGTTGGCTACGCAATATATTTCTATGCGTTCCACATACGTGGCCCAGTCTTCTATTTCAGCATTAAAATCATTAATATTTCCTCGCTTAGGCATCTTCTTCTCTTTTCGAGAACAGGAGAAGTATTTCTTTACTTATTATTAATTTTCTTCTCTTCTTGAGAACACCACAAGTATTGCTTCACTTATTTCTTGTTTCTGAAAATTCTTATTAATTTTCTAAGATGGCGGTTTCCCGCTTCTGCCTTCTTCCCCAGCGGTTTTCCCGCGAAAAATGGCGGCTTTCCCGCGCTTCTCGCTCTCCCCGCCCACTTCAATGGCGGTTTTCCCGCGCTTCTTGTCGCTCTCCGCCCACTTCAATGGCGGTTTTCACCCGTTCCCTGACGCTGACTTTCAGCCCGACTGCGGCCCTTATCACCGGTGCGATCGCTGGCCCGCTAAGCGCCTCCCGCTTGAAGCGGCTCCCGGCCTCTGGCTCACCCGCTCGCGCGGCTCTTGCTCGCTCCCTCCCGGGCTCTGGCTTACCCGCTCGCGCGTTTCACCGCGGCTCTTATCAGGGATTGCGATCGCCCTTATCTCCCGATCGGTGGCCCTGTCTTTGCAGCCGACGCTGCTCGGCTTACCCACGAGGTTATGGAGGCTTCAGGGTCCTAATGCCTGTCTCTTCCAGTCGCTGGAAGCTGTCAGGATTTCTGCTGCCCTTCAGTTTTCAGTGGGGTGTTGAGGATTGAAACCTCTCTTCAACGCCCTGTCTTTGGACGAAGCCGCCGTGGAATAACTGCCGCAGGGTTCGAACCGACTCGTCGCCAATGTTAAGTCTGTGGGTTGTATTATAAATAATCACAGACTCCACGGTTAACAAAATAAAACACGTCTTTACTATTCAGAGGCTCGGGCGATTCTGATCTAGTTAACGTATCACAACCCTTATATACTGGTGTGGTCACTATCGGTATTACAGTATACATGAGCCAATAAATAGTGCCACCCTAAAGTAGTGCTCTTAAAGGCGAACGGTCACATTCTATAGTTCCCTTAAAGGTAAACGGTTACATACACAACACCGACCGCAATACCCCTCGCACCGCCACCTCTGGGACCTACCTCAGCGTCGGCGTCCCGGACCCGATCGGGACCGCCACCCCCGGTACCGGCTGCAACATCGGAGCCCCGCGATCGGGCCGCCGGCTGCTTTTTCTGTGGCCAGGCGAAACACCCGAGGGCGCGCTGCCCTGCAAGAAACGCGACCTGCTCCGACTGCCACAAGAAAGGCCACTTCGCGAAGGCCTGCAGGGGGAAAGCCACAGACACCAGCAGTGCCTCATGCGAGTTGTGGGGGCGGCCATCTTTCATCAAGGCCACAGATGCCAGTATCCCCTCGTGTGAGTCGTGGGGGCGGCCATCTTTGATCAAGGCCACCGACACCGGCAGTGCCTCATGTGAGTTGTGGGGGCGGCCATCTTCTCCGCCATTTTATGCAACATCGTGGGCACCGCCATTTTGTTCACCACACTCGACCGCCACCTTGTCTCCAGACCCGACCACAGCCTCACTCGCAGACTACAGCAGCTCGCTCAGCCATACACTAGCCTCCGTCACACTGGACCAAGCTCGCCCGCATCACCTGTCCAAGTCCATGATGGACACCAAAGTAAACGGCCACGCCACGACCTGCCTGTTCGACAGCGGAAGCACGGAGAGTTTCATCCATCCAGACACGGTGAGCCACTACTCCCTCACTGTCCAGCCAACGCGCAACCGGATCTCGATGGCGTCGAGGTCCCATTCAACAGACATCAGCGGATACTGTGTTGTGACCCTGTCGGTTAGGGGCACGGAGTATAAAAATTTTAAACTTCTCGTCCTGCCCCAGCTCTGCGCTGCCGTCCTACTAGGGCTGGATTTCCAATCCCACCTTCAAAGTGTCACTTTGGCATACGGTGGACCCCTCCCCCCACTCACAGTCGACAACCAACAGCCTTTAAACCGCCCACCGCGTACCACCTGCGGCCTATTCACCCTCAGGGTTCCGCCCCCCTCCCTGTTCGCCAACCTCACCCGCGACTGTAAACCCGTCGCTACCAAGAGCAGGCGGTACAGCGCCGGGGACAGAGCTTTCATTAGCTCTGAGGTGCAGCGTCTCCTGAAAGAGGGCATCATCGAGAGGAGCAACAGCCCCTGGTGTGCCCAGGTCGTAGTCGTTAAGACCGGCGATAAAAACCGCCTAGTCATCGACTACAGCCAAACCATAAACCGGTACACCCAGCTGGACGCATACCCCCTTCCCCGCATATCTGATATGGTCAATCAGATTGCACAGTACCGAGTATTCTCTACCATCGACCTTAAGTCGGCCTACCACCAACTCCCTATCCGCCCTGAGGACCGCCAGTATACCGCCTTCGAGGTGAATGGCCGCCTCTACCACTTCCTTAGGGTTCCCTTCGGCGTCACCAACGGGGTTTCGGTCTTCCAAAGGGAGATGGACCGGATGGTTGACCAGAACGGGCTGCAAGCCACGTTCCCCTATCTAGATAACGTCACCATCTGCGGCCGCGACCGGCAGGACCATGATGTTAATCTGGAGAGATTCCTCCGTACGGCCCAACGGCTGAACCTCACCTACAATAAGGAGAAATGTGTGTTTAATACCTCGCGTCTTGCCATCCTCGGCTGCGTAGTAGAGAACGGAGTCATCGGCCCCGACCCCGAAAGAATGCGCCCCCTCATGGAGCTGCCCCTCCCCCACTGTCCAAAGGCGCTGAAGAGGACCCTGGGGCTCTTCGCCTACTATGCCCAATGGGTGCCGAATTATGCGGACAAAGCCAGACCCCTCATGAAGTCCGCCTCCTTCCCCCTGACGGCAGAAGCGTGCGCAGCCTTCTCCCTCATTAAGGGAGACATTGCTAAGGCCACAATGCACGCGGTGGATGAGTCTATCCCTTTCCAAGTGGAGAGCGATGCATCCGACTTCGCCCTAGCCGCAACCCTTAACCAGGAGGGGAGACCGGTGGCCTTCTTCTCAAGGACCCTCCAGGGCCCTGAGATCCGACACTCCTTGGTCGAGAAGGAGGCCCAGGCGATCGTGGAGGCTGTACGACGCTGGAGGCATTACCTGGCAGGCAAACGATTTACCCTCCTCACCGACCAGCGTTCGGTCGCTTTTATGTTAATAACAAGCTGAGGGGCAAAATCAAGAACGACAAGATCTTGAGGTGGAGAATCGAGCTCTCCACCTATGATTATGAGATCTTGTACCGGCCTGGTAAACTGAACGAACCCCCAGATGCTCTATCACGAAGTACATGCGCCAACGCGCAAATTGATAGACTGCAGACCCTCCACAACGACCTCTGCCACCCCGGAGTCACCAGACTTTACCACTTCATTAAGGCCCGCAACCTGCCCTACTCCATCGAGGAGGTCAGGACCATGACCAGGAACTGCCAAACCTGTGCCGAGTGCAAACCGCATTTCTTTAGGCCGGACAGAGCAAGCCTGATCAAGGCCACCCGCCCCTTCGCGCGCTTGAGCATCGATTTTAAGGGGCCCCTCCCGTCCTCTGACCGTAATGTGTACTTCCTCAACATCATTGACGAGTACTCCCGTTTCCCCTTTGCCTTCCCCTGCCCAGACATGACCAGTACCACGGTCATCAAATGCCTGAACGACCTCTTCGCCGTGTTCGGATTCCCGAACTATATACATAGCGACCGGGGCTCCTCCTTCATGAGCGAGGAACTTCACCAGTTCCTACTAGCGAGAGGCATTGCTGCAAGCAGGACCACCAGCTACAACCCCCGAGGGAACGGCCAGGTGGAAAGAGAGAACGCGACTGTCTGGAAGGCCGTTCTCTTAGCCTTAAAGTCCAAGGGCCTCCCAACCTCTCGCTGGCAGGAAGTCCTCCCGGCAGCGCTGCATTCCATCCGGTCACTACTTTGCACTGCCATTAACGCCACCCCCCATGAACGAATGTTTGTTTTCCCCAGGAAGTCGACTACGGGAACCTCGCTACCAACTTGGCTGACTTCTCCGGGGCCCGTCTTGCTGCGAAAGCACGCGAGGGCCCATAAAACGGACCCCCTGGTCGAGAGGGTGGAACTCCTGCACGCCAACCCCCAGTACGCCTATGTGGCATACCCAGACGGGCGGGAGGACACAGTCTCCTTACGAGACCTTGCACCCTCGGGCACCCCTGAGACACCACCGTTACCCCCCACCACCCCCCCAAATCCAGCCCAGGTAGACGGCATGCCGGAACCCCACGAGCCTTCGCCGACCACGCAGACACCAGCATTAGCATCGGATACTGCATCACCGCCGCCGCTGCTGCGATGATCGGAAAGGCTTACGAGGCCTTCGGACAGACTGACATACCCGAACTGGTAGTACACTTCACCCCGCCGGACTCAAATCTAAACAAGGGGTGAATGTGGTAAACCACTTTTATCGTTCACTATCGTTACACTATGGTTATCACTGTTTACACTGTTGTATCACTACACGAGGTCGCCTCTTGTCACGCTGTTATACCTGGGCTGACCACTGCTGACTCCGCCCATGGCTCCACCTACTTGCCCAGGTATAAAGGTGGTCGACTGGCTGGTATTCCTCCTTGTTGGATCCGATCACCCACGAGGGTGGGCTCTGTTATTTAGCCAATAAAAACCTATAGTTACTGTCTTAACTCGTCGCTTTTCATTGGATGAATTGATAGGTATATCAAGTCCCCACGGATGCGAACCTTCCTTGGCTACCCAGGCGTGCTGCTCAATGCTTTCTTCATTACAGGAACGATGGGTGTGGCCCACTCGCTCCAGTCCACCTTAGACAGCACCCCCGAACGCTCCAGACTCTCCAGTTCAGCTTCCACAGCTGGGCGTATCGCGTATGGCACCGGTCTGGCCTTGAAAAATTTTGGGGTTGCGTTATCCTCAAGCTTTATGGTTGCCTTTACTCCTTTTAGAGTCCCAAGTCCTTGTTGGAACACCTCTTCCACGTCAGATAGAATTTGTGACAGACATCCAGGTGCGACGTCATCATCTTTTTTGTCAGTCACAGTTAGTGCCAGAATGGAATGCCAATCCAATTGTAGTCTTCGGATCCATTCATGTCCCAATAATGGTGGTCCTCCATCTCGTAGTATATACATGTATAGTTTCTGTGTTTCCTTTCCGTTATATTCAACTGGCACCCTTATTTTTCCTCTGGGGTAGACCTTTTGCCCCGTGTATGTCTTCAATACAATGAACGTGTCCTTTAAGGGTATGTGTGAGAATAGCCGCTCATAGTCTCATCGATTCATGACAGTTAGGGCTGATCCTGTGTCCAATTCCATCTTCACTGGGGACCCTGCTATCATGAGGGTGACCCAAATGGTTCGGTGATCTTCTTTTGCAATCACGTTGTGTAACTTTAAACAACTTAGTCGCCTGCTCCCGGAGTCCTTATCACTCTCCTGATCTTCTGAACTACTATCTGTCAGTTTCTTTACTTTCCTGTACTGTTCCTTAGTAGTTCTTGTCGTGTTGGTCTTCTTTCCCGACCTGCAGACTCTTGCTCGATGTCCCATTTTCCCACATTGCCTGCATATTTTGTCTTTAAACCAGCAGTCCTTCTGCTCATGGGTTGTTCTGCCGCAGCGATAGCACTTTTTGGCTCCATACGCCATTTCGTTAGCGCTGTATTCTTGTGGTTTCTGTTGTATTTCCGCAGCTCCCCATGCTGCTGCTTCGTAGGATACTGCCACGCTGAAAGCCTGTTCTAGCGTCAGGTCCTTTTTTGAAAGTAGTCGTTTCTGGGTTCCTTCACTCTGGAGCCCGCAGACAAACTTATCCCGTAAGGTGTCTGCCAGTCCTGCTCCGAACTGGCAGTGCTTCGATAACTTGCGTAGTTCCGTAAGATAGTCAGCATTGCTCTCATCTTTGTGCTGGTTTCTTTTATGGAACTTGAATCTTTCTGCTATCAGCAGTGGTGTAGGGCTTAGATGTTCCTGTAAGATATGAACAATCTCCTCAAAACTTTTCTCCATTGGTTTAGCTGGGGTAATTAAATTCCGCAATAGGCCGTACGTACTCGCACCCATCAGATTTAATAATACCGACGCCCTCTTTCCATCAGCCACCTCATTTGCCTTGCAGTACACTTCAATTCTTTCCACATACATGGTCCAGTCTTCTACCTCGTTGTCGAAAGCAGTGATACTGCAACTTTTTGGCATCTTGGCCAATTTAAAATGGCGCCTCCCGCGCTTTTGCTTCTTCCCCAATGGAATAAAATGGCGCCTCCCGCGCTTTTGCTTCTTCCCCAACGGGATAAAATGGCGCCTCCCGCGCTTTTGCTTCTTCCCCTTACTGCCATGCTGCTCCTAGCGTTCTACGGGGTAATGGCGGCGACACGCAGCTTCGGTGCGTCTCACTTTCCTTCCCCCCACGTTTAGTTTCTCTCCGCTGTCCTGTTCTCGAGTACCGACCGTGCCCTGTGCGCTCCACCCTCTCTTGTTTTCTTTTCCTGGCGACGCTGCGCGGCCCGATTTGTAGAGCCGCTCGATCGAGCTTGAGCCCACCGCAGTCCGGAAGGGTCAGCGCACTACCTGCTACCAGCACGATTCGCTGGAGCCACAGTCGCTCCCGCAATTCTCCAAACACCGATGGATTCTTTGGGTGGTTGCCCTCGGTCGACGCCCGTTGCTCAGACTACGACCTTCCAGGACCTTCCTTTCAGGAGAGATCCCCGTGAGATGATGCCACACTGCAGGTGAGTTCGAACTTACTCGTCGCCACTGTAAAGCCCGCGCCTCAATAATACACGGACTTCGGGAGAACAGTTTAACAGGTACTTTACTAAACAAGAGGCAGCTTGAAACTGAAACTACAGAAGCCTGCTAGGGCCTTTTATACAGGGGTGGTCACTGCCGATACTGCAGTCTAAGACCAGTTATTCCCTTAAAGGGACATACACAACACCGTTCACCCATCACCCCCTGTGCTCACTGCCCCGTGTCCGAACTCACACCCAGTCCCATTCACCCATCACCCACTGTGCTCACTGCTCCGTGTCCTAACTCACACCCAGTCCCGTTCACCCATAACCCCCTGTGCTCACTGCCCCGTGTCCTAACTCACACCCAGTCCCGTTCACCCATCACCCCCTGTGCTCACTGCCCCGTGTCCTAACTCACACCCAGTCCCGATCACCCATCACCCCCTGTGCTCACTGCCCCGTGTCCTAACTCACACCCAATCCCATTCACCCATCACCCCCTGTGCTCAGTGCTCCGTGTCCTAACTCACACCCAGTCCCGTTCACCCATCACCCGCTGTGCTCACTGCCCCGTGTCCTAACTCACACTCAGTCCCGTTCACCCATCACCCCCTGTGCTCACTGCCCCGTGTCCTAACTCACACCCAGTCCCGTTCACCCATCACCCGCTGTGCTCACTGCCCCATGTCCTAACTCGCACCCAGTCCCGTTCACCCATCACCCCCTGTGCTCACTGCCCCGTGTCCTAACTCACACCCAGTCCCGTTCACCCATCACCCCCTGTGCTCACTGCCCCGTGTCCTAACTCACACCCAGTCCCATTCACCCATCACCCCCTGTGCTCAGTGCCCCGTGTCCTAACTCACACCCAATCCCGTTCACCCATCACACCCTGTGCTCAGTGCTCCGTGTCCTAACTCACACCCAGTCCCGTTCACCCATCACCCCCTGTGCTCACTGCCCCGTGTCCTAACTCACACTCAGTCCCGTTCACCCATCACCCCCTGTGCTCACTGCCCCGTGTCCTAACTCACACCCAGTCCCGTTCACCCATCACCCCCTGTGCTCACTGCCCCGTGTCCTAACTCACACCCTGTCCCGTTCACCCATCACCCCCTGTGCTCACTGCCCCGTGTCCTAACTCACACCCAATCCCGTTCACCCATCACCCCCTGTGCTCACTGCCCCGTGTCCTAACTCACACCCAGTCCCGTTCACCCATCACCCCCTGTGCTCACTGCCCCGTGTCCTAACTCACACCCAGTCCCGTTCACCCATCACCCCCTGTGCTCACTGCCCCGTGTCCTAACTCACACCCAGTCCCGTTCACCCATCACCCCCTGTGCTCACTGCCCCGTGTCCTCACACCCAGTCCCGTTCACCCATCACCCCCTGTGCTCACTGCCCCGTGTCCTAACTCACACCCAGTCCCGTTCACCCATCACCCCCTGTGCTCACTGCCCCGTGTCCTAACTCACACCCAGTCCCGTTCACCCATCACCCCCTGTGCTCACTGCCCCGTGTCCTAACTCACACCCAGTCCCGTTCACCCATCACCCCCTGTGCTCACTGCCCCGTGTCCTAACTCACACCCAGTCCCGTTCACCCATCACCCCCTGTGCTCACTGCCCCCGTGTCCTAACTCACACCCAGTCCCGTTCACCCATCACCCCGTGCTCACTGCCCCGTGTCCTAACTCACACCCAGTCCCGTTCACCCATCACCCCCTGTGCTCACTGCCCCGTGTCCTAACTCACACCCAGTCCCGTTCACCCATCACCCCCTGTGCTCACTGCCCCGTGTCCTAACTCACACCCAGTCCCGTTCACCCATCACCCCGTGCTCACTGCCCCGTGTCCTAACTCACACCCAGTCCCGTTCACCCATCACCCCGTGCTCACTGCCCCCGTGTCCTAACTCACACCCAGTCCCGTTCACCCATCACCCCGTGCTCACTGCCCCGTGTCCTAACTCACACCCAGTCCCGTTCACCCATCACCCCCTGTGCTCACTGCCCCGTGTCCTAGCTCACACCCAGTCCCGTTCACCCATCACCCCCTGTGCTCACTGCCCCGTGTCCTAACTCAGACCCAGTCCCGTTCACCCATCACCCCCTGTGCTCACTGCCCCGTGTCCTAACTCACACCCAGTCCCGTTCACCCATCACCCCCTGTGCTCACTGCCCCGTGTCCTAACTCACACCCAGTCCCATTCACCCATCACCCCCTGTGCTCACTGCCCCCTGTCCTAACTCACACCCAGTCCCGTTCACCCATCACCCCCTGTGCTCACTGCCCCGTGTCCTAACTCACACCCAGTCCCGTTCACCCATCACCCCCTGTGCTCACTGCCCCGTGTCCTAACTCACACCCAGTCCCGTTCACCCATCACCCCTGTGCTCACTGCCCCGTGTCCTAACTCACACCCAGTCCCATTCACCCATCACCCCCTGTGCTCACTGCCCCGTGTCCTAACTCACACCCAGTCCCGTTCACCCATCACCCCCTGTGCTCACTGCCCCGTGTCCTAACTCACACCCAGTCCCGTTCACACATCATCCTCATTCTCGCTAGCCATTGGCTCCTGATTTCAAAATTCTCATCCTTGTGTTCAAATTTCTCCATGGCCCTCGCCCCTCGCTATCTCTGTAATCTCCTCCAGCCCTGGAACCCCCTGAGATCTCTGCATTCCTCCAATTCTGGCCTCTTGCGCATCCCTGATTTCCATCGCTCCACCATTGGCGGCCGTGTCTTCAGCTGCCTGGGCCCCGAGTTCTGGGATTCCCTCCGTAAACCTCTCTGCCTCTCCGCCTCTCCACCTCTCTCTCCTCCTTTAAGACACTCCTTAAAGCCTACCAAGCTTTTCATCTATCCTAATTTCTCCTGACGTTTCTGTGTGTAAAGTTTTATTTGCTAACACTCCTGGGAGACGCCTTGTGATGATTTTTCTACGCTAAAGGAGCTATATAAAGGCAAGTTGTTGTTGTTGTTTTAGTTCTCGCTGGGACACAGTAACTAGCGCTATCTCACACATCACCATTCTTCCTGTACAGTGAGCATCGGGCAGGGATGGATGGGGAGGAATACAATCTAACCTCACCCCGCCTCACACACACACGCACACACACACAGAGACAGACACACACACACAGACACACACACACGCAGACACACACAGACACACACACACACAGACACTCAGACACACACACAGACACTCACACAGACAGACACACACACACACACACACTCACACAGACAGACACACACACACACAGACACACACACACACACTCAGACACACACACAGACACACACACACACAGACACACACACACACACACACAGACACTCACACAGACAGACACACACACACACAGACACTCACACAGACACTCACACAGACAGACAGACACACAGACACACACACACACACAGATACACACACACTCACACAGACACACACACTCACACAGACACACACACTCACACACACACAGACACACACACTCACACAGACACACACACAGACACATACACACAGACACACACACACACACTCACACTCAATAGGAAAGAACAAATGGAAACTCCATGGATGAATAAAGCCATAAGGGAAAAATTGAGGAAAGAGGCCTACATTAAGTACACAGACAGCAGGGGAGTGCATGATAAGGGAGAATACAAAGAGATTAGGAGAGAAGTCAAAAAAACAATTAGGAAGGCAAAGAGGAACTATGAAATTAAATTATCAAGGAACATAAAACAAAATAGTAAAATATTTTACAGGCACACCTATGAAAAAAGGAAGGTTGGGATGGGAATAGGGCCATTAAGGGATAGTCAGGACAATACCACAGGTAACGATAGGGAGATGGCAGAAATATTAAATCATTATTTTGCTTTGATATTTACCAGGGAGATAGAACAGGTGGACATGACATTGGATGATGAGATGAGTAATGAGATAAGTGCATTTAAAATAAAAATGGGGATATATTAAATAAACTAATCAAACTCAAAGAGGATAAAACCCCTGGTCCAGACGGATTACATCCACGCATTTTAAAAGCATCTAGGGCAGAGATAGCAGAGGCATTACTACATATATTTAATAATTCATTAGAAAAAGGCGTAGTGCCAGAGGACTGGCGGATAGCTAACGTAATACCGATATTTAAGAAGGTAATAATAGCTTAACATCGGTGGTAGGAAAAATAATGGAATCCCTACTAAAGGAGAAAATAGAAGAACATCTAGAAATTAAAAGTATAGTCAGCATGGATTTCAAAAGGGAAAATCTTGCTTGACCAACCTCATTGAACTTTTTGAAGAGGTAACAGAGAGAGTAGACAAGGGTAATGCAGTAGATGTAATTTATCTAGATTTTCGCTAAGATACCCATAATAGACTGATGAACAAGGTCAGAGAATGCGGAGTCAGGGGACAAGTAGCAGAATACAGGAAACTTTTGATTAACCGGTCACTAAATAACCGGAACTGTCGGTTAACTGGCAAAATTCAGGAGTCGGTTCAGTTAACTTTTTTTACTTTTAGTTACATTTTTTTACTAATTTCTGGCTGTGTGTCTAACTGAAGCTGTTGCTAAGCTACAGAGACACTTGCAAACTGTGCTGATTGTTTTGAAGCAACAGGGTTTGTTGCTCGATACGGAGCTCAGAAGCTCCGTATGTTTCAACGATAGCGTTCGGTTATCCGGAATTGTTGATGAACTGGCAACACGTCGGTCCTGTCCGTGCCGGATACAGAAAGTTTCCTGTAGATTGCTGGCTGGCTCAGGACAGAAAGCAGAGAGTGGGGGTAAAGGGTGGCTATTCACAGGGGCAGAAGGTGGGTAGTGGTGTTCCACAAGGATCAGTGCTGGGACCACTGCTGCTCACAATTTACATTAATGATTTAGACTTTGGAATCAAAAACACAATTTCTAAATTTGCGAATGTTACCTATTTGGGGGGATAGTCAATATTGAGGAGGACTGCAACAAATCACATTAATAAACTTGCAGAACGGGCATATAATTGGCAAATGAAGTTCAACACAGATAAATGTGAGGTATTACATTCTGGTAGGAAGAATAGGGAGGTCACTTATCACTTGGAAGGTGCGAGTCTAGGTGGGGTAGAGGAACAAAGGGATCTCGGAGTACA
>NW_028225184.1:38029185-38077349 GCF_052327205.1 Somniosus microcephalus
GAGAGAGCGACTGGGGGGGAAGAGAGAGATCGACTGGGGGGGAAGAGATAGAGCGACGGGGGGGGGAAGAGGGAGAGCGACTGGGGGGAGGTGTGAGAGCGACTGAGGGGAAGAGAGAGAGCGACCGGGGGGAAGAGAGAGAGTGACGGGGGAAGAGAGAGAGTGACTGCGGGGGAGAGAGAGCGACTGGGGGAGAGAGAGAGCGACTGGGGGGGAAGAGAGAGAGCGACTGGGGGGAGAGTGAGCGACTGGGGGGAAGAGAGAGAGCGACGGGAGGGAAGAGAGAGAGCGACTGGGGGGGAAGAGAGAGAGCGACTGGGGGTGACGAGAGAGAGCTACTGGGGGGAAGAGAGAGAGCGACTGGGGGTGAAGAGAGAGAGCGACTGCGGGGAAGAGAGAGAGCGACTGGGGGGAAGAGAGAGAGGGATTGGGGGGAGGGAGAGCGACTGTGGGGAAGAGAGAGAGCGACAGGGGGGAAGAGAGCATGCGACTGGGGGTGGAAGAGAGAGAGCGACGGGGGGGGAAGAGAGAGAGCGACTGGGGGGGAAGAGAGAGAGCGACTGGGGGGAAGAGAGAGCACGACTGGGCGTCAGAGAGAGCGACTGGGGGGAACAGAGAGAGCTCCTGGGGGGGAAAGAGAGCGATTGGTGGGAAGAGAGAGAGAGATGGGGGAAGAGAGAGGGTAACTGGGGGGAAGAGAGAGAGCGACTGGGGGGTAGAGAAAGAGAGACTGGGGGGAAGAGAGAGAGCGACAGGGGGGAAGAGAGAGCGACTGGGGGGGAAGAGAGAGAGCGACTGAGTGTCAAGTGAGAGACCGACTGGGGGGAAGATGGAGACAGACTGCGGGGAAGAGAGAGAGCGACTGGGGGGAGGAGAGAGAGTGGCTGGGGGGAAGAGAGAGAGCGACTGGTGGTGAAGAGAGAAAGCGACTGGGAGGGAAGAGAGAGAGCGACTGGGGGGAAGAGAGAGAGAGCGACTGGGGGGAGTGAGAGCGACTGGGGGGGAAGAGCGAGAGCGACTGGGGGGAAGAGAGAGCACGACTGGGGGTCAGAGAGAGCGACTGGGGGGAAGAGAGAGAGCGACTGGGGGGGAAAGAGAGCGACTGGGTGGGAAGAGAGAGAGAGAAGGGGGAAGAGAGAGGGTGACTGGGGGGAAGAGAGAGAGCGACTGGTGGGAAGAGAAAGAGAGACTGGGGGGAAGAGAGAGAGCGACTGGGGGGAAGAGAGCGACTGGGGGGAAGAGAGAGAGCGACTGAGGCTCAATTGAGAGACCGACTGGGGGGAAGAGAGAGAGCGACTGGGGGGAGGAGAGAGAGCGGCTGGGGGGAAGAGAGAGAGCGACTGGTGGGGAAGAGAGAAAGCGACTGGGGGGGAAGAGAGAGAGCGACTGGGGGGAAGAGAGATTGCGAATGGGGGAAGAGAGAGAGCGACTAGGGGGAAAGAGAGAGAGCGACTGGGGGGAAGAGAGAGAGCGACTCGGGGGGAAGAGAGAGAGCGACTGGCGGGGATGAGAGAGATCGGCTGTGGGGGATGAGAGAGAGCGACTGGGGGGGAAGAGAGAGAGCGACTGGGGGGAAGAGAGAGAGCGACTGGGGGAAGAGAGAGAGCGACTGGGGGGAAGAGAGAGAGCGGCTGGGGGGAAGAGAGAGAGCGACTGGGGGGAAGAGAGAAAGCGACTGGGGGGAAGAGAGAGCGACTGGGGTGTAGGAGAGAGAGCGACTGGGGGAAGAGAGAGAGCGACTGGGGGGGAAGAGAGAGAGCGACTGGGGGGGAAGAGAGAGAGCGACTGGGGGGATGAGCGAGAGAGAGCGACTGGGGTGACGAGAGAGAGCTACTGGGGGGAACAGAGAGAGCGACTGGGGGTGAAGAGAGAGAGCGACTGGGGGGAAGAGAAGAGAGCGACTGGGGGGAAGAGAGAGAGGGACTGGGGGCAGAGAGAGCGACTGTGGGGGAAGAGAGAGAGCGACGGGGGGGAAGAGAGCGTGCGACTGGGGGGGGAAGAGAGAGAGCGAATGGGGGGCAAGAGAGAGAGCGACTGGGGGGGAAGAGGGAGAGCGACTGGGGGGAGGTGTGAGAGCGACTGGGGGGAAGAGAGAGAGCGACTGGGGGGAAGAGAGAGAACGACTGGGGGGACGAGAGAGTGACTGGGGGGGAAGAGAGAGATCGACTGGGGGGGAAGAGATAGACCGACTGGGGGGGAAGAGGGAGAGCGACTGGGGGGGAAGAGAGAGAGCGACCGGGGGGAACAGAGAGAGCGACTGGGGGGGAGAGAGAGCGACTGCGGGGATGAGAGAGAGCGACTGGTGGGAAGAGGGAGCGCGACTGGGGCAGAGAGAGAGCGACTGGGGGGAAGAGAGAGAGCTACTGGGGGGAAGAGTGAGAGCGACTGGGGGGGAAGAGAGAGAGCGACTGGGGGGAAGAGAGAGCGACTGGGGGGGAAGAGAGAGAGTGACTGGGGGGTAAGAGATAGAGCGACTGGGGGGAAGAGGGAGAGCGACTGAGGGGAAAAGTGAGAGCGACTGGCGGGGGGGAAGAGAGAGAGCGACTGGGGGGGAAGAGAGAGAGAGTGACAGGGGGGAAGAGAGAGATTGACTGCGGGGAGAGAGAGCGACTGGGGGAGAGAGAGAGCGACTGGGGGGAAGAGAGAGAGCGACTGGGGGGAGAGAGAGCGACTGGGGGGGAAGAGAGAGAGCGACATGGGGGAAGAGAGAGAGCGACTTGGGGGAAGAGAAAGAGAGACTGGGGGGGAAGAGAGAGAGCGACTGGGGGGGAAGAGGGAAAGCGACTGAGGGGGAAGAGGGAGAGCGACTGGGGGGAGGTGTGAGAGCGACTGGGGGGAAGAGAGAGAGCGACTGGGGGGAAGAGAGAGAACGACTGGGGGGACGAGAGAGCGACTGGGGGGGAAGAGAGAGATCGACTGGGGGGGAAGAGATAGACCAACTGGGGAGGAAGAGGGTGAGCTACTGGGGGGGAAGAGAGAGAGCGACTGGGGGAACAGAGAGAGCGACTGGGGATGAGAGAGAGCGACTGGTGGGAAGAGGGAGCGCGACTGGGGCGGAGAGAGAGCGACTGGGGGAAGAGAGAGAGCGACTGGGGGGAAGAGTGAGAGCGACTGGGGGAAAGAGAGAGAGCGACTGGGGGGAAGAGAGAGAGCGACTGCGGGGAAGAGAGAGCGACTGCGGGGAAGAGAGAGCGACTGGGGGGGAAGAGAGAGAGTGACTGGGGGTAAGAGATAGAGCGACTGGGGGTGCAGAGGGAGAGCGACAGAGGGGGAAGAGTGAGAGCGACTGGTGGGGGGAAGAGAGAGAGCGACTGGGGGGAAGAGAGAGAGCGACTGGGGGGAACAGAGAGAGCGACTGGGGATGAGAGAGAGCGACTGGTGGGAAGAGGGAGCGCGACTGGGGCGGAGAGAGAGCGACTGGGGGAAGAGAGAGAGCGACTGGGGGGAAGAGTGAGAGCGACTGGGGGAAAGAGAGAGAGCGACTGGGGGGAAGAGAGAGAGCGACTGCGGGGAAGAGAGAGCGACTGCGGGGAAGAGAGAGCGACTGGGGGGGAAGAGAGAGAGTGACTGGGGGTAAGAGATAGAGCG
Organism: Somniosus microcephalus; assembly: GCF_052327205.1. Taxonomy (NCBI): domain Eukaryota; kingdom Metazoa; phylum Chordata; class Chondrichthyes; order Squaliformes; family Somniosidae; genus Somniosus; species Somniosus microcephalus. Next base: position 38,032,774 of record NW_028225184.1, read on the forward strand.
ACTGGGGGTGAAGAGGGAGAGCGACAGAGGGGGAAGAGTGAGAGCGACTGGTGGGGGGAAGAGAGAGAGCGACTGGGGGGAAGAGAGAGAGTGGACTGGGGGGAAGAGAGAGAGTGACGGGGGGAAGAGAGAGAGTGACTGCGGGGGAGAGAGAGCGACTGGGGGAGAGAGAGAGCGACTGGGGGGGAAGAGAGAGAGCGACTGGGGGGGAGAGAGAGCGACTGGGGGGAAGAGAGAGAGCGACGGGAGGGAAGAGAGAGAGCGACTGGGGGGGAAGAGAGAGAGCGACTGGGGGTGATGAGAGAGAGCTATTGGGGGGAAGAGAGAGAGCGACTGGGGGGAAGAGAGAGAGGGACTGGGGGGAGAGAGAGCGACTGCGGGGGAAGAGAGAGAGCGACAGGGGGGAAGAGAGCATGCGACTGGGGGGGGAAGAGAGAGAGCGACGAGGGGGAAGAGAGAGAGCGACTGGGGGGGAAGAGAGAGAGCGACTGGGGGGAAGAGAGAGCACGACTGGGGGTCAGAGAGAGCGACTGGGGGGAAGAGAGAGAGCTACTGGGGGTGAAAGAGAGCGATTGGTGGGAAGAGAGAGAGAGATGGGGGAAGAGAGAGGGTGACTGGGGGGAAGAGAGAGAGCGATTGGGGGAAATAGAAAGAGAGACTGTGGGGAAGAGAGGGAGCGACAGGGGGGAAGAGAGAGCGAATGGGGGGGAAGAGAGAGAGCGACTGATTGTCAAGTGAGAGACCGACTGGGGGGAAGATGGAGACAGACTGCGGGGAAGAGAGGGAGCGACTGGGGGGAGGAGAGAGAGCGGCTGGGGGGAAGAGAGAGAGCGACTGGTGGGGAAGAGAGAAAGCGACTGGGGGGTAAGACAGAGAGCGACTGGGGGAAGAGAGAGAGCGACTGGGGGGGGAGTGAGAGCGACTGGGGGGGAAGAGCGAGAGCGACTGGGGGGAAGAGAGAGCACGACTGGGGGTCAGAGAGAGCGACTGGGGGGAAGAGAGAGAGCGACTGGGGGGGAAAGAGAGCGACTGGGTGGGAAGAGAGAGAGAGAAGGGGGAAGAGAGAGAGTGACTGGGGGGAAGAGAGAGAGCGACTGGGGGGAAGAGAAAGAGAGACTCGGGGGAAGAGAGAGAGCGACTGGGGGGAAGAGAGAGCGACTGGGGGGGATGAGAGAGAGCGACTGAGGCTCAATTGAGAGACCGACTGGGGGGAAGATGGAGACCGACTGCGGGGAAGAGAGAGAGCGACTGGGGGGAGGAGAGAGAGCGGCTGGAGGGAAGAGAGAGAGCGACTGGTGGGGAAGAGAGAAAGCGACTGGGGGGGAAGAGAGAGAGCGACTGGGGTGAAGAGAGATAGCGAATGGGGGAAGAGAGAGAGCGACTAGGGGGAAAGAGTGAGAGCGACTGGGGGGAAGAGAGAGAGCGACTCGGGGGGAAGAGAGAGAGCGACTGGTGGGGATGAGAGAGATCGGCTGTGGGGGATGAGAGAGAGCGACTGGGGGGGAAGAGAGAGAGCGACTGGGGGGAAGAGAGAGAGCGACTGGGGGAAGAGAGAGAGCGACTGGGGGGAAGAGAGAGAGCGGCTGGGGGGAAGAGAGATAGCGACTGGGGGGAAGAGAGAAAGTGACTGGGGGGAAGAGAGAGCGACTGGGTGTAGGAGAGAGAGCGACTGGGGGGAAGAGAGAGAGCGACTGGGGGGGAAGAGAGAGAGCAACTGGGGGGGAAGAGAGAGAGCGACTTGGGGGATGAGCGAGAGAGAGCGACTGGGGTGACGAGAGAGAGCTACTGGGGGGAAGAGAGAGAGCGACTGGGGGTGAAGAGAGAGAGCGACTGGGGGGAAGAGAGAGAGCGACTGGGGGGAAGAGAGAGAGGGACTGGGGGGAGAGAGAGAGTGACTGCGGGGGAGAGAGAGCGACTGGGGGAGAGAGAGAGCGACTGGGGGGGAAGAGAGAGAGCGACTGGGGGGAGAGTGAGCGACTGGGGGGAAGAGAGAGAGCGACGGGAGGGAAGAGAGAGAGCGACTGGGGGGGAAGAGAGAGAGCGACTGGGGGTGACGAGAGAGAGCTACTGGGGGGAAGAGAGAGAGCGACTGGGGGTGAAGAGAGAGAGCGACTGCGGGGAAGAGAGAGAGCGACTGGGGGGAAGAGAGAGAGGGATTGGGGGGAGGGAGAGCGACTGTGGGGGAAGAGAGAGAGCGACAGGGGGGAAGAGAGCATGCGACTGGGGGTGGAAGAGAGAGAGCGACGGGGGGGGAAGAGAGAGAGCGACTGGGGGGGAAGAGAGAGAGCGACTGGGGGGAAGAGAGAGCACGACTGGGCGTCAGAGAGAGCGACTGGGGGGAACAGAGAGAGCTCCTGGGGGGGAAAGAGAGCGATTGGTGGGAAGAGAGAGAGAGATGGGGGAAGAGAGAGGGTAACTGGGGGGAAGAGAGAGAGCGACTGGGGGGTAGAGAAAGAGAGACTGGGGGGAAGAGAGAGAGCGACAGGGGGGAAGAGAGAGCGACTGGGGGGGAAGAGAGAGAGCGACTGAGTGTCAAGTGAGAGACCGACTGGGGGGAAGATGGAGACAGACTGCGGGGAAGAGAGAGAGCGACTGGGGGGAGGAGAGAGAGTGGCTGGGGGGAAGAGAGAGAGCGACTGGTGGTGAAGAGAGAAAGCGACTGGGAGGGAAGAGAGAGAGCGACTGGGGGGAAGAGAGAGAGAGCGACTGGGGGGAGTGAGAGCGACTGGGGGGGAAGAGCGAGAGCGACTGGGGGGAAGAGAGAGCACGACTGGGGGTCAGAGAGAGCGACTGGGGGGAAGAGAGAGAGCGACTGGGGGGGAAAGAGAGCGACTGGGTGGGAAGAGAGAGAGAGAAGGGGGAAGAGAGAGGGTGACTGGGGGGAAGAGAGAGAGCGACTGGTGGGAAGAGAAAGAGAGACTGGGGGGAAGAGAGAGAGCGACTGGGGGGAAGAGAGCGACTGGGGGGAAGAGAGAGAGCGACTGAGGCTCAATTGAGAGACCGACTGGGGGGAAGAGAGAGAGCGACTGGGGGGAGGAGAGAGAGCGGCTGGGGGGAAGAGAGAGAGCGACTGGTGGGGAAGAGAGAAAGCGACTGGGGGGGAAGAGAGAGAGCGACTGGGGGGAAGAGAGATTGCGAATGGGGGAAGAGAGAGAGCGACTAGGGGGAAAGAGAGAGAGCGACTGGGGGGAAGAGAGAGAGCGACTCGGGGGGAAGAGAGAGAGCGACTGGCGGGGATGAGAGAGATCGGCTGTGGGGGATGAGAGAGAGCGACTGGGGGGGAAGAGAGAGAGCGACTGGGGGGAAGAGAGAGAGCGACTGGGGGAAGAGAGAGAGCGACTGGGGGGAAGAGAGAGAGCGGCTGGGGGGAAGAGAGAGAGCGACTGGGGGGAAGAGAGAAAGCGACTGGGGGGAAGAGAGAGCGACTGGGTGTAGGAGAGAGAGCGACTGGGGGGAAGAGAGAGAGCGACTGGGGGGGAAGAGAGAGAGCGACTGGGGGGGAAGAGAGAGAGCGACTGGGGGGATGAGCGAGAGAGAGCGACTGGGGTGACGAGAGAGAGCTACTGGGGGGAACAGAGAGAGCGACTGGGGGTGAAGAGAGAGAGCGACTGGGGGGAAGAGAGAGAGCGACTGGGGGGAAGAGAGAGAGGGACTGGGGGCAGAGAGAGCGACTGTGGGGGAAGAGAGAGAGCGACGGGGGGGAAGAGAGCGTGCGACTGGGGGGGGAAGAGAGAGAGCGAATGGGGGGCAAGAGAGAGAGCGACTGGGGGGGAAGAGGGAGAGCGACTGGGGGGAGGTGTGAGAGCGACTGGGGGGAAGAGAGAGAGCGACTGGGGGGAAGAGAGAGAACGACTGGGGGGACGAGAGAGTGACTGGGGGGGAAGAGAGAGATCGACTGGGGGGGAAGAGATAGACCGACTGGGGGGGAAGAGGGAGAGCGACTGGGGGGGAAGAGAGAGAGCGACCGGGGGGAACAGAGAGAGCGACTGGGGGGGAGAGAGAGCGACTGCGGGGATGAGAGAGAGCGACTGGTGGGAAGAGGGAGCGCGACTGGGGCAGAGAGAGAGCGACTGGGGGGAAGAGAGAGAGCTACTGGGGGGAAGAGTGAGAGCGACTGGGGGGGAAGAGAGAGAGCGACTGGGGGGAAGAGAGAGCGACTGGGGGGGAAGAGAGAGAGTGACTGGGGGGTAAGAGATAGAGCGACTGGGGGGAAGAGGGAGAGCGACTGAGGGGAAAAGTGAGAGCGACTGGCGGGGGGGAAGAGAGAGAGCGACTGGGGGGGAAGAGAGAGAGAGTGACAGGGGGGAAGAGAGAGATTGACTGCGGGGAGAGAGAGCGACTGGGGGAGAGAGAGAGCGACTGGGGGGAAGAGAGAGAGCGACTGGGGGGAGAGAGAGCGACTGGGGGGGAAGAGAGAGAGCGACATGGGGGAAGAGAGAGAGCGACTTGGGGGAAGAGAAAGAGAGACTGGGGGGGAAGAGAGAGAGCGACTGGGGGGGAAGAGGGAAAGCGACTGAGGGGGAAGAGGGAGAGCGACTGGGGGGAGGTGTGAGAGCGACTGGGGGGAAGAGAGAGAGCGACTGGGGGGAAGAGAGAGAACGACTGGGGGGACGAGAGAGCGACTGGGGGGGAAGAGAGAGATCGACTGGGGGGGAAGAGATAGACCAACTGGGGAGGAAGAGGGTGAGCTACTGGGGGGGAAGAGAGAGAGCGACTGGGGGAACAGAGAGAGCGACTGGGGATGAGAGAGAGCGACTGGTGGGAAGAGGGAGCGCGACTGGGGCGGAGAGAGAGCGACTGGGGGAAGAGAGAGAGCGACTGGGGGGAAGAGTGAGAGCGACTGGGGGAAAGAGAGAGAGCGACTGGGGGGAAGAGAGAGAGCGACTGCGGGGAAGAGAGAGCGACTGCGGGGAAGAGAGAGCGACTGGGGGGGAAGAGAGAGAGTGACTGGGGGTAAGAGATAGAGCGACTGGGGGTGCAGAGGGAGAGCGACAGAGGGGGAAGAGTGAGAGCGACTGGTGGGGGGAAGAGAGAGAGCGACTGGGGGGAAGAGAGAGAGCGACTGGGGGGAACAGAGAGAGCGACTGGGGATGAGAGAGAGCGACTGGTGGGAAGAGGGAGCGCGACTGGGGCGGAGAGAGAGCGACTGGGGGAAGAGAGAGAGCGACTGGGGGGAAGAGTGAGAGCGACTGGGGGAAAGAGAGAGAGCGACTGGGGGGAAGAGAGAGAGCGACTGCGGGGAAGAGAGAGCGACTGCGGGGAAGAGAGAGCGACTGGGGGGGAAGAGAGAGAGTGACTGGGGGTAAGAGATAGAGCGACTGGGGGTGAAGAGGGAGAGCGACAGAGGGGGAAGAGTGAGAGCGACTGGTGGGGGGAAGAGAGAGAGCGACTGGGGGGAAGAGAGAGAGTGGACTGGGGGGAAGAGAGAGAGTGACGGGGGGAAGAGAGAGAGTGACTGCGGGGGAGAGAGAGCGACTGGGGGAGAGAGAGAGCGACTGGGGGGGAAGAGAGAGAGCGACTGGGGGGGAGAGAGAGCGACTGGGGGGAAGAGAGAGAGCGACGGGAGGGAAGAGAGAGAGCGACTGGGGGGGAAGAGAGAGAGCGACTGGGGGTGATGAGAGAGAGCTATTGGGGGGAAGAGAGAGAGCGACTGGGGGGAAGAGAGAGAGGGACTGGGGGGAGAGAGAGCGACTGCGGGGGAAGAGAGAGAGCGACAGGGGGGAAGAGAGCATGCGACTGGGGGGGGAAGAGAGAGAGCGACGAGGGGGAAGAGAGAGAGCGACTGGGGGGGAAGAGAGAGAGCGACTGGGGGGAAGAGAGAGCACGACTGGGGGTCAGAGAGAGCGACTGGGGGGAAGAGAGAGAGCTACTGGGGGTGAAAGAGAGCGATTGGTGGGAAGAGAGAGAGAGATGGGGGAAGAGAGAGGGTGACTGGGGGGAAGAGAGAGAGCGATTGGGGGAAATAGAAAGAGAGACTGTGGGGAAGAGAGGGAGCGACAGGGGGGAAGAGAGAGCGAATGGGGGGGAAGAGAGAGAGCGACTGATTGTCAAGTGAGAGACCGACTGGGGGGAAGATGGAGACAGACTGCGGGGAAGAGAGGGAGCGACTGGGGGGAGGAGAGAGAGCGGCTGGGGGGAAGAGAGAGAGCGACTGGTGGGGAAGAGAGAAAGCGACTGGGGGGTAAGACAGAGAGCGACTGGGGGAAGAGAGAGAGCGACTGGGGGGGGAGTGAGAGCGACTGGGGGGAAGAGCGAGAGCGACTGGGGGGAAGAGAGAGCACGACTGGGGGTCAGAGAGAGCGACTGGGGGGAAGAGAGAGAGCGACTGGGGGGGAAAGAGAGCGACTGGGTGGGAAGAGAGAGAGAGAAGGGGGAAGAGAGAGAGTGACTGGGGGGAAGAGAGAGAGCGACTGGGGGGAAGAGAAAGAGAGACTCGGGGGAAGAGAGAGAGCGACTGGGGGGAAGAGAGAGCGACTGGGGGGGATGAGAGAGAGCGACTGAGGCTCAATTGAGAGACCGACTGGGGGGAAGATGGAGACCGACTGCGGGGAAGAGAGAGAGCGACTGGGGGGAGGAGAGAGAGCGGCTGGAGGGAAGAGAGAGAGCGACTGGTGGGGAAGAGAGAAAGCGACTGGGGGGGAAGAGAGAGAGCGACTGGGGTGAAGAGAGATAGCGAATGGGGGAAGAGAGAGAGCGACTAGGGGGAAAGAGTGAGAGCGACTGGGGGGAAGAGAGAGAGCGACTCGGGGGGAAGAGAGAGAGCGACTGGTGGGGATGAGAGAGATCGGCTGTGGGGGATGAGAGAGAGCGACTGGGGGGAAGAGAGAGAGCGACTGGGGGGAAGAGAGAGAGCGACTGGGGGAAGAGAGAGAGCGACTGGGGGGAAGAGAGAGAGCGGCTGGGGGGAAGAGAGATAGCGACTGGGGGGAAGAGAGAAAGTGACTGGGGGGAAGAGAGAGCGACTGGGTGTAGGAGAGAGAGCGACTGGGGGGAAGAGAGAGAGCGACTGGGGGGGAAGAGAGAGAGCAACTGGGGGGGAAGAGAGAGAGCGACTTGGGGGATGAGCGAGAGAGAGCGACTGGGGTGACGAGAGAGAGCTACTGGGGGGAAAGAGAGAGAGCGACTGGGGGTGAAGAGAGAGAGCGACTGGGGGGAAGAGAGAGAGCGACTGGGGGGAAGAGAGAGAGGGACTGGGGGAGAGAGAGCGACTGTGGGGGAAGAGAGAGAGCGACAGGGGGGGAAGAGAGCGTGCGACTGGGGGGGGAAGAGAGAGAGCGAATGGGGGGGAAGAGAGAGAGCGACTGGGGGGGAAGAGGGAGAGCGACTGGGGGGAGGTGTGAGTGCGACTGGGGGGAAGAGAGAGAGCGACTGGGGGGAAGAGAGAGAACGACTGGGGGGACGAGAGAGTGACTGGGGGGGAAGAGAGAGATCGACTGGGGGGGAAGAGATAGACCGACTGGGGGGGAAGAGGGAGAGCGACTGGGGGGGAAGAGAGAGAGCGACTGGGGGGAACAGAGAGAGCGACTGGGGGGGAGAGAGAGCGACTGCGGGGATGAGAGAGAGCGACTGGTGGGAAGAGGGAGCGCGACTGGGGTGGAGAGAGAGCGACTGGGGTAGGAGAGAGAGCTACTGGGGGGAAGAGTGAGAGCGACTGGGGGAAAGAGAGAGAGCGACTGGGGGGGAAGAGAGAGAGCGACTGGGGGAAGAGAGAGCGACTGGGGGGGAAGAGAGAGAGTGACTGGGGGTAAGAGATAGAGCGACTGGGGGGGAAGAGGGAGAGCGACTGAGGGGGAAGAGTGAGAGTGACTGGCGGGGTGGAAGAGAGAGAGCGACTGGGGGGGAAGAGAGAGAGAGTGACAGGGGGGAAGAGAGAGATTGACTGCGGGGAGAGAGAGCGACTGGGGGAGAGAGAGAGCGACTGGGGGAAAGAGAGAGAGCGACTGGGGGGAGAGAGAGCGACTGGGGGGGAAGAGAGAGAGCGACATGGGGGAAGAGAGAGAGCGACTGAGTGAAAGAGAGACTGGAGGGGAAGAGAGAGAGCGACTGGGGGGGAAGAGGGAAAGCGACTGAGGGGGAAGAGGGAGAGCGACTGGGGGGAGGTGTGAGAGCGACTGGGGGGGAAGAGAGGAGAGCGACTGGGGGGAAGAGAGAGAACGACTGGGGGGACGAGAGAGCGACTGGGGGGGAAGAGAGAGATCGACTGGGGGGGAAGAGATAGACCGACTGGGGAGGAAGAGGGAGAGCGACTGGGGGGGAAGAGAGAGAGCGACTGGGGGGAACAGAGAGAGCGACTGGGGGGGAGAGAGAGAGCGACTGCGGGGATGAGAGAGAGCGACTGGTGGGAAGAGGGAGCGCGACTGGGGCGGAGAGAGAGCGACTGGGGGAAGAGAGAGAGCGACTGGGGGGAAGAGAGAGAGTGGCTGGGGGGAAGAGAGAGAGCGACTGGGGGGAAGAGAGAAAGCGACTGGGGGGAAGAGAGAGCGACTGGGTGTAGGAGAGAGAGCGACTGGGGGGAAGAGAGAGAGCGACTGGGGGGGAAGAGAGAGAGCAACTGGGGGGGAAGAGAGAGAGCGACTTGGGGGATGAGCGAGAGAGAGCGACTGGGGTGACGAGAGAGAGCTACTGGGGGGAAGAGAGAGAGCGACTGGGGGTGAAGAGAGAGAGCGACTGGGGGGAAGAGAGAGAGCGACTGGGGGGAAGAGAGAGAGGGACTGGGGGAGAGAGAGCGACTGTGGGGTAAGAGAGAGAGCGACAGGGGGGGAAGAGAGCGTGCGACTGGGAGGGGAAGAGAGAGAGCGAATGGGGGGGAAGAGAGAGAGCGACTGGGGGGGAAGAGGGAGAGCGACTGGGGGGGAGGTGTGAGAGCGACTGGGGGGAAGAGAGAGAGCGACTGGGTGGAAGAGAGAGAACGACTGGGGGGACGAGAGAGTGACTGGGGGGGAAGAGAGAGATCGACTGGGGGGGAAGAGAGAGATCGACTGGGGGGGAAGAGGGAGAGCGACTGGGGGGGAAGAGAGAGAGCGACTGGGGGGAACAGAGAGAGCGACTGGGGGGGAGAGAGAGCGACTGCGGGGATGAGAGAGAGCGACTGGTGGGAAGAGGGAGCGCGACTGGGGTGGAGATGAGAGCGACTGGGGGAAGAGAGAGAGCTACTGGGGGGAAGAGTGAGAGCGACTGGGGGAAAGAGAGAGAGCGACTGGGGGGGGAAGAGAGAGAGCGACTGGGGGGAAGAGAGAGCGACTGGGGGGGAAGAGAGAGTGACTGGGGGTAAGAGATAGAGCGACTGGGGGGGAAGAGGGAGAGCGACTGAGGGGGAAGAGTGAGAGCGACTGGCGGGGTGGAAGAGAGAGAGCGACTGGGGGGGAAGAGAGAGAGAGTGACAGGGGGGAAGAGAGAGATTGACTGCGGGGAGAGAGAGCGACTGGGGGAGAGAGAGAGCGACTGGGGGAAAGAGAGAGAGCGACTGGGGGGAGAGAGAGCGACTGGGGGGGAAGAGAGAGAGCGACATGGGGGAAGAGAGAGAGCGCCTGGGGGGAAGTGAAAGAGAGACTGGAGGGGAAGAGAGAGAGCGACTGGGGGGGAAGAGGGAAAGCGACTGAGGGGGAAGAGGGAGAGCGACTGGGGGGAGGTGTGAGAGCGACTGGGGGGAAGAGAGAGAGCGACTGGGGGGAAGAGAGAGAACGACTGGGGGGACGAGAGAGCGACTGGGGGGGAAGAGAGAGATCGACTGGGGGGGAAGAGATAGACCGACTGGGGAGGAAGAGGGAGAGCGACTGGGGGGGAAGAGAGAGAGCGACTGGGGGGAACAGAGAGAGCGACTGGGGGGGAGAGAGAGCGACTGCGGGGATGAGAGAGAGCGACTGGTGGGAAGAGGGAGCGTGACTGGGGCGGAGAGAGAGCGACTGGGGGAAGAGAGAGAGCGACTGGGGGGAAGAGTGAGAGCGACTGGGGGAAAGAGAGAGAGCGACTGGGGGGAAGAGAGAGAGCGACTGCGGGGAAGAGAGAGCGACTGGGGGGGAAGAGAGAGAGTGACTGGGGGGTAAGAGATAGAGCGACTGGAGGTGAAGAGGGAGAGCGACTGAGGGGGAAGAGTGAGAGCGACTGGTGGGGGGAAGAGAGAGAGCGACTGGGGGGAAGAGAGAGAGAGTGACTGGGGGGAAGAGAGAGAGTGACGGGGGGAAGAGAGAGAGTGACTGCGGGGGAGAGAGAGCGACTGGGGGAGAGAGAGAGAGCGGCTGGGGGGGGAAGAGAGAGAGCGACTGGGGGGGAAGAGAGAGAGCGACTGGGGGTGATGAGAGAGAGCTATTGGGGGGAAGAGAGAGAGCGACTGGGGGGAAGAGAGAGAGGGACTGGGGGGAGAGAGAGCGACTGTGGGGGAAGAGAGAGAGCGACAGGGGGGAAGAGAGCATGCGACTGGGGGGGAAGAGAGAGAGCGACGGGGGGGGAAGAGAGAGAGCGACTGGGGGGGAAGAGAGAGAGCGACTGGGGGGAAGAGAGAGCACGACTGGGGTTCAGAGAGAGCGACTGGGGGGAAGAGAGAGAGCTACTGGGGGGGAAAGAGAGCGATTGGTGGGAAGAGAGAGAGAGATGGGGGAAGAGAGAGGGTGACTGGGGGGAAGAGAGAGAGCGACTGGGGGAAAGAGAAAGAGAGACTGTGGGGAAGAGAGAGAGCGACAGGGGGGAAGAGAGAGCGACTGGGGGGGACGAGAGAGAGCGACTGATTGTCAAGTGAGAGACCGACTTGGGGGGAAGATGGAGACAGACTGCGGGGAAGAGAGGGAGCGACTGGGGGGAGGAGAGAGAGCGGCTGGGGGGAAGAGAGAGAGCGACTGGTGGGGAAGAGAAAAAGCGACTGGGGGGGAAGAGAGAGAGCGACTGGGGGGAAGAGAGAGAGCGACTGGGGGGGAGTGAGAGCGACTGGGGGGGAAGAGCGAGAGCGACTGGGGGGAAGAGAGAGCACGACTGAGGGTCAGAGAGAGCGACTGGGGGGAAGAGAGAGAGCGACTGGGGGGGAAAGAGAGCGACTGGGTGGGAAGAGAGAGAGAGAAGGGGGAAGAGAGAGGGTGACGGGGGGAAGAGAGAGAGCGACTGGGGGGAAGAGAAAGAGAGATTGGGGGAAGAGAGAGAGCGACTGGGGTGTAGAGAGAGCGACTGGGGGGGAAGAGAGAGAGCGACTGAGGCTCAATTGAGAGACCGACTGGGGGGAAGATGGAGACCGACTGCGGGGAAGAGAGAGAGCGACTGGGGGGAGGAGAGAGAGCGGCTGGGGGGAAGAGAGAGAGCGACTGGTGGGGAAGAGAGAAAGCGACTGGGGGGGAAGAGAGAGAGCGACTGGGGTGAAGAGAGATAGCGAATGGGGGAAGAGAGAGAGCGACTAGGGGGAAAGAGTGAGAGCGACTGGGGGGAAGAGAGAGTGCGACTCGGGGGGAAGAGAGAGAGCGACTGGCGGTGATGAGAGAGATCGACTGGGGGGAAAGAGAGAGAGCGACTGGGGGGGAAGAGAGAGAGCGACTGGGGGGAAGAGAGAGAGCGACTGGGGGAAGAGAGAGAGCGACTGGGGGGAAGAGAGAGAGCGGCTGGGGGGAAGAGAGAGAGCGACTGGGGGGAAGAGAGAAAGCGACTGGGGGGAAGAGAGAGCGACTGGGTGTAGGAGAGAGAGCGACTGGGGGGAAGAGAGAGAGCGACTGGGGGGGAAGAGAGAGAGCAACTGGGGGGATGAGCGAGAGAGAGCGACTGGGGTGACGAGAGAGAGCTACTGGGGGTAAGAGAGAGAGCGACTGGGGGTGAAGAGAGAGAGCGACTGGGGGGATGAGAGAGAGCGACTGGGGGGAAGAGAGAGAGGGACTGGGGGGAGAGAGAGCGACTGTGGGGGAAGAGAGAGAGCGACAGGGGGGAAGAGAGCGTGCGACTGGGGGGGGAAGAGAGAGAGCGACGGGGGGGAAGAGAGAGAGCGACTGGGGGGAAGAGGGAGAGCGACAGGGGGGAGGTGTGAGAGCGACTGGGGGGAAGAGAGAGAGCGACTGGGGGGAAGAGAGAGAACGACTGGGGGGACGAGAGAGTGACTGGGGGGGAAGAGAGAGATCGACTGGGGGGGAAGAGATAGACCGACTGGGGGGGAAGAGGGAGAGCGACTGGGGGGGAAGAGAGAGAGCGACTGGGGGGACCAGAGAGAGCGACTGGGGGGGAGAGAGAGCGACTGCGGGGATGAGAGAGAGCGACTGGTGGGAAGAGGGAGCGCGACTGCGGCGGAGAGAGAGCGACTGGGGGGAAGAGAGAGAGCGACTGGGGGGAAGAGTGAGAGCGACTGGGGGAAAGAGAGAGAGCGACTGGGGGGGAAGAGAGAGAGCGACTGGGGGGAAGAGAGAGCGACTGGGGGGGAAGAGAGAGAGTGACTGGGGTGTAAGAGATAGAGCGACTGGGGGGGAAGAGGGAGAGCGACTGAGGGGGAAGAGTGAGAGCGACTGGGGGGGGGAAGAGAGAGAGCGACTGGGGGGAAGAGAGAGAGAGTGACAGGGGGGAAGAGAGAGCGTGACGGGGGGAAGAGAGAGAGTGACTGCGGGGGAGAGAGAGCGACTGGGGGAGAGAGAGAGCGGCTGGGGGGGAAGAGAGAGAGCGACTGGGGGGGAGAGAGAGCGACTGGGGGGAAGAGAGAGAGCGACGGGAGGGAAGAGAGAGAGCGACTGGGGGGGAAGAGAGAGAGCGACTGGGGGTGATGAGAGAGAGCTATTGGGGGGAAGAGAGAGAGCGACTGGGGGGAAGAGAGAGAGGGACTGGGGGGAGAGAGAGCGACTGTGGGGGAAGAGAGAGAGCGACAGGGGGGAAGAGAGCATGCGACTGGGGGGGGAAGAGAGAGAGCGACGGGGGGGGAAGAGAGAGAGCGACTGGGGGGGAAGAGAGAGAGCGACTGGGGGGAAGAGAGAGCACGACTGGGGGTCAGAGAGAGCGACTGGGGGGAAGAGAGAGAGCTACTGGGGGGCAAAGAGAGCGATTGGTGGGAAGAGAGAGAGAGATGGGGAAGAGAGAGGGTGACTGGGGGGAAGAGAGAGAGCGACTGGGGGAAAGAGAAAGAGAGACTGTGGGGAAGAGAGAGAGCGACAGGGGGGAAGAGAGAGCGACTGGGGGGGACGAGAGAGAGCGACTGATTGTCAAGTGAGAGACCGACAGGGGGGAAGAGGGAGAGCGACTGGGGGGGAAGAGAGAGAGCGACTGGGGGGAACAGAGAGAACGACTGGGGGGGAGAGAGAGCGACTGCGGGGATGAGAGAGAGCGACTGGTGGGAAGAGGGAGCGCGACTGGGGCGGAGAGAGAGCGACTGGGGGAAGAGAGAGAGCGACTGGGGGGAAGAGTGAGAGCGACTGGGGGAAAGAGAGAGAGCGACTGGGGGGAAGAGAGAGAGCGACTGCGGGGAAGAGAGAGCGACTGGGGGGGAAGAGAGAGAGTGACTGGGGGGTAAGTGATAGAGCGACTGGGGGTGAAGAGGGAGAGCGACTGAGGGGGAAGAGTGAGAGCGACTGGTGGGGGGAAGAGAGAGAGCGACTGGGGGGAAGAGAGAGAGTGACTGGGGGGAAGAGAGAGAGTGACGGGGGGAAGAGAGAGAGTGACTGCGGGGGAGAGAGAGCGACTGGGGGAGAGAGAGAGCGGCTGGGGGGGAAGAGAGAGAGCGACTGGGGGGGAAGAGAGAGAGCGACTGGGGGTGATGAGAGAGAGCTATTGGGGGGAAGAGAGAGAGCGACTGGGGGGAAGAGAGAGAGGGACTGGGGGGAGAGAGAGCGACTGTGGGGGAAGAGAGAGAGCGACAGGGGGGAAGAGAGCATGCGACTGGGGGGGGAAGAGAGAGAGCGACTGATTGTCAAGTGAGAGACCGACTGGGGGGAAGATGGAGACAGACTGCGGGGAAGAGAGGGAGCGACTGGGGGGAGGAGAGAGAGCGGCTGGGGGGAAGAGAGAGAGCGACTGGTGGGGAAGAGAAAAAGCGACTGGGGGGGAAGAGAGAGAGCGACTGGGGGGAAGAGAGAGAGCGACTGGGGGGGAGTGAGAGCGACTGGGGGGGAAGAGCGAGAGCGACTGGGGGGAAGAGAGAGCACGACTGGGGGTCAGAGAGAGCGACTGGGGGGAAGAGAGAGAGCGACTGGGGGGGATTGAGAGCGACTGGGTGGGAAGAGAGAGAGAGAAGGGGGAAGAGAGAGGGTGACTGGGGGGAAGAGAGAGAGCGACTGGGGGGAAGAGAAAGAGAGACTGGGGGGAAGAGAGAGAGCGACTGGGGGTAGAGAGAGCGACTGGGGGGGAAGAGAGAGAGCGACTGAGGCTCAATTGAGAGACCGACTGGGGGGAAGATGGAGACCGACTGCGGGGAAGAGAGAGAGCGACTGGGGGGAGGAGAGAGAGCGGCTGGGGGGAAGAGAGAGAGCGACTGGTGGGGAAGAGAGAAAGCGACTGGGGGGGAAGAGAGAGAGCGACTGGGGTGAAGAGAGATAGCGAATGGGGGAAGAGAGAGAGCGACTAGGGGGAAAGAGTGAGAGCGACTGGGGGGAAGAGAGAGAGCGACTCGGGGGGAAGAGAGAGAGCGACTGGCGGGGATGAGAGAGATCGACTGGGGGGAAAGAGAGAGAGCGACTGGGGGGGAAGAGAGAGAGCGACTGGGGGGAAGAGAGAGAGCGACTGGGGGAAGAGAGAGAGCGACTGGGGGGAAGAGAGAGAGCGGCTGGGGGGAAGAGAGAGAGCGACTGGGGGGAAGAGAGAAAGCGACTGGGGGGAAGAGAGAGCGACTGGGTGTAGGAGAGAGAGCGACTGGGGGGAAGAGAGAGAGCGACTGGGGGGGAAGAGAGAGAGCAACTGAGGGGATGTGCGAGAGAGAGCGACTGGGGTGACGAGAGAGAGCTACTGGGGGGAAGAGAGAGAGCGACTGGGGGTGAAGAGAGAGAGCGACTGGGGGGAAGAGAGAGAGCGACTGGGGGGAAGAGAGAGAGGGACTGGGGGGAGAGAGAGCGACTGTGGGGGAAGAGAGAGAGCGACAGGGGGGGAAGAGAGCGTGCGACTGGGGGGGGAAGAGAGAGAGCGACGGGGGGGAAGAGAGAGAGCGACTGGGGGGGAAGAGGGAGAGCGACAGGGGGGAGGTGTGAGAGCGACTGGGGGGAAGAGAGAGAGCGACTGGGGGGAAGAGAGAGAACGACTGGGGGGAAGAGAGAGTGACTGGGGGGGAAGAGAGAGATCGACTGGGGGGGAAGAGATAGACCGACTGGGGGGGAAGAGGGAGAGCGACTGGGGGGGAAGAGAGAGAGCGACTGGGGGAACAGAGAGAGCGACTGGGGGGGAGAGAGAGCGACTGCGGGGATGAGAGAGAGCGACTGGTGGGAAGAGGGAGCGCGACTGCGGTGGAGAGAGAGCGACTGGGGGGATGAGAGAGAGCGACTGGGGGGAAGAGTGAGAGCGACTGGGGGAAAGAGAGAGAGCGACTGGGGGGAAGAGAGAGAGCGACTGGGGGGAAGAGAGAGCGACTGGGGGGGAAGAGAGAGAGTGACTGGGGTGTAAGAGATAGAGCGACTGGGGGGGAAGAGGGAGAGCGACTGAGGGGGAAGAGTGAGAGCGACTGGGGGGGGGAAGAGAGAGAGCGACTGGGGGGAAGAGAGAGAGAGTGACAGGGGGGAAGAGAGAGAGTGACGGGGGGAAGAGAGAGAGTGACTGCGGGGGAGAGAGAGCGACTGGGGGAGAGAGAGAGCGGCTGGGGGGGAAGAGAGAGAGCGACTGGGGGGGAGAGAGAGCGACTGGGGGGAAGAGAGAGAGCGACGGGAGGGAAGAGAGAGAGCGACTGGGGGGGAAGAGAGAGAGCGACTGGGGGTGATGAGAGAGAGCTATTGGGGGGAAGAGAGAGAGCGACTGGGGGGAAGAGAGAGAGGGACTGGGGGGAGAGAGAGCGACTGTGGGGGAAGAGAGAGAGCGACAGGGGGGAAGAGAGCATGCGACTGGGGGGGAAGAGAGAGAGCGACGGGGGGGAAGAGAGAGAGCGACTGGGGGGGAAGAGAGAGAGCGACTGGGGGGAAGAGAGAGCACGACTGGGGGTCAGAGAGAGCGACTGGGGGGAAGAGAGAGAGCTACTGGGGGGCAAAGAGAGCGATTGGTGGGAAGAGAGAGAGAGATGGGGGAAGAGAGAGGGTGACTGGGGGGAAGAGAGAGAGCGACTGGGGGAAAGAGAAAGAGAGACTGTGGGGAAGAGAGAGAGCGACAGGGGGGAAGAGAGAGCGACTGGGGGGGACGAGAGAGAGCGACTGATTGTCAAGTGAGAGACCGACTGGGGGGAAGATGGAGACAGACTGCGGGGAAGAGAGGGAGCGACTGGGGGGAGGAGAGAGAGCGGCTGGGGGGAAGAGAGAGAGCGACTGGTGGGGAAGAGAAAAAGCGACTGGGGGGGAAGAGCGAGAGCGACTGGGGGGAAGAGATAGCACGACTGGGGGTCAGAGAGAGCGACTGGGGGGAAGAGAGAGAGCGACTGGGGGGGAAAGAGAGCGACTGGGTGGGAAGAGAGAGAGAGAAGGGGGAAGAGAGAGGGTGACTGGGGGGAAGAGAGAGAGCGACTGGGGGGAAGAGAAAGAGAGACTGGGGGGAAGAGAGAGAGCGACTGGGGGGTAGAGAGAGCGACTGGGGGGGAAGAGAGAGAGCGACTGAGGCTCAATTGAGAGACCGACTGGGGGGAAGATGGAGACCGACTGCGGGGAAGAGAGAGAGCGACTGGGGGGAGGAGAGAGAGCGGCTGGGGGGAAGAGAGAGAGCGACTGGTGGGGAAGAGAGAAAGCGACTGGGGGGGAAGAGAGAGAGCGACTGGGGTGAAGAGAGATAGCGAATGGGGGAAGAGAGAGAGCGACTAGGGGGAAAGAGTGAGAGCGACTGGGGGGAAGAGAGAGAGCGACTCGGGGGGAAGAGAGAGAGCGACTGGCGGGGATGAGAGAGATCGACTGGGGGGAAAGAGAGAGAGCGACTGGGGGGGAAGAGAGAGAGCGACTGGGGGGAAGAGAGAGAGCGACTGGGGGGAAGAGAGAGAGCGACTGGGGGGAAGAGAGAGAGCGGCTGGGGGGAAGAGAGAGAGCGACTGGGGGGAAGAGAGAAAGCGACTGGGGGGAAGAGAGAGCGACTGGGTGTAGGAGAGAGAGCGACTGGGGGGAAGAGAGAGAGCGACTGGGGGGGAAGAGAGAGAGCAACTGAGGGGATGAGCGAGAGAGAGCGACTGGGGTGACGAGAGAGAGCTACTGGGGGGAAGAGAGAGAGCGACTGGGGGTGAAGAGAGAGAGCGACTGGGGGGAAGAGAGAGAGGGACTGGGGGGAGAGAGAGCGACTGTGGGGGAAGAGAGAGAGCGACAGGGGGGAAGAGAGCGTGCGACTGGGGGGGGAAGAGAGAGAGCGACGGGGGGGAAGAGAGAGAGCGACTGGGGGGGAAGAGGGAGAGCGACAGGGGGGAGGTGTGAGAGCGACTGGGGGGAAGAGAGAGAGCGACTGGGGGGAAGAGAGAGAACGACTGGGGGGACGAGAGAGTGACTGGGGGGGAAGAGAGATCGACTGGGGGGGAAGAGATAGACCGACTGGGGGGGAAGAGGGAGAGCGACTGGGGGGGAAGAGAGAGAGCGACTGGGGGGAACAGAGAGAGCGACTGGGGGGGAGAGAGAGCGACTGCGGGGATGAGAGAGAGCGACTGGTGGGAAGAGGGAGCGCGACTGCGGCGGAGAGAGAGCGACTGGGGGGAAGAGAGAGAGCGACTGGGGGGAAGAGTGAGAGCGACTGGGGGAAAGAGAGAGAGCGACTGGGGGGGAAGAGAGAGAGCGACTGGGGGGAAGAGAGAGCGACTGGGGGGGAAGAGAGAGAGTGACTGGGGTGTAAGAGATAGAGCGACTGGGGGGGAAGAGGGAGAGCGACTGAGGGGGAAGAGTGAGAGCGACTGGGGGGGGAAGAGAGAGAGCGACTGGGGGGAAGAGAGAGAGAGTGACAGGGGGGAAGAGAGAGATTGACTGCGGGGAGAGAGAGCGACTGGGGGAGAGAGAGAGCGACTGGGGGGAAGAGAGAGAGCGACTGGGGGGAGAGAGAGCGACTGGGGGGGAAGAGAGAGAGCGAACTGGGGGAAGAGAGAGAGCGACTGGGGGGAAGAGAAAGAGAGACTGGGGGGAAGAGAGAGAGCGACTGGGGGGGAAGAGGGAAAGCGACTGGGGGGGAAGAGGGAGAGCGACTGGGGGGAGGTGTGAGAGCGACTGGGGGGAAGAGAGAGAACGACAGGGGGGACGAGAGAGCGACCGGGGGGGAAGAGAGAGATCCACTGGGGGTGAAGAGATAGACCGACTGGGGGGGAAGAGGGAGAGCGACTGGGGGGGAAGGGAGAGAGCGACTGGGGGGATCAGAGAGAGCGACTGGGGGGGAGAGAGAGCGACTGCGGGGATGAGAGAGAGCGACTGGTGGGAAGAGGGAGCGTGACTGGGGCGGAGAGAGAGCGACTGGGGGGAAGAGAGAGAGCGACTGGGGGGAAGAGTGAGAGCGACTGGGGGAAAGAGAGAGAGTGACTTGGGGGAAGAGAGAGAGCGACTGCGGGGAAGAGAGAGCGACTGGGGGGAAGAGAGAGAGTGACTGGGGGTAAGAGATAGAGCGACTGGGGGGGAAGAGGGAGAGCGACTGAGGGGGAAGAGAGAGAGAGTGACAGGGGAGAAGAGAGAGATTGACTGCGGGGAGAGAGAGCGACTGGGGGAGAGAGAGAGCGACTGGGGGGAAGAGAGAGAGCGACTGGGGGGAGAGAGTGCGACTGGGGGGGAAGAGAGAGAGCGACTGGGGGGAAGAGAGAGAGCGACTGGGGGGAAGAGAAAGAGAGACTGGGGGGAAGAGAGAGAGCGACTGGGGGGAAGAGAGAGAGCGACTGGGGGGGAAGAGAGAGAGCGACTGGGGGGGAAGAGAGAGAGCGACTGGGGGGATGAGCGAGAGAGAGCGACTGGGGGGGAAGAGAGAGAGCGACTGGGGGAAAGGGAGAGAGAGAGAGACTGGGGGGGAAGAGAGAGGGCGACTGGGGGGAAGAGAGAGAGCGACTGGGGGGGAGAGAGAGCGACTGGGGGGATGAGAGAGAGCGACTGGTGGGAAGAGGGAGCGCGACTGAGGCGGAGAGAGAGCGACTGGGGGGAAGAGAGAGAGCGACTGGGGGGAAGAGTGAGAGCGACTGGGGGAATGAGAGATAGCGACTGGGGGGGAAGAGAGAGAGCGACTGGTGGAAGGGAGAGCGACTGGGGGGGAAGAGAGAGAGCGACTGTGGGGTAAGAGATAGAGCGACTGGGGGGGAAGAGGGAGAGCGACTGAGGGGGAAGAGTGAGTGCGACTGGGGGGGAAGAGAGAGAGCGACTGGGGGGGAAGAGAGAGAGAGTGACAGGGGGGGAAGAGAGAGATTGACTGCGGGGAGACAGAGCAACTGGGGGAGAGAGAGAGAGCGACTGGGGGGAAGAGAGAGAGTGACTGGGGGGGAGAGAAAGCGACTGGGGGGGAAGAGGGAGAGCGACTGGGGGGAAGAGAGAGAGCGACTGGGGGAAGAGAAAGAGAGACGGGGGAAGAGAGAGAGCGACTGCGGGGAAGAGAGAGCGACTGGGGGGAAGAGAGAGAGCGACTGATGGTCAAGTGAGAGACCGACTGGGGGGAAGATGGAGACAGAGTGCAGGGAAGAGAGAGAGCGACTGGGGGAAGAGTGAGAGCAAGTGGGGGAAGAGAGAGAGCGACTGGGGGGAAGAGAGAGAACGACTGGGGGGACGAGAGAGCGACTGGGGGGAAGAGAGAGATCGACTGGGGGGGAAGAGATAGAGCGACGGGGGGAAGAGGGAGAGCGACTGGGGGGAGGTGTGAGAGCGACTGGGGGGAAGAGAGAGAGCGACTGGGGGGAGAGAGAGAGTGACGGGGGGAAGAGAGAGAGTGACTGCGGGGGAGAGAGAGCGACTGGGGGAGAGAGAGAGCGACTGGGGGGGGAGAGAGAGAGCGACTGGGGGGAGAGAGAGAGCGACTGGGGGGAAGAGAAAGAGAGACGGGGGAAGAGAGAGAGCGACTGGGGGGAAGAGAGAGAGCGACTGGGGGGAAAGAGAGAGAGCGACTGGGGGGGAAGAGAGAGAGCGACTGGGGGTGATGAGAGAGAGCTATTGGGGGGAAGAGAGAGAGCGACTGGGGGGAAGAGAGAGAGGGACTGGGGGGAGAGAGAGCGACTGTGGGGGAAGAGAGAGAGCGACAGGGGGGAAGAGAGCATGCGACTGGGGGGGAAGAGAGAGAGCGACGGGGGGGAAGAGAGAGAGCGACTGGGGGGGAAGAGAGAGAGCGACTGGGGGGAAGAGAGAGCACGACTGGGGGTCAGAGAGAGCGACTGGGGGGAAGAGAGAGAGCTACTGGGGGGCAAAGAGAGCGATTGGTGGGAAGAGAGAGAGAGATGGGGGAAGAGAGAGGGTGACTGGGGGGAAGAGAGAGAGCGACTGGGGGAAAGAGAAAGAGAGACTGTGGGGAAGAGAGAGAGCGACAGGGGGGAAGAGAGCATGCGACTGGGGGAGAAGAGAGAGAGCGACGGGGGGAAGAGAGAGAGCGACTGGGGGGGAAGAGAGAGAGCGACTGGGGGGAAGAGAGAGCACGACTGGGGGTCAGAGAGAGCGACTGGGGGGAAGAGAGAGAGCTACTGGGGGGCAAAGAGAGCGATTGGTGGGAAGAGAGAGAGAGATGGGGGAAGAGAGAGGGTGACTGGGGGGAAGAGAGAGAGCGACTGGGGGAAAGAGAAAGAGAGACTGTGGGGAAGAGAGAGAGCGACAGGGGGGAAGAGAGAGCGACTGGGGGGGACGAGAGAGAGCGACTGATTGTCAAGTGAGAGACCGACTGGGGGGAAGATGGAGACAGACTGCGGGGAAGAGAGGGAGCGACTGGGGGGAGGAGAGAGAGCGGCTGGGGGGAAGAGAGAGAGCGACTGGTGGGGAAGAGAAAAAGCGACTGGGGGGGAAGAGCGAGAGCGACTGGGGGGAAGAGATAGCACGACTGGGGGTCAGAGAGAGCGACTGGGGGGAAGAGAGAGAGCGACTGGGGGGGAAAGAGAGCGACTGGGTGGGAAGAGAGAGAGAGAAGGGGGAAGAGAGAGGGTGACTGGGGGGAAGAGAGAGAGCGACTGGGGGGAAGAGAAAGAGAGACTGGGGGGAAGAGAGAGAGCGACTGGGGGGTAGAGAGAGCGACTGGGGGGGAAGAGAGAGAGCGACTGAGGCTCAATTGAGAGACCGACTGGGGGGAAGATGGAGACCGACTGCGGGGAAGAGAGAGAGCGACTGGGGGGAGGAGAGAGAGCGGCTGGGGGGAAGAGAGAGAGCGACTGGTGGGGAAGAGAGAAAGCGACTGGGGGGGAAGAGAGAGAGCGACTGGGGTGAAGAGAGATAGCGAATGGGGGAAGAGAGAGAGCGACTAGGGGGAAAGAGTGAGAGCGACTGGGGGGAAGAGAGAGAGCGACTCGGGGGGAAGAG
This sequence comes from Somniosus microcephalus, assembly GCF_052327205.1. Taxonomy (NCBI): domain Eukaryota; kingdom Metazoa; phylum Chordata; class Chondrichthyes; order Squaliformes; family Somniosidae; genus Somniosus; species Somniosus microcephalus. The sequence goes on from NW_028225184.1 coordinate 38,054,250, forward strand.
AGAGAGCGACTGGCGGGGATGAGAGAGATCGACTGGGGGGAAAGAGAGAGAGCGACTGGGGGGGAAGAGAGAGAGCGACTGGGGGGAAGAGAGAGAGCGACTGGGGGGAAGAGAGAGAGCGACTGGGGGGAAGAGAGAAAGCGACTGGGGGGAAGAGAGAGCGACTGGGTGTAGGAGAGAGAGCGACTGGGGGGAAGAGAGAGAGCGACTGGGGGGGAAGAGAGAGAGCAACTGAGGGGATGAGCGAGAGAGAGCGACTGGGGTGACGAGAGAGAGCTACTGGGGGGAAGAGAGAGAGCGACTGGGGGTGAAGAGAGAGAGCGACTGGGGGGAAGAGAGAGAGGGACTGGGGGGAGAGAGAGCGACTGTGGGGGAAGAGAGAGAGCGACAGGGGGGAAGAGAGCGTGCGACTGGGGGGGGAAGAGAGAGAGCGACGGGGGGGAAGAGAGAGAGCGACTGGGGGGGAAGAGGGAGAGCGACAGGGGGGAGGTGTGAGAGCGACTGGGGGGAAGAGAGAGAGCGACTGGGGGGAAGAGAGAGAACGACTGGGGGGACGAGAGAGTGACTGGGGGGGAAGAGAGAGATCGACTGGGGGGGAAGAGATAGACCGACTGGGGGGGAAGAGGGAGAGCGACTGGGGGGGAAGAGAGAGAGCGACTGGGGGGAACAGAGAGAGCGACTGGGGGGGAGAGAGAGAGAGTGACAGGGGGGAAGAGAGATTGACTGCGGGGAGAGAGAGCGACTGGGGGAGAGAGAGAGCGACTGGGGGGAAGAGAGAGAGCGACTGGGGGGAGAGAGAGCGACTGGGGGGGAAGAGAGAGAGCGAACTGGGGAAGAGAGAGAGCGACTGGGGGGAAGAGAAAGAGAGACTGGGGGGAAGAGAGAGAGCGACTGGGGGGGAAGAGGGAAAGCGACTGGGGGGGAAGAGGGAGAGCGACTGGGGGGAGGTGTGAGAGCGACTGGGGGGAAGAGAGAGAACGACAGGGGGGACGAGAGAGCGACCGGGGGGGAAGAGAGAGATCCACTGGGGGGGAAGAGATAGACCGACTGGGGGGGAAGAGGGAGAGCGACTGGGCGGGAAGAGAGAGAGCGACTGGGGGGATCAGAGAGAGCGACTGGGGGGGAGAGAGAGCGACTGCGGGGATGAGAGAGAGCGACTGGTGGGAAGAGGGAGCGTGACTGGGGCGGAGAGAGAGCGACTGGGGGGAAGAGAGAGAGCGACTGGGGGGAAGAGTGAGAGCGACTGGGGGAAAGAGAGAGAGTGACTTGGGGGAAGAGAGAGAGCGACTGCGGGGAAGAGAGAGCGACTGGGGGGAAGAGAGAGAGTGACTGGGGGTAAGAGATAGAGCGACTGGGGGGGAAGAGGGAGAGCGACTGAGGGGGAAGAGAGAGAGAGTGACAGGGGAGAAGAGAGAGATTGACTGCGGGGAGAGAGAGCGACTGGGGGAGAGAGAGAGCGACTGGGGGGAAGAGAGAGAGCGACTGGGGGGAGAGAGAGCGACTGGGGGGGAAGAGAGAGAGCGACTGGGGGGAAGAGAGAGAGCGACTGGGGGGAAGAGAAAGAGAGACTGGGGGGAAGAGAGAGAGCGACTGGGGGGAAGAGAGAGAGCGACTGGGGGGGAAGAGAGAGAGCGACTGGGGGGGAAGAGAGAGAGCGACTGGGGGGATGAGCGAGAGAGAGCGACTGGGGGGGAAGAGAGAGAGCGACTGGGGGAAAGGGAGAGAGAGAGAGACTGGGGGGGAAGAGAGAGGGCGACTGGGGGGAAGAGAGAGAGCGACTGGGGGGGAGAGAGAGCGACTGGGGGGATGAGAGAGAGCGACTGGTGGGAAGAGGGAGCGCGACTGAGGCGGAGAGAGAGCGACTGGGGGGAAGAGAGAGAGCGACTGGGGGGAAGAGTGAGAGCGACTGGGGGAATGAGAGATAGCGACTGGGGGGGAAGAGAGAGAGCGACTGGTGGAAGGGAGAGCGACTGGGGGGGAAGAGAGAGAGCGACTGTGGGGTAAGAGATAGAGCGACTGGGGGGGAAGAGGGAGAGCGACTGAGGGGGAAGAGTGAGTGCGACTGGGGGGGAAGAGAGAGAGCGACTGGGGGGGAAGAGAGAGAGAGTGACAGGGGGGGAAGAGAGAGATTGACTGCGGGGAGACAGAGCAACTGGGGGAGAGAGAGAGAGCGACTGGGGGGAAGAGAGAGAGTGACTGGGGGGGAGAGAAAGCGACTGGGGGGGAAGAGGGAGAGCGACTGGGGGGAAGAGAGAGAGCGACTGGGGGAAGAGAAAGAGAGACGGGGGAAGAGAGAGAGCGACTGCGGGGAAGAGAGAGCGACTGGGGGGAAGAGAGAGAGCGACTGATGGTCAAGTGAGAGACCGACTGGGGGGAAGATGGAGACAGAGTGCAGGGAAGAGAGAGAGCGACTGGGGGAAGAGTGAGAGCAAGTGGGGGAAGAGAGAGAGCGACTGGGGGGAAGAGAGAGAACGACTGGGGGGACGAGAGAGCGACTGGGGGGGAAGAGAGAGATCGACTGGGGGGGAAGAGATAGAGCGACGGGGGGAAGAGGGAGAGCGACTGGGGGGAGGTGTGAGAGCGACTGGGGGGAAGAGAGAGAGCGACTGGGGGGAGAGAGAGAGTGACGGGGGGAAGAGAGAGAGTGACTGCGGGGGAGAGAGAGCGACTGGGGGAGAGAGAGAGCGACTGGGGGGGAAGAGAGAAAGCGACTGGGGGGGAAGAGAGAGAGCGACTGGGGTGAAGAGAGATAGCGAATGGGGGAAGAGAGAGAGCGACTAGGGGGAAAGAGTGAGAGCGACTGGGGGGAAGAGAGAGAGCGACTCGGGGGGAAGAGAGAGAGCGACTGGCGGGGATGAGAGAGATCGACTGGGGGGAAAGAGAGAGAGCGACTGGGGGGGAAGAGAGAGAGCGACTGGGGGGAAGAGAGAGAGCGACTGGGGGGAAGAGAGAGAGCGACTGGGGGGAAGAGAGAAAGCGACTGGGGGGAAGAGAGAGCGACTGGGTGTAGGAGAGAGAGCGACTGGGGGGAAGAGAGAGAGCGACTGGGGGGGAAGAGAGAGAGCAACTGAGGGGATGAGCGAGAGAGAGCGACTGGGGTGACGAGAGAGAGCTACTGGGGGGAAGAGAGAGAGCGACTGGGGGTGAAGAGAGAGAGCGACTGGGGGGAAGAGAGAGAGGGACTGGGGGGAGAGAGAGCGACTGTGGGGGAAGAGAGAGAGCGACAGGGGGGAAGAGAGCGTGCGACTGGGGGGGGAAGAGAGAGAGCGACGGGGGGGAAGAGAGAGAGCGACTGGGGGGGAAGAGGGAGAGCGACAGGGGGGAGGTGTGAGAGCGACTGGGGGGAAGAGAGAGAGCGACTGGGGGGAAGAGAGAGAACGACTGGGGGGACGAGAGAGTGACTGGGGGGGAAGAGAGAGATCGACTGGGGGGGAAGAGATAGACCGACTGGGGGGGAAGAGGGAGAGCGACTGGGGGGGAAGAGAGAGAGCGACTGGGGGGAACAGAGAGAGCGACTGGGGGGGAGAGAGAGAGAGTGACAGGGGGGAAGAGAGAGATTGACTGCGGGGAGAGAGAGCGACTGGGGGAGAGAGAGAGCGACTGGGGGGAAGAGAGAGAGCGACTGGGGGGAGAGAGAGCGACTGGGGGGGAAGAGAGAGAGCGAACTGGGGGAAGAGAGAGAGCGACTGGGGGGAAGAGAAAGAGAGACTGGGGGGAAGAGAGAGAGCGACTGGGGGGGAAGAGGGAAAGCGACTGGGGGGGAAGAGGGAGAGCGACTGGGGGGAGGTGTGAGAGCGACTGGGGGGAAGAGAGAGAACGACAGGGGGGACGAGAGAGCGACCGGGGGGGAAGAGAGAGATCCACTGGGGGGGAAGAGATAGACCGACTGGGGGGGAAGAGGGAGAGCGACTGGGCGGGAAGAGAGAGAGCGACTGGGGGGATCAGAGAGAGCGACTGGGGGGGAGAGAGAGCGACTGCGGGGATGAGAGAGAGCGACTGGTGGGAAGAGGGAGCGTGACTGGGGCGGAGAGAGAGCGACTGGGGGGAAGAGAGAGAGCGACTGGGGGGAAGAGTGAGAGCGACTGGGGGAAAGAGAGAGAGTGACTTGGGGGAAGAGAGAGAGCGACTGCGGGGAAGAGAGAGCGACTGGGGGGAAGAGAGAGAGTGACTGGGGGTAAGAGATAGAGCGACTGGGGGGGAAGAGGGAGAGCGACTGAGGGGGAAGAGAGAGAGAGTGACAGGGGAGAAGAGAGAGATTGACTGCGGGGAGAGAGAGCGACTGGGGGAGAGAGAGAGCGACTGGGGGGAAGAGAGAGAGCGACTGGGGGGAGAGAGAGCGACTGGGGGGGAAGAGAGAGAGCGACTGGGGGGAAGAGAGAGAGCGACTGGGGGGAAGAGAAAGAGAGACTGGGGGGAAGAGAGAGAGCGACTGGGGGGAAGAGAGAGAGCGACTGGGGGGGAAGAGAGAGAGCGACTGGGGGGGAAGAGAGAGAGCGACTGGGGGGATGAGCGAGAGAGAGCGACTGGGGGGGAAGAGAGAGAGCGACTGGGGGAAAGGGAGAGAGAGAGAGACTGGGGGGGAAGAGAGAGGGCGACTGGGGGGAAGAGAGAGAGCGACTGGGGGGGAGAGAGAGCGACTGGGGGGATGAGAGAGAGCGACTGGTGGGAAGAGGGAGCGCGACTGAGGCGGAGAGAGAGCGACTGGGGGGAAGAGAGAGAGCGACTGGGGGGAAGAGTGAGAGCGACTGGGGGAATGAGAGATAGCGACTGGGGGGGAAGAGAGAGAGCGACTGGTGGAAGGGAGAGCGACTGGGGGGGAAGAGAGAGAGCGACTGTGGGGTAAGAGATAGAGCGACTGGGGGGGAAGAGGGAGAGCGACTGAGGGGGAAGAGTGAGTGCGACTGGGGGGGAAGAGAGAGAGCGACTGGGGGGGAAGAGAGAGAGAGTGACAGGGGGGGAAGAGAGAGATTGACTGCGGGGAGACAGAGCAACTGGGGGAGAGAGAGAGAGCGACTGGGGGGAAGAGAGAGAGTGACTGGGGGGGAGAGAAAGCGACTGGGGGGGAAGAGGGAGAGCGACTGGGGGGAAGAGAGAGAGCGACTGGGGGAAGAGAAAGAGAGACGGGGGAAGAGAGAGAGCGACTGCGGGGAAGAGAGAGCGACTGGGGGGAAGAGAGAGAGCGACTGATGGTCAAGTGAGAGACCGACTGGGGGGAAGATGGAGACAGAGTGCAGGGAAGAGAGAGAGCGACTGGGGGAAGAGTGAGAGCAAGTGGGGGAAGAGAGAGAGCGACTGGGGGGAAGAGAGAGAACGACTGGGGGGACGAGAGAGCGACTGGGGGGGAAGAGAGAGATCGACTGGGGGGGAAGAGATAGAGCGACGGGGGGAAGAGGGAGAGCGACTGGGGGGAGGTGTGAGAGCGACTGGGGGGAAGAGAGAGAGCGACTGGGGGGAGAGAGAGAGTGACGGGGGGAAGAGAGAGAGTGACTGCGGGGGAGAGAGAGCGACTGGGGGAGAGAGAGAGCGACTGGGGGGGGAGAGAGAGAGCGACTGGGGGGAGAGAGAGAGCGACTGGGGGGAAGAGAAAGAGAGACTGGGGGAAGAGAGAGAGCGACTGGGGGGAAGAGAGAGAGCGACTGGGGGGAAAGAGAGAGAGCGACTGGGGGGGAAGAGAGAGCAACTGGGGGATGAGCGAGAGAGAGCGACTGGGGGGGAAGAGAGAGAGCGACTGGGGGAAGAGAGAGAGCGACTGGGGGGGAAGAGAGAGAGCGACTGGGGGAAAGGGAGAGAGAGAGAGACTGGGGGGGAAGAGAGAGGGCGATTGGGGGGAAGAGAGAGAGCGACTGGGGTGAAGAGAGAGAACGATTGGGGGGGAGAGAGAGCGACTGGGGGGGAAGTGAGAGAGCGACTGGGAGGAGAGAGAGCGACTGGGGGGTAAGAGAGAGTGCGACTGGGGGGGAAGAGAGAGCGAATCGTGGGGAAGCGAGAGAGCGACAGGGGGGAAGAGGGAGAGCGACTGGGGCGGAATAGAGAGAGCGACTTGGGGGGGAAGAGAGAGAGCGACTTGGGGGGGAAGCGAGAGAGCGACTGGGGGGGAGAGAGTGCGACGGGGGGATGAGAGAGAGCGACTGGGGGGAAGAGGGAGCGCGACTGGGGGAATGAGAGATAGCGACTGGGGGGGAAGAGAGAGAGCGACTGGGGGTAACAGATAGAGCGACTGGGGGGTAAGAGGGAGAGCGACTGAGGGGGAAGAGTGAGAGCGACTGGGGGGGAAGAGAGAGAGCGACTGTGGGGAAGAGAGAGAGAGTGACAGGGGGGAAGAGAGAGATTGACTGCGTGGAGACAGAGCGACTGGGGGAGAGAGAGAGCGACTGGGGGGAAGACAGAGAGTGACGGGGGGAGAGAAAGCGACTGCGGGGGAAGAGAGAGAGCGACTGGGGGGATGAGAGAGAGCGACTGGGGGGAAGAGAAAGAGAGACTGGGGGGAAGAGAGAGAGCGACTGCGGGGAAGAGAGAGCGACTGGGGGGGAAGAGAGAGAGCGACTGATGGTCAAGTGAGAGACCGACTGGGGGGAAGATGGAGACAGAGTGCGGGGAGGAGAGAGAGCGACTGGGGGAAGAGTGAGAGCAACTGGGGGGAAGAGAGAGAGCGAATGGGGGGAAGAGAGAGAACGACTGGGGGGACGAGAGAGCGACTGGGGGGGAAGAGAGAGATCGACTGGGGGGGAAGAGATAGAGCGACTGGGGGGGGAAGAGGGAGACCGACTGGGGGGAGGTGTGAGAGCGACTGGGGGGAAGAGAGAGAGCGACTGGGGGGGAAGAGAGAGAGCGACTGGGGGGGAAGAGAGAGTGTGACGGGGGGAAGAGAGAGAGTGACTGCGGGGGAGAGAGAGCGACTGGGGGAGAGAGAGAGCGACTGAGGGGGAAGAGAGAGAGCGACTGGGGGGGAGAGAGAGCGACTGAGGGGAAGAGAGAGAGCGACGGGAGGGAAGAGAGAGAGCGACTGGGGGGGAAGAGAGAGAGCGACTGGGGGTGACGAGAGAGAGCTACTGTGGGGAAGAGGGAGAGCGACTGTGGGTGAAGTGAGAGAGCGACTGGGGGGAAGAGAGAGAGCGACTGGGGGGAAGAGAGAGAGGGACTGGGGGGAGAGGGAGCGACTGTGGGGGAAGAGAGAGAGCGACAGGGGGGGAAGAGAGCGTGCGACTGGTGGGAGAAGAGAGAGCGACTGGGGGGGAAGAGAGAGAGCGACTGGGGGGAAGAGAGAGAGCGACTGGGGGGAAGAGAGAGCACGACTGGGGGTCAGAGAGAGCGACTGGGGGGAAGAGAGAGAACGACTGGGGGGAAAGAGAGCGATTGGTGGGAAGAGAGAGAGAGACGGGGAAGAGAGAGGGTGACTGGGGGAAGAGAGAGAGCGACTGGGGGAAGAGAAAGAGAGACTGGGGGGAAGAGAGAGAGCGACTGGGGGGAAGAGAGAGCGACTGGGGGGGAAGAGAGAGAGCGACTGAGGGTCAAGTGAGAGACCGACTGGGGGGATGATGGAGACAGACAGCGGGGAAGAGAGAGAGCGACTGGGGGGAGGAGAGAGAGTGGCTGGGGGGAAGAGAGAGAGCGACTGGTGGGGAAGAGAGAAACCGACTGGGGGGGAAGAGAGAGAGCGACTGGGGGAAAGAGAGAGAGCGACTGGGGGGAGTGAGAGCGACTGGGGGGAAGAGCGAGAGCGACTGTGGGGAAGAGAGAGCACGACTGGGGGTCAGAGAGAGCGACTGGGGGAAAAAAAAGAGTGATTGGGGGGGAAGAGAGCGATTGGTGGGAAGAGAGAGAGAGACGGGGGAAGAGAGAGAGCGACTGGGGGGAAGAGAAAGAGAGACTGGGGGAAGAGAGAGAGCGACTGGGGGGAAGAGAGAGCGATTGGGGGGGAAGAGAGAGAGCGACTGAGGGTCTAGTGAGAGACCGACTGTGGGGAAGATGGAGACAGACTGCGGGGAAGAGAGAGAGCGACTGGGGGGAGGAGGGAGAGCGGCTGGGGGGAAGAGAGAGAGCGACTGGTGGGGAAGAGAGAAAGCGGCTGGGGGGGAAGAGAGAGAGCGACTGGGGGGAAGAGAGATAGCGAATGGGGGAAGAGAGAGAGCGACAAGGGGGAAAGAGAGAGAGCGACTGGGGGGAAGAGAGAGAGCGACTCGGGGTGAAGAGAGAGAGCGACTGGCGGGGAAGAGAGAGATCGGCTGGGCGGGAAGAGAGAGAGCGACTGGGGTGGAAGAGAGAGAGCGACTGGGGGGAAGAGAGAGAGCGACTGGGGGAAGAGAGAGAGTGACTGGGGGGAAGAGAGAGTGCGGCTGGGGGGAAGAGAGAGATCGACTGGGGGGAAGAGAGTAAGCGACTGGGGGGAAGAGAGAGCGACTGGGGGTAAGAGAAAGAGCGACTGGGGGGAAGAGAGAGAGCGACTGGGGGGGAAGAGAGAGAGCAACTGGGGTGGAAGAGAAAGAGCGACTGGGTGGATGAGTGAGAGAGAGCGACTGGGGGGAAGAGAGAAAGCGGCTGGGGGGAAGAGAGAGCGACTGGGGGTAAGACAGAGAGCGACTGGGGGGTAAGAGAGAGAGTGACAGGGGGGGAAGAGAGAGAGCGACTGGGGGGGAAGAGAGAGAGCGACTGGGGGGATGAGCGAGAGAGAGCGACTGTGGGGGAAGAGAGAGAGCGACTGTGGGGAAGAGAGAGAGCGACTGGGGGGGAAGAGAGAGAGCGACTGGGGGAAAGGGAGAGAGAGAGAGACTGGGGGGGAAGAGAGAGGGCGACTGGGGGGAAGAGAGAGAGCGACTGGGCGGAAGAGAGAGAGCGACGGGGGGAAGAGATAGAGCGACTGGGGGGAAGAGAGAGAGCGATTGGGGGTGAGAGAGAGCGACTGGGGTGGAAGTGAGAGAGCGACTGGGGGGGAGAGAGAGCGACTGGGGGGTAAGAGAGAGCGAATCGGGGGGAAGGGAGAGAGCGACAGGGGGGGAAGAGGGAGAGCGACTGGGGCGGAAGAGAGAGAGCGACTGGGGGGGGAGAAAGAGCGAATCGGGGGGAAGGGAGAGAGCGACAGGGGGGGAAGAGGGAGAGCGACTGGGGCAGAAGAGAGAGAGCGACTGGGGGGGAAGAGAGAGAGCGACAGGGGGGGAGAGAGAGAGTGACTGGGGGGGAAGAGAGAGAGCGACGGGGGGGAAGAGAGAGAGCGATTGGGGGGAGAGAGAGCGACTGGTGGGAAGAGGGAGCTCGACTGGGGCGGAGAGAGAGCGACTGGGGGGAAGAGAGAGCGACTGGGGGGAAGAGTGAGAGCGACTGGGGGAATGAGAGAGAGCGACGGGGGGAAGAGAGAGAGCGACTGGGGGGAAGAGAGAGCGACTGGTGGGGAAGAGAGAGAGCGACTGGGGGGTAAGAGATAGAGCGACTGGAGGGGAAGAGGGAGAGCGACTGAGGGGGAAGAGTGAGAGCGACTGGGGGGAAGAGAGAGAGCGACTGGGGGGGAAGAGAGAGAGTGACAGGGGGGAAGAGAGAGATTGACTGCGGGGAGAGAGAGCGACTGGGGGAGAGAGAGAGCGACTGGGGGGAAGAGAGAGAGCGACTGGGGGGGAGAGAGAGCGTCTGGGGGGGAAGGGAGAGAGCGACTGGGGGGAAGAGAGAGAGCGACTGGGGGGAAGAGAAAGAGAGACTGGGGGGAAGAGAGAGAGCGACTGGGGGGAAGAGAGAGCGACTGGGGGGGAAGAGAGAGAGCGACTGAGGGTCAAGTGAGAGACCGACTGGGGGGAAGATGGAGACAGACTGCGGGGAAGAGAGAGAGCGACTGGGGGAAGAGTGAGAGCAACTGGGGGGAAGAGAGAGAGCGACTGGGGGGAAGAGAGAGAACGACTGGGGGGACGACAGAGCGACTGGCGGGAAGAGAGTGATCGACTGGGGGGAAGAGATAGAACGACTGAGGGGGAAGAGGGGAGAGCGACTGGGGGGAAGTTTGAGAGCGACTGGGGGGAAGAGAGAGAGCGACTGGGGGGGAAGAGAGAGAGTGACAGGGGGGAAGAGAGAGAGTGACTGCGGGGGAGAGAGAGCGACTGGGGGAGAGAGAGAGCGACTGGGGGGGAAGAGAGTGAGCGACTGGGGGGGAGAGAGAGCGACTGGGGGGAAGAGAGAGAGCGACGGGAGGGAAGAGAGAGAGCGACTGGGGGGGAAGAGAGAGAGCAACTGGGGGTGGCGAGAGAGAGCTACTGGGGGGAAAAAAGAGAGCGACTGGGGGTGAAGAGAGAGAGAGCGACTGGGGGGAAGAGAGAGAGGGACTGGGGGGAGAGAGAGCGACTGGGGGGAAGAGAGAGAGCGACTGGTGGGGGGAAAAGAGAGAGCGACAGGGGGGGAAGAGAGAGAGCGACTGGGGGGGGTAAGAGAGAAGAGAGAAAACAGACAATACAACATGGCTGAATACCTGACCATGTTAAAGGATAGCAAACTGAGAAAAACCTTGACAAGGTACAGACTTAGTGAACATAGCCTGGCCATCGAAAAAGGCAGACAGAGACAGACCCGGCTGCCAAGAGAGGACAGGATATGCTCTCACTGCAGTCAGGGAGTGGTAGAGACAGAGATGCACTTCCTCACAGCTTGTGGAAAATATCAGGGCATCAGGGAGAATTTCTACCAAAAATTCACACAAATATGCCCTGAATTCAGAAATTTGAAGACGACCAAAAACTCCCATACCTACTAGGAGAACAGAGAAACTGTGTTGCCGTAGCGGCACACTGTGATACAGCTTGCCATAAACAGAGGGAACCTGTAAACCTAAGAAAGGAATATATACACATTATACGAATGTATATTTATACACTCAGGGATAAATCTGTTTATACAATGTATGAATAGATCTCCGATTATGTGATCAACCATGAATGTATTTCGATGCTTTGGCAACATAAGATGTACCTTATCATGCCAATAAAGCGATTTGAATTGAATTGAATTGAATTGAGAGAGCGACTGGGGGGAAGAGAGAGAGCAACTGTGGGGAAGAGCGAGAGCGCCTGGGGGGGGGGAAGAGAGAGAGCGACTGGGGGGAAGAGAGAGAGCGACTGGGTGGGAAGAGAGAGAGCGACTGGGGGGAAGAGAGAGAGTGACTGGGGGGAAGACAGAGAGCCACTGCGGGGGAAGAGACAGAGCGACTGGGGGGTGAAATAAAGAGTAGATTGCCTTTCAAAAGCTAAGCTTTATTAATCTTAAAAAAACAACAGGTACATGTTGAGCACCCAGTCTCAACCACTGTAGAAAACTGAATATAAGATGGCCACCACAGGTTACATGGAATCAACTAACCAATAAGTTTACAGCATATATCTCAAGGCAGGAAAACAGGCAACCAATTACAATGCTTCTTATAAAACAAGAATAATCACCACATCCACCCCTCCTTTTAAAATATACTTCAACCTAGGTAGCCTTTACAGTTTACAATTAGTTATTTATGACTAGAGCAATACATGTATAATGCCTTCAACAATTTTAAAATTTTACTATTAATTTATTAATTATTTTAAAAGTCCATTTTTAATCGCTCGACCGGATATCTTGTTCGTGTCGACCTTCTTAGCCTTAATGGAGTTCCTTGCCCTCGCACACCAGGAGACACAGAAATACCTTCTGCAGGGAGGCTATCAATATCCCGATTATCAACGGCTTCCGGATTGGAAGTCCCATTAGAAGGTAGACTGGGAGGGTCATGAACATCCATCGGGGGAAGACTTAGAGAATTGTAAGTGTCTGCAATAGGATTGGAAATGTTCGTAGTATCTGTGACGACATCAGCATTATCTGAATTATGGCTATTGCTAATGTCCTCAAGAGAGGGCTGGCCACCACAAGGAGCTAAGTCTTTAACTGAAACCGTACTTTCTTTCCCATCTTGGAATCGAATGTGAGCATATTGGGAATTTGCCTCCAATAGCTCCACCTCCTCCTCTAAAGGATCATACTTTGACAGTCTAACATGGCATCGGAGCAGCACAGGTCCCTGCATAGTAAGCCATGAAGGTACCGAATACCCCGTAGTGGATCTCTGCGGATAGTTGAAGAGCCTTTCATGGGGGGTCACATTAGTAGCCGTTGAAAGCAATGATCTGATGGAATGCAGGGCATCAGGCAGTACCATTTCCCACTGTGTATTCTTAAGGTTCCGTGATGTCAAAGCCAACATAACTGCCTTCCAGATCACCCCATTGTATCGTTCGCACTGTCCATTACCCTGGTGATTATACGTGGTAGTTCTGCTAGTAGAAATTCCCCGACTCTGGAGGTATTCCTTCAACTGGGAAGACATAAAAGAACTTCCCTGATCCGAATGGATATACGCAGGCATCCCAAAGATGACAAAAAGTTGAGTCAGACACTTAATAACTGTAGCAGCTGATACATCTGCACAAGGAAAAGCAAAAGGGAACCTTGAAAACTCATCCACAACAGTAAATATATATCGATTCTGAGTCGTTGAAGGAAGAGGCCCCTTAAAATCAACGCTCAGGCGTTCAAAGGGAGAAGTAGCCTTTATAAGATGAGCTCGTTGAGGCTTAAAGAAATTCGGTTTACACCGGGCGCAGACAGAGCATGACGAAGTCATTCGCTTGACGCCTTCAACTGAAAAGGGCAAATTCTTACTGCGTATGAAGTGTATCATCCTCGTAACACCAGGATGGCACAAAGCATTATGAAGATTAATAAGCGTATCTCCGTGAAGCACAGAACAATAAGCCCTTGACAGCGCATCAGCGGCAACATTATCCCTCCCCGGACGATAGACTATATTGAAATGACAGCATGCCAACTCGATCCTCCACCTCATTATTTTATCATTCTTAATCTTTCCGAAATGTTTGACATCAATCATGAAGGACACAGATTTTTGGTCAGTTACTAACGTAAAATGTCGCCCAGATAAATAATGTCTCCATTTACGCAGTGCTTCTACTATTGGGTACGCCTCTTCCTCTATTGATGAATGTCTCTGCTCACTATTGCTCAGAGTATGTGAGAAAAAGGCCACAGGTCTTCCATTTTGGTTCAGGGTAGCCCCAATTGCAAAATCGGAAGCGTCCGTCTCAATCACAATTGGGAACCTGCTCATCAATAGAATGCACAACTGCTCCAAGGATACCCTTTTTAAGATTATCAAAACAAACCCTGGCCTCCCATGATAGAGGATATGGCGTAACCCGATTAAGGGGCCGGATCTTCTGCGAGAAGTTTGCAAATCAATTAGAATAATAAGAAAACAGTCCAACAACTCGTTGCAAGGCCTTAGAATTAGTAGGGCAAGGTAACTCAATCAGTGGTCGCAACCATTCTGGATCTGGTTTAATCTTGTTTCCCGAAATAATATACCCCAGTAAATTTACCTCGGTGTTCGAAATGATACACTTCTCTTTATTGAAATTTAAACCAACTTTTTCCGCAAATTGAAGGAATCTTTCTAGATTAAAATCGTGCTCCACCCTTGATTTGCCACACACCGTGATGTCATCTAAATATGAGATGGTGTCAGAGAGAGAGTTATCACTTATAAAAGCATCCATTGCCCGTTGAAAACAGGCGACACCGTTAGTAACAGCGAATGGTACTCGGCAAAACTGTTACAGCTTTCTGCCAACTTCAAAGGCCGTATATGGTTTGTCCCTCTTAGCAATAGGAATCTGATGATAAGCAACCTTTAGGTCAATAGTGCTGAAAACCTTATATTGAGAAACTTTATTGATAAGCTCATCAATCTTAGGCAGGGGGTACGCATCTAATTGAGTAAACCTGTTAATAGTTTGAGAGTAGTCTATCACCATTCGCTTCTTATGTCTCTCATTAGTGGTGACAACTACCTGTGCCCGCCAGGGCGAAAAACTAGGTTCAATGATTCCTTCCGATAAAAGACGTTGAACTTCAGAATTAATAAATTCTTTATCCTGACTGCAATACCTTCTTGACTCGATAGCAATTGGCTTACAGTCCGGCATCAAATTGGAAGAAAGTGATAATAGAGAAATGAATAAAGAAGTTAATCCACAAATAGACAAAGGTGGTTTGGTTCCTCCAAAAGAAAGACTGAGGGACTCATGTAATTGAAGCACATCATGACCAATCAAAATGTCCGCACAGAGATTAGGCAGAATGGATAGGCGTATATCAGTATACGTATTACCTAGGAGAATTAATTTCACAAGGCAACAACCAGCCACTTGTGAGGTGAGAGTCGTCTGAGCCATACACACCTGATAGGAAACAGGCGAAATTTTCAAACGCTTCTCCCTCACAAACTGAAGACTTATAAAGCTCTCAGTACTGCCCGTATCTATAAGGGCCTTCACTTCTAACCCATTAACTTGGGCCATAACTATAGCTTTGTTTAGGCCATGGGAAAAGGCGGCAGAAACTGATGCAATAAACGCCCTATCTAAAGGCTGAATGGTCGCAGAGGAGGCAACCGATTTGCAAACACGTGCATAATGAACTCCCTTGCTGCATTTACTACACACAGCCTCCCGGGCAGGGCACTTCAGAAGGGGGTGCCGCGCGTTCCCGCAAAAATAACACTTCTGAACCCTAGAGGCAACAGCTGCCGAAGTAGAAACTGTGTCGGAATCTGGTAAACCACTCCTATTAAATCCACATAACTCCCTTTCATCCGGAACTGCCAAAACCACGGTCGCAGGCCGATCATAAAGAGCATAAGAATCCGAACTTCTCTGAGCCAAATCAAATATAGAGGCTTGCTCAAAAGCACTCTTAAGATCCAAGGTCTTATTTTCTAATAACCGCTGACGAATTGATCGAGACAGTAATCCATTAATAAATGCATTCCGTACCGAGTCTTCCTTATGTTCTTCTGCAGACATGGCCTTATAATTACAGTTAGCACCAAGGCGCCGGAGTGCTTGTAAATAAGCATCCAAGGATTCTCCCGCCTGCTGCCTACGGGCAGATAAAAGGTGACGTGGAAATACCTCATTTTTGGGTTAAAAAAAAAAAAATTCTAACGTAGCAATAGCCAATTCATAAGTTTCACAGTCCAAAATATACTTATACACATCCGGAGCGATGTAGTTGATTAGTATATCCAACTTATTCAGAGATTGCTGATCCAACACACCCAAAAGGATTTTAAATGTACGATACCAATGTTTCCATTGATCACCCAATCCTGCAGAATTAGGGTCAGCATTAAATCGTTCCAGTCGAAGATATCGTTCCATTATAGCATAAGGTTAATAAATTGAAATAAAGAGTAGATTGCCTTTCAAAAGCTAGGCTTTATTAACCTTAAAAACCAACAAGTACATGTTGAGCACCCAGACTCAACCACTGTAGAAAACTGAATTTAAGATGGCCACCACAGGTCACATGGAATCAACTAAACAATAAGTTTACAGCATATATCTCAAGGCAGGAAAACAGGTAAACAATTACAATGCTTCTTATAAAACAAGAATAATCACCACAGGGGTGAAGGGAGTGAGTGACTGTGGGGGAAGAGAGAGAGCGACTGGGGGGAAGAGAGAGAGCGACTGGGGGGAAAGAGAGAGCGCGACTGGGGGGGAAGAGAGAGAGCGACTGGGGGGAAGAGAGAGAGCGACAGTGGGGGAAGAGAGAGAGCGACTGGGGGGAAGAGAGAGAGCGACTGGGGGGAAGAGAGAGAGCGACTGGGGGGGAAGAGAGAGCGCGACTGGGGGGGAAGAGAGAGAGCGACTGGGGGGGAAGAGAGAGAGCGACAGTGGGGGAAGAGAGAGAGCGACTGGGGGGGAAGAGAGAGAGCTACCGTGGGGGAAGAGAGAGAGCAACTGGGGGGGGGAGAGAGAGAGCGACTGGGGGAAGAGAGAGAGCGACTGGGGGGGAAGAGAGAGAGCGACTGGGGGGAAGAGAGAGAGCGACTGGGGGGGGTGGAGGGGCGTAGTGGAGGGTGGGAGGGTGGGAGGGGGGGAGTGGGTGGAGTGGGGAGTGGAGCTGTGGAGGGGGAGGGGGGAGTGGAGGAGGGGAGGGGATGGGGAGAGGGAGTGGGGGAAGGGGGGGACGAGTGGGGGAAGGGAAAGGGGAGGAGTGGGGAGGGAGTGGGGGGAGGGAAGGGGGGAGGGGGAGGTCGGAGGGGGGAGTGGGGAAGGGGAAGGGGGAGCGGGGGAAGTGGAAGGGCGGAGGAGTGGGCGAAGGGGAAGAAGGGAGGAGTGGGGGTGGAGTGGGGTGAGGAGGGGAGGGGGAGTGGGGAAAGGGGAAGGGGGGGCGATGATGGGGAGGGAGGAGGTGGAAGGGGGAGGCACGGGGGAAGGGGGATGGAGAGGGAGGGGGGAAGCGGATGGGAGGGAGGAGGGGGAAGGGGGAGGGAGGTGGGAAGGGAGGGAGGGGGGAAGGGGTGAAGGTGAGGGGGGAAGGGGAAGGAGAGAGGATGGGGAGGGGGGAAGGGGAGGGGAAGGGGAGGGGGATGGGGAAGGGGGTAGAGAAGGGGGGAGGGGTGGAGGTGAGGGGAGGAGGGGAGGGGAGGAGGGGAGGGGAGGGGCAGGGGAGGATGAAGGGGAGGGGAGAGAGGTGACGGGAGGGGTTGAAAGGGGGAGGGAGGAGGGGGAAGGGTGAGGGAAGGGGTGGGAGGGAGGGGGAGGGGGAAGGGGAGGGGAAGGGGAGGGGGGAAGTGGGAGGGAGGAGGGGAAGGTGGGGATGGGAGGGGGTGGGGGGTTAGGCGAGTGGGGAGAGGGGATGGGGAAGGGGGTAGAGAAGGGGGGAGGGGAGGAGGGGAGGGGAGGAGGGGAGGGGAGAGGGAGGGGAGGGGGAGGGGAGGGGCAGGGGAGGAGGAAGGGGAGGGGAGAGAGGTGACGGGAGTGGTTGAAAGGGGGAGGGAGGAGGGGGAAGGGTGAGGGAAGGGGTGGGAGGGAGGGGGAGGGGGGAAGGGGAGGGGAAGGGGAGGGGGAAGGGGGAGGGAGGAGGGGAAGGTGGGGATGGGAGGGGGTGGGGGGTAGGCGAGTGGGGAGGGGGGAGGGGAAGTGGTGGGAGAGGAGGGGGAAGGGGGAGGGGAGGTGGAGGGGAGGGGGTGGGGAGGGGGCGAAGGGTGGGAGGGGAGGGGAGGGTGGTAAAGGGTGTGTGGGGATGGGGAGGGGAGGTGTGTCGGGAGGGGAAGGGGGTGGGGGGGTGGGGGAGGGGAAGGGGGATGGGGATGGAGGGGAAGGGGGGAAGGGAGGGGAGGGATGGAGGGGGAAGGGGGAGTGGAGGGGGGAAGGGATGGGGATGGGTTTGGAAGAGGGAAAGGGGGTTGGGGGTGTAGGGGGGAAGGGGGTGGGGAGGGGGGGAAGGGGGTGGGGAGGGGGGGAAGGGGGTGTTGGGGGGGAAGGGGGGAAGGTGGTGGGAGGGGGGATGAGGGGTGTGGGGGTGGAAGGGGGGAAGGTGGTGTGGGGGGAGGGGTTTCGGGGTGTGGAGGAGGAAGGGGGTTTGGGGGTGAGGAGGTGTAGGGGGTGTGGAGGGTGGTGGGGGGCAGGGCTTGTGGGGGGGTGAGGGGGGAAGGGGAGGGGGGGAGATAAACTTATAATATTGGAAACTTTGTGCTAGCCGGCACCCATGGGACCGATCTGCTACCTTGCCTCAAAACTGTCGTACTCTCCAGAGTTAATGTTGAGAGATATGGAGATTCTTATATCCGTATTTGTCAATAAACACTGTTGCTTAGCAACAGCTTCTAAACACTCAGGTGTGGCCTGCAAGCTCTGTAGCTAAAGCCGTTGCTATAGCTACAGACCTTGCACTGCTTGACTGTTCAAACAAAGCAAAAAAAACAAGCAAAAAGAATAAGAAACTGCTACTGATTTTTGCCGGTGACTCCAGATTGCCAGATAGCTCACCTCTGGATAGCACAATGTTTCCTGTAGTTATAAAACATTTTTGGTAAATCTTTCTATAACATACACTTTACAACCTCACCAATCTTTTTGTTAAAAAAGGGGTCCTCACCTCTCAGTGTGTTGTATCACATACAATGGCAGCCGATTGCTTTTCAGTTGGAAAGATAAGGCCCCGCCCACACAGTCGATTGACTGTCTCGGTCACCAGGACCCGATTTGGAGCACAGAAGCCCCACCATCTCTATGTTCCTGTACTAAGATGGCCACGCATGCACTCTGTTACACACTGAATGAAAATGGTGTCGAACTGAAACTTTTCGCCCTCCTTGATAAAAATGGCTGCTGTTAATCAGGGGCTGTCAGCAGAATAAATTTCCTCAGCTGCAAACACAGGATCTTCAGATTATTATTCGGGGCTTGTGACCTTCCCCAGTTGCTGATGAAGCCTCCCCACCTCCTGTCCCCGGGAATGGAGCTGAGGAAGCACACCCTCTCCCCTCTGCCAGTGTTTCTCTCTGTCTAGGCCAGGTGCCTGGGTCTAGAGTTGCACTGCTGGCAGTTGGAGAAGCCTAGGCCCCGGGCCTGGAAAAACGGTGAAAAGTAGGGGAATTATAGAGTTTAGAGAAACGTTTTACAAATTAATTAACTTTTTTTAAAAACAATTTGTGTTTTAAAAGCAACTTTTTTTTTGCTGGGAATGTGGATTTGAAAAGAAACACGCAGCAAGCGGGAAAAATAAAGGAAAAGTTTGGAATCAAGATGGCGGCGACTCAACTCGGTTCAGAACAATAAGGCCCGCCCACACACGTACCGATTGGTTGACCGTCAGGTCACCAAAGCGTAGGATTGGTCAATCGCCCCGTCACTCGACTGTAGGAGGGCCCACCCGCATATGCCAGGAACCCGGCGTACGCATGGTCGACCTCGACGTCACTCTAATGCTAATGAGCGGATAATGAGATGCTAATGAGCGGAATTTTGAACGTTTTTTGGATAACGTGGGCGCAATTTTTGTCCGGCCGAAACGTAAGTACGCTTACGACCGTTTTGGAATCGTAAGCTTTCTTTTGATGTAACGCATGTGTAGATACACTCTATAACTTTAGAGTGCATAGCCGGGCAGACAGACACCGAAGGACAGACAGACAGACAGACAGACAGACAGATGTATCCATTTATATATACAGACTAGCTGGAGTGCCCGGCGGTGCCGAGGCTTTTTCGAGGGCAGGTTGTTTTTGGAAGAGAGAGAGCGACTGGGGGGGAAGAGAGAGAGTGACTGGGGGGAAGAGAAAGTGCGACTGGGGGGAGAGAGAGCGACTGGGGGTGAAGAGAGAGAGCGACTGGGGGGAAGAGAGAGAGAGACTGGGGGAAGAGAGAGAGCGACTGCAGGGGAAGTGTGAGAGCGACTGGGGGAAGACATAGAGCGACTGGAGGGGAAGAGAGAGCGACTGGGGGGAAGAGAGAGAGCGACATGGGGGAGAGAGAGCGATTGAGGGGGAAGAGAGAGAGCGACTGGGGGGAAGAGAGAGAGCGACTGGGGGGGAATAGTGAGAGCGACTGAGGGGGAAGAGAGAGAGCGACTGGGGGGAAGAGTGAGAGCGGCTGGGGGGCCAAGAGAGAGAGCACTTGGGTTGAAGAGAGTGAGCGACTTGGGGGGAACAGAGAGAGCGACTGGGGGGAAGAGAGAGAGCGACTGGGGGGAAGAGAGAGAGCGAAGGGGGAAGAGATAGAGAGCGACTGGGGGGAAGAGAGAGGGCGACTGGGGGGAAGAGAGAGCGCGACTGGGGGAAGAGAGAGAGCGACTGGGGGAAAGAGGGAGAGCGACTGGGGGTGAAGAGAGAGAGCGACTGGGGGAAGATAGAGAGCGACTGGGGGGTAGAGAGAGAGCGACTGTGGGGGAAGAGAGAGAGCGACTGGGGGGAAGAGAGAGTGTGACAGGGGGGAAGAGAGAGAGCGACTAGGGGGGGAAGAGAGAGAGCGACTGGGGGGAAGAGAGAGAGCGACTTGGGGGGAAGTGAGAGAGCGACTGCGGGGGAAGAGAGAGAGCGACTGGGGGGAAGAGAGAGAGCGACTGGGGAGGAGGGGGAGGGGGGTAGTAGAGGGGGGAGGGGTGTGGAGGGGGAGGGGGGAGAGGTTTGGACGGGGGAGAGGGACGAGTAGAGGGGTGGAGTGGAGGGGGGCAGGGGAGGGGGGAGGGGAAGGGGGACGAGTGGGGGATGGGAAAGGGGGGGAGTGGGGAGGGGGGAGGGGGAGGGGAGTGGGGGAAGGGGAAGGGGGGAGTGGGGGAAGGGGAACGGTGGAGGAGTGGGGGAAGGGGAAATGGGATGAGTGGCGGTGGAGTGGGGGGAGGAGGGGGAGTGTGGATTGGGGAAGGGGAAGGGGGCGATGAAGGGAGGGAGGAGGGGGAAGCGGGAGGCAGGGGGAAGGGACGGAGGGGGAAGGGGGAAGAGGTGAAGGTGAGGGGGTGAAGTGGGGGGGCGAAGGGGAGGGGAGGGAGGAGTGGGAAGAGGGAGGGAGGGGGGAAGGGACGGAGGGGGAAGGGGGGAAGAGGTGAAGGTGAGGGGGTGAAGTGGGGGGCGAAGGGGAAGGGGAGAGGATGGGGAGGGGGGAAGGGGAGGGGATGGGGAGGGGGGTTGGGGAAGGGGGGAGGGAAGGGGAGGGGGGAGGGGAGGGGGAGTGTGATAGGGGAGGGGGAGGGGAGGGTGGAGGGGAGGGAGATGGGAGGGGTGTGGTGAGGGGGGAGGGGAGGGGTGAGGGGTAGGGGAGGGAAGGGGAGGGGAGGGAGCGGGGAGGGAAGGGAAGGGAAGGGGAAGGGTAGGGGGAAGGGGGAGGGTGAAAGGGGGAGGGGAAGGTGGGGAGGCGGGGAAGGGGGTTGGGGAGGGGGAGGGGAGGTGGGTGGGGAGGGGGGTAAGGAGGGGAGGGGAGGGGAGGGAGGTAAAGGGGAGGTGGGATGGGGAAGTGAGGGGTGCCGCGAGTGGAAGGTGGGTTGTGTGGTGGGGGGAGGGGAAGGGAGGTGGGGGTGAAGTTGGGTGGGGATGGGGAGGGGGGAGGGAGAGGAGGGGTGGAGGGGGGCAGGTGTTGGGGGAGGGGGGAAGGGGGGTGAGGAGGGGGTGGGGTTGATGGGGAGGGGGTTGGAAGGGGGGAAGGGGTTTGTGGGTGTGGGGGTAGGGTTGGGATGAGGGAAGTGGTGTGGGGGGGAATGGGGGAAGATGGTGGAAGGGGGAATGGGGGGTGTGGGGGAAAGAGGGGAAGGTGGTGTGGGGGGGTGGTGGGTGTTGTGGGGGCAGATGGTGTCGGGGGGAGGGGATGTGTGGGGGAGTGGTGTGGGGGCTGTGGAGGGGGATGGGGAAAGTGTTTTGGGGGGTGTAAGGGGGGAGGGGGTGGGGGTGGGGGGAGGGGGGTGGGGGGTGGAAAGGGAGGGGTGGAGATAAACTTAAAGTACAGGAAACTTTGTGCTATCCGGCATCCACGGGACCGAGCTGCTGCCTTGCCTCAAAACTGCCGTACTCTCCAGAGTTAATGTTGAGAGATATGGAGATTCTTATCTCCGTATTTGTCAATAAACACTGTTGCTTAGCAACAGCTTCTAAACACTCAGGTCTGTCCTGTAAGCTCTGTAGCAAAGCTGTTGCTATAGCTGCAGTACTTGCACAGCTTCACTGTTCAAACAAAGCAAAAAAAACAAACAAAAAGTATAAAAAACGGCTGCTGATTTTAGCTGGTGGCTCCAGATTGCCGGATAGCTCACCTCCGGATAGCACAAAGTTTCCTGTAGTTATAAAACATTTTTGGTAAATCTTTCTATAACATACATTTGACAACCTCACCAATCTTTTTATTAAAAAAGGGGTCCTCACCTCTCAGTGTGTTGTGTCACAAACAATGGCAGCCGCTTGCTTTTCAGTTGGAAAGATTAGGCCCCGCCCACACAGTCGATTGACTGTCTCAGTCACCAGGTCCCGATTTGGAGCACAGAAGCCCCACCACCTCTATGTTCCTGTACTGAGATGGCCGCACATGCACTCTGTTACACACTGAATCAAAATGGCATCACACTGAATCTTTTCACCTTCCTTGATAAAGGTGGCTGCCGTTAACCTGGGGCTGTCAACAGAAGAAATTTCCTCAGATGCAAAAACAGGATCTTCAGATTATTATTCGGGGCTTGTGACCCCAGTTGCTTATGAAGCCTCCCCACCTACTGACCCCGGGAATGGAGCTGAGGCAGCACAACCTCTCCCCTCTGCCAGTGTTTCTCTCTGTCTAGGCCAGGAGCCTGGGTCTAGAGTTGCACTGCAGGCAGTTGGAGAAGCCTAGGCCCCGGGCCTGGAAAAACGGTGAAAAGTAGGAGAATTATAAAGGTTAGAGAAAAGTTTTACAAATTAATTAACATTTTTTAAAAACAATTTGTGTTTTAAAAGCAACTTCCTTTTTGCTGGAAATGTAGATTTGAAAAGAAACACGCAGAAAGCGGGAAAAAGAAATGAAAAGTTAGGAATCAAGATGGCGGCGACTCACCTCGGTTCAGAACGATAAGGCCCGCCCACACCCGCACCGATTGGTTGAGCATCAGGTCACCGAAGTGTAGGATTGGTCAATCGTCCCGTCACTCGACTGTAGGAGGGCCAACCCGCACACGCCAGGAACCCGGCGTACGATTGGTTGACCTCGACGTCACTCTATTGCTAATGAGCGGATAATGAGATGCTAATGAGCGGAATTTTGAACATTTTTTGGATACCGTGGGCGCAATTTTTGTCTGGCCGAAACATAAATACGCTTACGACCGTTTTGGAATCGTAAGCTTTCTTTTGATATAACGCACGTGTAGATACGCTCTATAGCTTTAGAGTGCATAGCCGGACAGACACACACCAAAGGACAGACAGACAGTCAGACAGACAGACAGATGTACGATTTACTTGTACTTCTCGCAATCTAGTATACTGTATTCGCTGCTCACGATGCGGTCTCCTCTACATTGGGGAGACCAAACGCAGATTGGGTGACCGCTTTGCGGAACACCTCCGTTCAGTCCGTAAGGGTGACCCCGAGCTTCGGGTCGCCTGTCATTTCAATTCACCGCTCCATTCCCACTCGGACCTCACCGTCCTTGGCCTCTTGTACTGTTCCACCGAAGCTCAACGTAAACTCGAGGAACAGCACCTCATCTTCCGATTAGGCAGTCTGCAGCCTTCCGGTCTCAATATCGAGTTCAACAATTTCAGATCATAACCTC
>NW_028225184.1:38077849-38105904 GCF_052327205.1 Somniosus microcephalus
GTGTGAGATTACACCCCATCTAAAGAGTGAGATTACACCCCATCTAAAGAGTGAGATTACACCCCATCTAAAGAGTGAGATTACACCCCATCTAAAGAGTGAGATTACACCCCATCTAAAGAGTGAGATTACACCCCATCTAAGGAGTGAGATTACACCCCATCTAAAGTGTGAGATTACACCCCATCTAAAGAGTGAGATTACACCCCATCTAAAGAGTGAGATTACACCCCATCTAAAGAGTGAGATTACACCCCATCTAAAGAGTGAGATTACACCCCATCTAAAGAGTGAGATTACACCCCATCTAAGGAGTGAGATTACACCCCATCTAAAGTGTGAGATTACACCCCATCTAAAGAGTGAGATTACACCCCATCTAAGAGTGAGATTACACCCCATCTAAAGTGTGAGATTACACCCCATCTAAAGAGTGAGATTACACCCCATCTAAAGAGTGAGATTACACCCCATCTAAAGAGTGAGATTACATCCCATCTAAAGAGTGAGATTACACCCCATCTAAAGAGTGAGATTACACCCCATCTAAAGAGTGAGATTACACCCCAGCTAAAGAGTGAGATTACACCCCATCTAAAGAGTGAGATTACACCCCATCTAAAGAGTGAGATTACACTCCATCTAAAGAGTGAGGTTACACCCCATCTAAAGAGTGAGATTACACCCATCTACAGTGTGAGATTACACCCCATCTAAAGAGTGAGATTACACCGCATCTAATGATATTACACTCCATCTAAAGTGTGAGATTACACCCCATCTAAAGAGTGAGATTACACCCCATCTAAGGAGTGAGATTACACCCATTTTAAGAGTGAGATTACACCCCATCTAAAGAGTGAGATTACACCCCATCTAAAGAGTGAGATTACACCCCATCTAAAGAGTGAGATTACACCCATCTAAAGAGTGAGATTACACCCCATCTAAAGAGTGAGATTACACCCCATCTAAGGAGTGAGATTACACCCCATCTAAAGTGTGAGATTACACCCCATCTAAAGAGTGAGATTACACCCCATCTAAAGTGTGAGATTACACCCCATCTAAGGAGTGAGATTACACCCCATCTAAAGAGTGAGATTACACCCATCTAAGAGTGAGATTACACCCCATCTAAAGAGTGAGATTACACCCCATCTAAAGAGTGAGATTACACCCCATCTAAAGAGTGAGATTACACCCCATCTAAGGAGTGAGATTACACCCCATCTAAAGTGTGAGATTACACCCCATCTAAAGAGTGAGATTACACCCATCTAAAGAGTGAGATTACACCCCATCTAAAGAGTGAGATTACACCCCATCTAAAGAGTGAGATTACACTCCATCTAAAGAGTGAGATTACACTCCATCTAAAGAGTGAGATTACACCCCATCTAAAGAGTGAGATTACACTCCATCTAAAGAGTGAGATTACACCCCTTCTAAAGAGAGAGATTACACCCCATCTAAAGAGTGAGATTACACCCCATCTAAAGAGTGAGATTACACCCCATCTAAAGAGTGAGATTACACCCCTTCTAAAGAGAGAGATTACACCCCATCTAAAGAGTGAGATTACACTCCATCTAAAGAGTGAGGTTAGACCCCATCTAAAGAGTGAGATTACACCCCATCTAAAGAGTGAGATTGCACTCCATCTAAAGAGTGAGATTGCACTCCATATAAAGGGTGAGATTACACCCCATCTAAAGGGTGAGATTACACCCCATCTAAAGAGTGAGATTACACCGCATCTAACGAGTGAGATTACACCCCATCTAAAGAGTGAGATTACACCCCATCTAAAGAGTGAGATTACACTCCATCTAAAGAGTGAGATTACATCCCATCTAAAGAGTGAGATTACATCCCAACTAAAGAGTGAGATAACACCCCATCTAAAGTGTGAGATTAATCTCCATCTAAAGAGTGAGATTACACCCCATCTAAAGAGTGAGATTACACCCCATCTAAAGAGTGAGATAACACCCCATCTAAAGAGTGAGATTACACCCCATCTAAAGAGTGTGATTACACCCCATCTAAAGAGTGAGATTACACCCCATCTAAAGAGTGAGATTACACCCCATCTAAAGAGTGAGATTACACCCCATCTAAAGAGTGAGATTACACCCCATCCAAAGATTGAGATGACACCCCATCTAAAGAAAGAGATTACACCCCATCTAAAGAGTGAGATTACACCCCATCTAAAGAGTGAGATTACACCCCATCTAAAGAGTGAGATTACACCCCATCCCATCTAAAGAGTAGATTACACCCATCGAAAGATTGAGATTACACCCCATCTAAAGAGTGAGATTACACTTCCCATCTAATGAGTGAGATACACCCCATCTAAAGAGTGAGATTACACCCCATCTAAAGAGTGAGATTACACCCCATCTAAGAGTGAGATTACCCCCATCTAAAGAGTGAGATTACACTCCATCTAAAGATTGAGATTACACCCCATCTAAAGAGTGAGATTACACCCCATCTAAAGAGTGAGATTACACTCATCTAAAGAGTGAGATTATACCCATCTAAAGAGTGAGATTACACCCCATCTAAAGAGTGAGATTACACTCCATCTAAAGAGTGAGATTATACCCCATCTAAAGAGTGAGATTATACCCCATCTAAAGAGTGAGATTATACCCCATCTAAAGAGTGAGACAACACTCCATCTAAAGAGTGAGATTACACCCCATCTAAAGAGTGAGATTATACCCCATCTAAAGAGTGAGACAACACTCCATCTAAAGAGTGAGATTACACCCCATCTAAAGAGTGAGATTACACCCCATCTAAAGAGTGAGATTACACTCCATCTAAAGAGTGAGATTACACCCCATCTAAAGAGTGAGATTACACCCCATCTAAAGAGTGAGATTACACTCCATCTAAAGAGTGAGATTACACCCCATCTAAAGAGTGAGATTACAGCCCATCTAAAGAGTGAGATTACACCCCATTTTAAGAGTGAGATTACACCCCATCTAAAGTGTGAGATTACACCCCATCTAAAGAGTGAGATTAGACCCCATCTAAGGAGTGAGATTACACCCCATCTAAAGAGTGAGATTACACCCCATCTAAAGAGTGAGATTACACCCCATCTAAAGAGTGAGATTACACCCCATCTAAAGAGTGAGATTACACCCCATCTAAAGTGTGAGATTACACCCCATCTAAAGAGTGAGGTTAGACCCCATCTAAAGAGTGAGATTACACCCCATCTAAAGAGTGAGATTGCACTCCATCTAAAGAGTGAGATTGCACTCCATATAAAGGGTGAGATTACACCCCATCTAAAGAGTGAGATTACACCCCATCTATAGAGTGAGATTACACCCCATCTAACGAGTGAGATTACACCTCATCTAAAGAGTGAGATTACACCCCATCTAAAGAGTGAGATTACACTCCATCTAAAGAGTGAGATTACATCCCATCTAAAGAGTGAGATTACATCCCAAATAAAGAGTGAGATAACACCCCATCTAAACTGTGAGATTAATCTCCATCTAAAGAGTGAGATTACACCCCATCTAAAGAGTGAGATTACACCCCATCTAAAGAGTGAGATTACACCCCATCTACAGAGTGAGATAACACCCCATCTAAAGAGTGAGATTACACCCCATCTAAAGAGTGAGATTACACCCCATCTAAAGAGTGAGATTACACCCCATCTAAAGATTGAGATTACACCCCATCTAAAGAGTGAGATTACACCCCATCTAAAGAGTGAGATTACACCCCATCTAAAGAGTGAGATTACACTCCATCTAAAGAGTGAGATTACACCCCATCTAAAGAGTGAGATTACACCCCATCTAAAGAGTGAGATTACACCCCATCTAAAGAGTGAGATTACACTCCATCTAAAGAGTGAGATTACACCCCATCTAAAGAGTGAGATTACACCCCATCTAAAGAGTGAGATTACACCCCATTTTAAGAGTGAGATTACACTCATCTAAAGTGTGAGATTACACCCCATCTAAAGAGTGAGATTACACCCCATCTAAGGAGTGAGATTACACCCCATCTAAAGAGTGAGATTACACCCCATCTAAAGAGTGAGATTACACCCCATCTAAAGAGTGAGATTACACCCCATCTAAAGAGTGAGATTACACCCCATCTAAAGTGTGAGATTACACCCCATCTAAAGAGTGAGATTACACCCCATCTAAAGAGTGAGATTACACCCCATCTAAAGAGTGAGATTAAACCCCATCAAAAGAGTGAGATTACACCCCATCTAAAGAGTGAGATTACACCCCATCTAACGAGTGAGATTACACCCCATCTAAAGAGTGAGATTACACCCCATCTAAAGAGTGAGATTACACCCCAGCTAAAGAGTGAGATTACACCCCATCTAAAGAGTGAGATCACACCCCATCTAAAGAGTGAGATTACACTCCATCCAAAGAGTGAGGTTACACCCCATCTAAAGAGTGAGATTACACCCCATCTACAGTGTGAGATTACACCCCATCTAAAGAGTGAGATTACACCCCATCCAAAGATTGAGATGACACCCCATCTAAAGAAAGAGATTACACCCCATCTAAAGAGTGAGATTACACTCCATCCAAAGAGTGAAGTTACACCCCATCTAAAGAGTGAGATTACACCCCATCCAAAGATTGAGATGACACCCCATCTCAAGAAAGAGATTACACCCCATCTAAAGAGTGAGATTACACTCCATCCAAAGAGTGAGGTTACACCCCATCTAAAGAGTGAGATTACACCCCATCTAAAGAGTGAGATTACACCCCATCTAAAGAGTGAGATTACACCCCATCTAAAGAGTGAGATTACACCCCATCTAAAGAGTGAGATTACACCCCATCTAAAGATTGAGATTACACCCCATCTAAAGAGTGAGATTACACTCCATCTAATGAGTGAGATTACACTCCATCTAAAGAGTGAGATTACACCCCATCTAAAGGGTGAGATTACACCCCTTCTAAAGAGAGAGATTACACCCCATCTAAAGAGTGAGATTACACCCCATCTAAAGAGTGAGACAACACTCCATCTAAAGAGTGAGATTACACCCCATCTAAAGAGTGAGATTACACCCCATCTAAAGAGTGAGATTACACCCCATCTAAAGTGTGAGATTACACTCCATCTAAAGAGTGAGATTACACCCCATCTAAAGAGTGAGATTACACCCCATCTAAAGAGTGAGATTACACTCCATCTAAAGTGTGAGATTACACCCCATCTAAAGAGTGAGATTACACCCCATCTAAAGAGTGAGATTACACCCCATTTTAAGAGTGAGATTACACCCCATCTAAAGGGTGAGATTACACCCCTTCTAAAGAGAGAGATTACACCCCATCTAAAGAGTGAGATTACACCCCATCTAAAGAGTGAGACAACACTCCATCTAAAGAGTGAGATTACACCCCATCTAAAGAGTGAGATTACACCCCATCTAAAGAGTGAGATTACACCCCATCTAAAGAGTGAGATTACACCCCATCTAAAGTGTGAGATTACACCCCATCTAAAGAGTGAGATTACACCCCATCTAAAGAGTGAGATTACACCCCATCTAAAGAGTGAGATTACACCCCATCAAAAGAGTGAGATTACACCCCATCTAAAGAGTGAGATTACACCCCATCTAAAGAGTGAGATTACACCCCATCTAAAGAGTGAGATTACACCCCATCTAAAGAGTGAGATTACACTCCATCTAAAGAGTGAGATTACACCCCATCTAAAGAGTGAGATTACACCCCATCTAAAGAGTGAGATTACACCCCTTCTAAAGAGAGAGATTACACCCCATCTAAAGAGTGAGATTACACTCCATCTAAAGAGTGAGGTTAGACCCCATCTAAAGAGTGAGATTACACCCCATCTAAAGAGTGAGATTGCACTCCATCTAAAGAGTGAGATTGCACTCCATATAAAGGGTGAGATTACACCCCATCTAAAGAGTGAGATTACACCCCATCTAAAGAGTGAGATTACACCCCATCTAAAGAGTGAGATTACACCCCATCTAACGAGTGAGATTACACTCCATCTAAAGAGTGAGATTACACCCCATCTAAAGAGTGAGACCCATCTAAAGAGTGTGATCACACCCCATCTAAAGAGTGAGATTACACCCCATCTAACGAGTGAGATTACACCCCATCTAAAGAGTGAGATTACACCCCATCTAAAGAGTGAGATTACACTCCATCTAAAGAGTGAGATGACATCCCATCTAAAGAGTGAGATTACATCCCAACTAAAGAGTGAGATAACACCCCATCTAAAGTGTGAGATTAATCTGCATCTAAAGAGTGAGATTACACCCCATCTAAAGAGTGAGATTACACCCCATCTAAAGAGTGAGATTACACCCCATCTAAAGATTGAGATTACACCCCATCTAAAGAGTGAGATTACACCCCATCTAAAGTGTGAGATTACACCCCATCTAAAGAGTGAGATTACACCCCATCTAAAGAGTGAGATTACACCCCATCTAAAGAGTGAGATTACACCCCATCTAAAGAGTGAGATTACACCCCATCTAAAGAGTGAGATTACACCCCATCTAAAGATTGAGATTACACCCCATCTAAAGAGTGAGATTACACTCCATCTAATGAGTGAGATTACACTCCATCTAAAGAGTGAGATTACACCCCATCTAAAGGGTGAGATTACACCCCTTCTAAAGAGAGAGATTACACCCCATCTAAAGAGTGAGATTACACCCCATCTAAAGAGTGAGATTACACCCCATCTAAAGAGTGAGATTACACCCCATCTAAAGAGTGAGATTACACCCCATCTAAAGAGTGAGATTACACTCCATCTAAAGAGTGAGATTACACCCCATCTAATGAGTGAGATTACACCCCATCTAAAGAGTGAGATTACACCCCTTCTAAAGAGAGAGATTACACCCCATCTAAAGAGTGAGATTACACTCCATCTAAAGAGTGAGGTTAGACCCCATCTAAAGAGTGAGATTACACCCCATCTAAACAGTGAGATTACACCCCATCTAAAGAGTGAGATTACACCCCATCTAACGAGTGAGATTACACCCCATCTAAAGAGTGAGATTACACCCCATCTAAAGAGTGAGATTACACTCCATCTAAAGAGTGAGATTACATCCCATCTAAAGAGTGAGATTACATCCCAACTAAAGAGTGAGATAACACCCCATCTAAAGTGTGAGATTAATCTCCATCTAAAGAGTGAGATTACACCCCATCTAAAGAGTGAGATTACACCCCATCTAAAGAGTGAGATTACACCCCATCTAAAGAGTGAGATAACACCGCATCTAAAGAGTGAGATTACACCCCATCTAAAGAGTGAGATTACACCCCATCTAAAGAGTGAGATTACACCCCATCTAAAGAGTGAGACTACACCCCATCTAAAGATTGAGATTACACCCCATCTAAAGAGTGAGATTACACCCCATCTAAAGAGTGAGATTACATCCCATCTAAAGAGTGAGATTACACTCCATCTAAAGAGTGAGATTACACCCCATCTAAAGAGTGAGATTACACCCCATCTAAAGAGTGAGATTACACCCCATCTAAAGAGTGAGATTACACTCCATCTAAAGAGTGAGATTACACCCCATCTAAAGAGTGAGATTACACCCCATCTAAAGAGTGAGATTACACCCCATCTAAAGAGTGAGATTACACTCCATCCAAAGAGTGAGGTTACACCCCATCTAAAGAGTGAGATTACACCCCATCTAAAGAGTGAGATTACACCCCATCCAAAGATTGAGATGACACCCCATCTAAAGAGTGAGATTACACCCCATCTAAAGAGTGAGATTACACCCCATCTAAAGAGTGAGATTACACCCCATCTAAAGAGTGAGATAACACCGCATCTAAAGAGTGAGATTACACCCCATCTAAAGAGTGAGATTACACCCCATCTAAAGAGTGAGATTACACCCCATCTAATGAGTGAGACTACACCCCATCTAAAGATTGAGATTACACCCCATCTAAAGAGTGAGATTACACCCCATCTAAAGAGTGAGATTACATCCCATCTAAAGAGTGAGATTACACTCCATCTAAAGAGTGAGATTACACCCCATCTAAAGAGTGAGATTACACCCCATCTAAAGAGTGAGATTACAACCCATCTAAAGAGTGAGATTACACTCCATCTAAAGAGTGAGATTACACCCCATCTAAAGAGTGAGATTACACCCCATCTAAAGAGTGAGATTACACCCCATTTTAAGAGTGAGATTACACCCCATCTAAAGTGTGAGATTACACCCCATCTAAAGAGTGAGATTACACCCCATCTAAAGAGTCAGATTACACCCCATCTAAAGAGTGAGATTACACCCCATCTAAGGAGTGAGATTACACCCCATCTAAAGAGTGAGATTACACCCCATCTAAAGAGTGAGATGACACCCCATCTAAAGAGTGAGATTACACCCCATCTAAAGAGTGAGATTACACCCCATCTAAAGTGTGAGATTACACCCCATCTAAAGAGTGAGATTACACCCCATCTAAAGAGTGAGATTACACCCCATCTAAAGAGTGAGATTACACCCCATCAAAAGAGTGAGATGACACCCCATCTAAAGAGTGAGATTACACCCCATCTAACGAGTGAGATTACACCCCATCTAAAGAGTGAGATTACACCCCATCTAAAGAGTGAGATTACACCCCAGCTAAAGAGTGAGATTACACTCCATCTAAAGAGTGAGATTACACCCCATCTAAAGAGTGAGATTACACCGCATCTAATGAGTGAGATTACACCCCATCTAAAGAGTGAGATTACACCCCATCAAAAGAGTGAGATGACACCCCATCTAAAGAGTGAGATTACACCCCATCTAACGAGTGAGATTACACCCCATCTAAAGAGTGAGATTACACCCCATCTAAAGAGTGAGATTACACCCCATCAAAAGAGTGAGATTACACTCCATCTAAAGTGTGAGATTACACCCCATCTAAAGAGTGAGATTACACCCCATCTAAAGAGTGAGATTACACCCCATCTAAAGAGTGAGATTACACCCCATCAAAAGAGTGAGATGACACCCCATCTAAAGAGTGAGATTACACCCCATCTAACGAGTGAGATTACACCCCATCTAAAGAGTGAGATTACACCCCATCTAAAGAGTGAGATTACACTCCATCTAAAGAGTGAGGTTACACCCCATCTAAAGAGTGAGATTACACCCCATCTACAGTGTGAGATTACACCCCATCTAAAGAGTGAGATTACACCGCATCTAATGAGTGATATTACACTCCATCTAAAGTGTGAGATTACACCCCATCTAAAGAGTGAGATTACACCCCATCTAAGGAGTGAGATTACACCCCATCTAAAGTGTGAGATTACACCCCATCTAAAGAGTGAGATTACACCCCATCTAAAGAGTGAGATTACACCCCATCTAAAGAGTGAGATTACACCCCATCTAAAGAGTGAGATTACACCCCATCTAAAGAGTGAGATTACACTCCATCTAAAGAGTGAGATTACACCCCATCTAAAGAGTGAGATTACACCCCATCTAAAGAGTGAGGTTAGACCCCATCTAAAGAGTGAGATTACACCCCATCTAAAGAGTGAGATTGCACTCCATCTAAAGAGTGAGATTGCACTCCATATAAAGGGTGAGATTACACCCCATCTAAAGAGTGAGATTACACCCCATCTATAGAGTGAGATTACACCCCATCTAACGAGTGAGATTACACCTCATCTAAAGAGTGAGATTACACCCCATCTAAAGAGTGAGATTACACTCCATCTAAAGAGTGAGATTACATCCCATCTAAAGAGTGAGATTACATCCCAAATAAAGAGTGTGATAACACCCCATCTAAACTGTGAGATTAATCTCCATCTAAAGAGTGAGATTACACCCCATCTAAAGAGTGAGATTACACCCCATCTAAAGAGTGAGATTACACCCCATCTAAAGAGTGAGATAACACCCCATCTAAAGAGTGAGATTACACCCCATCTAAAGAGTGAGATTACACCCCATCTAAAGAGTGAGATTACACCCCATCTAAAGATTGAGATTACACCCCATCTAAAGAGTGAGATTACACCCCATCTAAAGAGTGAGATTACACCCCATCTAAAGAGTGAGATTATACTCCATCTAAAGAGTGAGATTACACCCCATCTAAAGAGTGAGATTACACCCCATCTAAAGAGTGAGATTACACCCCATCTAAAGAGTGAGATTACACTCCATCTAAAGAGTGAGATTACACCCCATCTAAAGAGTGAGATTACACCCCATCTAAAGAGTGAGATTACACCCCATTTTAAGAGTGAGATTACACCCCATCTAAAGAGTGAGATTACACCCCATCTCAAGTGTGAGATTACACCCCATCTAAAGAGTGAGATTACACCCCATCTAAGGAGTGAGATTACACCCCATCTAAAGAGTGAGATTACACCCCATCTAAAGAGTGAGATTACACCCCATCTAAAGAGTGAGATTACACCCCATCTAAAGAGTGAGATTACACCCCATCTAAAGTGTGAGATTACACCCCATCTAAAGAGTGAGATTACACCCCATCTAAAGAGTGAGATTACACCCCATCTAAAGAGTGAGATTAAACCCCATCAAAAGAGTGAGATTACACCCCATCTAAAGAGTGAGATTACACCCCATCTAACGAGTGAGATTACACCCCATCTAAAGAGTGAGATTACACCCCATCTAAAGAGTGAGATTACACCCCAGCTAAAGAGTGAGATTACACCCCATCTAAAGAGTGAGATTACACCCCATCTAAAGAGTGAGATTACACCCCATCTAAAGAGTGAGATTACACCCCATCTAAAGAGTGAGATTACACCCCATCTAAAGAGTGAGATTACACCCCAGCTAAAGAGTGAGATTACACCCCATCTAAAGAGTGAGATTACACCCCATCTAAAGAGTGAGATTACACCCCATCTAACGAGTGAGATTACACCCCATCTAAAGAGTGAGATTACACCCCAGCTAAAGAGTGAGATTACACCCCATCTAAAGAGTGAGATTACACCCCATCTAAAGAGTGAGATTACACTCCATCCAAAGAGTGAGATTACACCCCATCTAAAGAGTGAGATTACACCCCATCTACAGTGTGAGATTACACCCCATCTAAAGAGTGAGATTACACCGCATCTAATGAGTGATATTACACTCCATCTAAAGTGTGAGATTACACCCCATCTAAAGAGTGAGATTACACCCCATCTAAGTAGTGAGATTACACCCCATCTAAAGTGTGAGATTACACCCCATCTAAAGAGTGAGATTACACCCCATCTAAAGAGTGAGATTACACCCCATCTAAAGAGTGAGATTGCACCCCATCTAAAGAGTGAGATTACACCCCATCTAAAGTGTGAGATTACACCCCATCTAAAGAGTGAGATTACACCCCATCTAAAGAGTGAGATTACACCCCATCTAAAGAGTGAGATTACACCCCATCTAAAGAGTGAGATTACACCCCATCTAAAGATTGAGATTACACCCCATCTAAAGAGTGAGATTACACTCCATCTAATGAGTGAGATTACACTCCATCTAAAGAGTGAGATTGCACCCCATCTAAAGGGTGAGATTACACCCCTTCTAAAGAGAGAGATTACACCCCATCTAAAGAGTGAGATTACACCCCATCTAAAGAGTGAGATTACACTCCATCTAAAGAGTGAGATTACACCCCATCTAAAGAGTGAGATTACACTCCATCTCAAGAGTGAGATTACACCCCATCTAAAGAGTGAGATTACACCCCATCTAAAGAGTGAGATTACACTCCATCTAAAGAGTGAGGTTAGACCCCATCAAAAGAGTGAGATTACACCCCATCTAAAGAGTGAGATTGCACTCCATCTAAAGAGTGAGATTGCACTCCATATAAAGAGTGAGATTGCACTCCATCTAAAGAGTGAGATTGCACTCCATATAAAGGGTGAGATTACACCCCATCTAAAGAGTGAGATTGCACTCCATATAAAGGGTGAGATTACACCCCATCTAAAGAGTGAGATTACACCCCATCTAAAGAGTGAGATTACACCCCATCTAAAGAGTGAGATTACACCCCATCTAAAGAGTGAGATTACACTCCATCTAAAGAGTGAGATTACATCCCATCTAAAGAGTGAGATTACATCCCAACTAAAGAGTGAGATAACACCCCATCTAAAGTGTGAGATTAATCTCCATCTAAAGAGTGAGATTACACCCCATCTAAAGAGTGAGATTACACCCCATCTAAAGAGTGAGATTACACCCCATCTAAAGAGTGAGAGATTACACTCCATCTAAAGAGTGAGATTACACCCCATCTAAAGAGTGAGATTACACCCCATCTAAAGAGTGAGATTACACCCCATCTAAAGAGTGAGATTACACCCCATCTAAAGAGTGAGATTACACCCCATCTAAAGTGTGAGATTAATCTCCATCTAAAGAGTGAGATTACACTCCATCTAAAGCGTGAGATTACACCCCATCTAAAGAGTGAGATTACACCCATCTAAAGAGTGAGATTACACTCCATCGAAAGAGTGAGATTACACCCCTTCTAAAGAGTGAGATTACACCCCATCTACAGTGTGAGATTACACCCCATCTAAAGAGTGAGATTACACCGCATCTAATGAGTGATATTACACTCCATCTAAAGTGTGAGATTACACCCCATCTAAAGAGTGAGATTACACCCCATCTAAGTAGTGAGATTACACCCCATCTAAAGTGTGAGATTACACCCCATCTAAAGAGTGAGATTACACCCCATCTAAAGAGTGAGATTACACCCCAATTGCACCCCATCTAAAGAGTGAGATTACACCCCATCTAAAGAGTGAGATTACACCCCATCTAAAGTGTGAGATTACACCCCATCTAAAGAGTGAGATTACACCCCATCTAAAGAGTGAGATTACACCCCATCTAAAGAGTGAGATTACACCCCATCTAAAGAGTGAGATTACACCCCATCTAAAGATTGAGATTATACCCCCATCTAAAGAGTGAGATTACACTCCATCTAATGAGTGAGATTACACTCCATCTAAAGAGTGAGATTACACCCCATCTAAAGGGTGAGATTACACCCCTTCTAAAGAGAGAGATTACACCCCATCTAAAGAGTGAGATTACACCCCATCTAAAGAGTGAGATTACACCCCCATCTAAAGAGTGAGATTACACTCCATCTAAAGAGTGAGATTACACCCCATCTAAAGAGTGAGATTACACTCCATCTCAAGAGTGAGATTACACCCCATCTAAAGAGTGAGATTACACCCCATCTAAAGAGTGAGATTACACTCCATCTAAAGAGTGAGGTTAGACCCCATCAAAAGAGTGAGATTACACCCCATCTAAAGAGTGAGATTGCACTCCATCTAAAGAGTGAGATTGCACTCCATATAAAGAGTGAGATTGCACTCCATCTAAAGAGTGAGATTGCACTCCATATAAAGGGTGAGATTACACCCCATCTAAAGAGTGAGATTGCACTCCATCTAAAGAGTGAGATTGCACTCCATCTAAAGAGTGAGATTACACCCCATCTAAAGAGTGAGATTGCACTCCATCTAAAGAGTGAGATTGCACTCCATATAAAGGGTGAGATTACACCCCATCTAAAGAGTGAGATTACACCCCATCTAAAGAGTGAGATTACACCCCATCTAAAGAGTGAGATTACACCCCATCTAAAGAGTGAGATTACACTCCATCTAAAGAGTGAGATTACATCCCATCTAAAGAGTGAGATTACATCCCAACTAAAGAGTGAGATAACACCCCATCTAAAGTGTGAGATTAATCTCCATCTAAAGAGTGAGATTACACCCCATCTAAAGAGTGAGATTACACCCCATCTAAAGAGTGAGATTACACCCCATCTAAAGAGTCAGATTACACCCCATCTAAAGTGTGAGATTAATCTCCATCTAAAGAGTGAGATTACACTCCATCTAAAGAGTGAGATTACACCCCATCTAAAGAGTGAGATTACACCCCATTCTAAAGAGTGAGATTACACTCCATCGAACGAGTGAGATTACACCCCATCTAAAGAGTGAGATTACACCCCATCTAAAGTGAGATTACACCCCATCTAAAGAGTGAGATTACACTCCATCTAACGAGTGAGATTACACCCCATCTAAAGAGTGAGATTACACCCCATCTAAAGAGTGAGATTACACCCCATCTAAAGAGTGAGATTGCACCCCATCTAAAGAGTGAGATTACACCCCATCTAAAGAGTGAGATTACACCCCATCTAAAGATTGAGATTACACCCCATCGAAAGAGTGAGATTACACCCCATCTAAAGAGTGAGATTACACCGCATCTAAAGAGTGAGATTACACCCCATCTAAAGAGTGAGGTTAGACCCCATCTAAAGAGTGAGATTATACCCCATCTCAAGAGTGAGATTACACCCCATCCAAAGATTGAGATGACACCCCATCTAAAGAAAGAGATTACACCCCATCTAAAGAGTGAGATTACACCCCATCTAAAGAGTGAGATTACACCCCATCTAAAGAGTGAGATTACACCCCATCTAAAGAGTGAGATTACACCCCATCTGAAGAGTCAGATTACACCCCATCTAAAGAGTGAGATTACACCCCATCTAAAGAGTGAGATTACACCCCATCTAAAGAGTGAGATTACACTCCATCTAACGAGTGAGATTACACCCCATCTAAAGAGTGAGATTACACCCCATCTAAAGTGAGATTACACCCCATCTAAAGAGTGAGAATACACTCCATCTAACGAGTGAGATTACACCCCATCTAAAGAGTGAGATTACATCCCATCTAAAGAGTGAGATTACACCCCATCTAAAGAGTGAGATTGCAACCCCATCTAAAGAGTGAGATTACACCCCATCTAAAGAGTGAGATTACACCCCATCTAAAGATTGAGATTACACCCCATCTAAAGAGTGAGATTACACCCCATCTAAAGAGTGAGATTACACCGCATCTAAAGAGTGAGATTACACCCCATCTAAAGAGTGAGGTTAGACCCCATCTAAAGAGTGAGATTATACCCCATCTAAAGAGTGAGATTACACCCCATCCAAAGATTGAGATGAACACCCCATCTAAAGAGAGAGATTACACCCCATCTAAAGAGTGAGATTACACCCCATCTAAAGAGTGAGATTACACCCCATCTAAAGAGTGAGATTACACCCCATCTAAAGAGTGAGATTACACTCCATCTAAAGAGTGAGGCTTACACCCCATCAAAAGAGTGAGATTACACAACCCATCTAAAGAGTGAGATTACACTCCATCTAAAGAGTGAGATTACACCCCCATCTAAAGAGTGAGATTACACCCCATCTAAAGAGTGAGATTACACCCCATTTTAAGAGTGAGATTACACCCCATCTAAAGAGTGAGATTACACCCCATCTAAAGAGTGAGATTACACCCCATCTAAAGAGTGAGATTACACCCCATTTTAAGAGTGAGATTACACCCCATCTAAAGAGTGAGATTACACACCATCTAAAGAGTGAGATTACACTCCATCTAAAGAGTGAGGCTACACCCCATCTAAAGAGTGAGATTACACCCCATCTAAAGAGTGAGATTACACTCCATCTAAAGAGTGAGATTACACCTCCATCTAAAGTGTGAGATTACACCCCATCTAAAGAGTGAGATTACACCCCATCTAAGGAGTGAGATTACACCCCGTCTAAAGAGTGAGATTACACCCCATCTAAAGAGTGAGATTACACCCCATCTAAAGAGTGAGATTACACCCCATCTAAAGAGTGAGATTACACCCCATCTAAAGTGTGAGATTACACCCCATCTAAAGAGTGAGATTACACCCCATCTAAAGAGTGAGATTACACCACATCTAAAGAGTGAGATTACACCCCATCAAAGGAGTGAGATTACACCCCATCTAAAGAGTGAGATTACACCCCATCTAACGAGTGAGATTACACCCCATCTAAAGAGTGAGATTACACCCCATCTAAAGAGTGAGATTACACCCCAGCTAAAGAGTGAGATTACACCCCATCTAAAGAGTGAGATTACACCCCATCTAAAGAGTGAGATTACACTCCATCTAAAGAGTGAGGTTACACCCCATCTAAAGAGTGAGATTACACCCCATCTAAAGAGTGAGATTACACCGCATCTAATGAGTGATATTACACTCCATCTAAAGTGTGAGATTACACCCCATCTAAAGAGTGAGATTACACCCCATCTAAGGAGTGAGATTACACCCCATCTAAAGTGTGAGATTACACCCCATCTAAAGAGTGAGATTACACCCCATCTAAAGAGTGAGATTACACCCCATCTAAAGAGTGAGATTACACCCCATCTAAAGAGTGAGATTACACCCATCTAAAGAGTGAGATTACACCCCATCTAAGGAGTGAGATTACACCCCATCTAAAGTGTGAGATTACACCCCATCTAAGGAGTGAGATTACACCCCATCTAAAGTGTGAGATTACACCCCATCTAAAGAGTGAGATTTACACCCCATCTAAAGAGTGAGATTACACCCCATCTAAAGAGTGAGATTACACCCCATCTAAGGAGTGAGATTACACCCCATCTAAAGTGTGAGATTACACCCCATCTAAAGAGTGAGATTACACCCCCATCTAAGGAGTGAGATTACACCCCATCTAAAGTGTGAGATTACACCCCATCTAAAGAGTGAGATTACACCCCATCTAAAGAGTGAGATTACACCCCATCTAAAGAGTGAGATTACATCCCATCTAAAGAGTGAGATTACACCCCATCTAACGAGTGAGATTACACCCCATCTAAAGAGTGAGATAACACCCCATCTAAAGAGTGAGATTACACCCCAGCTAAAGAGTGAGATTACACCCCATCTAAAGAGTGAGATTACACCCCATCTAAAGAGTGAGATTACACTCCATCTAAAGAGTGAGGTTACACCCCATCTAAAGAGTGAGATTACACCCCATCTACAGTGTGAGATTACACCCCATCTAAAGAGTGAGATTACACCGCATCTAATGAGTGATATTACACCCCATCTAAAGAGTGAGATTACACTCCATCTAAAGTGTGAGATTACACCCCATCTATAGAGTGAGATTACACCCCATCTAAGGAGTGAGATTACACCCCATCTAAAGTGTGAGATTACACCCCATCTAAAGAGTGAGATTACACCCCATCTAAAGAGTGAGATTACACCCCATCTAAAGAGTGAGATTACACCCCATCTAAAGAGTGAGATTACACCCCATCTAAAGAGTGAGATTACACCCCATCTAAGGAGTGAGATTACACCCCATCTAAAGTGTGAGATTACACCCCATCTAAAGAGTGAGATTACACCCCATCTAAAGTGTGAGATTACACCCCATCTAAGGAGTGAGATTACACCCCATCTAAAGAGAGAGATTACACCCCATCTAAAGTGTGAGATTACACCCCATCTAAAGAGTGAGATTACACCCCATCTAAAGAGTGAGATTACACCCCATCTAAAGAGTGAGATTACACCCCATCTAAGGAGTGAGATTACACCCCATCTAAAGTGTGAGATTACACCCCATCTAAAGAGTGAGATTACACCCCATCTAAGGAGTGAGATTACACCCCATCTAAAGTGTGAGATTACACCCCATCTAAAGAGTGAGATTACACCCCATCTAAAGAGTGAGATTACACCCCATCTAAAGAGTGAGATTACACTCCATCTAAAGAGTGAGATTACACTCCATCTAAAGAGTGAGATTACACCCCATCTAAAGAGTGAGATTACACCCCATCTAAAGAGTGAGATTACACCCCTTCTAAAGAGAGAGATTACACCCCATCTAAAGAGTGAGATTACACTCCATCTAAAGAGTGAGGTTAGACCGCATCTAAAGAGTGAGATTACACCCCATCTAAAGAGTGAGATTGCACTCCATCTAAAGAGTGAGATTACACTCCATATAAAGGGTGAGATTACACCCCATCTAAAGGGTGAGATTACACCCCATCTAAAGAGTGAGATTACACCGCATCTAACGAGTGAGATTACACCCCATCTAAAGAGTGAGATTACACCCCATCTAAAGAGTGAGATTACACTCCATCTAAAGAGTGAGATTACATCCCATCTAAAGAGTGAGATTACATCCCAACTAAAGAGTGAGATAACACCCCATCTAAAGTGTGAGATTAATCTCCATCTAAAGAGTGAGATTACACCCCATCTAAAGAGTGAGATTACACCCCATCTAAAGAGTGAGATTACACCCCATCTAAAGAGTGAGATTACACCCCATCTAAAGAGTGTGATTACACCCCATCTAAAGAGTGAGATTACACCCCATCTAAAGAGTGAGATTACACCCCATCTAAAGAGTGAGATTACACTCCATCTAAAGAGTGAGATAACACCCCATCTAAAGAGTGAGATTACACCCCATCTAAAGAGTGTGATTACACCCCATCTAAAGAGTGAGATTACACCCCATCTAAAGAGTGAGATTACACCCCATCTAAAGAGTGAGATTACACCCCATCTAAAGAGTGAGATTACACCCCATCCAAAGATTGAGATGACACCCCATCTAAAGAAAGAGATTACACCCCATCTAAAGAGTGAGATTACACCCCATCTAAAGAGTGAGATTACACCCCATCTAAAGAGTGAGATTACACCCCATCTAAAGAGTGAGATTACACCCCATCGAAAGATTGAGATTACACCCCATCTAAAGAGTGAGATTACACTCCATCTAATGAGTGAGATTACACTCCATCTAAAGGGTGAGATTACACCCCTTCTAAAGAGAGAGATTACACCCCATCTAAAGAGTGAGATTACACCCCATCTAAAGAGTGAGATTACACCCCATCTAAAGAGTGAGATTATACCCCATCTAAAGAGTGAGACAACACTCCATCTAAAGAGTGAGATTACACCCCATCTAAAGAGTGAGATTACACCCCATCTAAAGAGTGAGATTACACTCCATCTAAAGAGTGAGATTACACCCCATCTAAAGAGTGAGATTACACCCCATCTAAAGAGTGAGATTACACTCCATCTAAAGAGTGAGATTACACCCCATCTAAAGAGTGAGATTACAGCCCATCTAAAGAGTGAGATTACACCCCATTTTAAGAGTGAGATTACACCCCATCTAAAGTGTGAGATTACACCCCATCTAAAGAGTGAGATTAGACCCCATCTAAGGAGTGAGATTACACCCCATCTAAAGAGTGAGATTACACCCCATCTAAAGAGTGAGATTACACCCCATCTAAAGAGTGAGATTACACCCCATCTAAAGAGTGAGGTTAGACCCCATCTAAAGAGTGAGATTACACCCCATCTAAAGAGTGAGATTGCACTCCATCTAAAGAGTGAGATTGCACTCCATATAAAGGGTGAGATTACACCCCATCTAAAGAGTGAGATTACACCCCATCTATAGAGTGAGATTACACCCCATCTAACGAGTGAGATTACACCTCATCTAAAGAGTGAGATTACACCCCATCTAAAGAGTGAGATTACACTCCATCTAAAGAGTGAGATTACATCCCATCTAAAGAGTGAGATTACATCCCAAATAAAGAGTGAGATAACACCCCATCTAAACTGTGAGATTAATCTCCATCTAAAGAGTGAGATTACACCCCATCTAAAGAGTGAGATTACACCCCATCTAAAGAGTGAGATTAAACCCCATCAAAA
The DNA here is from genome assembly GCF_052327205.1 of Somniosus microcephalus. Taxonomy (NCBI): domain Eukaryota; kingdom Metazoa; phylum Chordata; class Chondrichthyes; order Squaliformes; family Somniosidae; genus Somniosus; species Somniosus microcephalus. The sequence continues at coordinate 38,097,675 of NW_028225184.1, forward strand.
GAGTGAGATTACACCCCATCTAAAGAGTGAGATTACACCCCATCTAACGAGTGAGATTACACCCCATCTAAAGAGTGAGATTACACCCCATCTAAAGAGTGAGATTACACCCCATCTAAAGAGTGAGATTACACCCCATCTAAAGAGTGAGATTACACCCCATCTAAAGAGTGAGATAACACCCCATCTAACGAGTGAGATTACACCCCATCTAAAGAGTGAGATTACACCCCATCTAAAGAGTGAGATTACACCCCATCTAAAGAGTGAGATTACACCCCATCTAAAGAGTGAGATTACACCCCATCTAAAGAGTGAGATTACACCCCATCTAAAGAGTGAGATTACACCCCATCTAACGAGTGAGATTACACCCCATCTAAAGAGTGAGATTACACCCCATCTAAAGAGTGAGATTACACCCCATCTAAAGAGTGAGATAACACCCCATCTAAACTGTGAGATTAATCTCCATCTAAAGAGTGAGATTACACCCCATCTAAAGAGTGAGATTACACCCCATCTAAAGAGTGAGATTAAACCCCATCAAAAGAGTGAGATTACACCCCATCTAAAGAGTGAGATTACACCCCATCTAACGAGTGAGATTACACCCCATCTAAAGAGTGAGATTACACCCCATCTAAAGAGTGAGATCACACCCCATCTAAAGAGTGAGATTACACCCCATCTAAAGAGTGAGATTACACCCCATCTAACGAGTGAGATTACACCCCATCTAAAGAGTGAGATTACACCCCATCTAAAGAGTGAGATTACACCCCAGCTAAAGAGTGAGATTACACCCCATCTAAAGAGTGAGGTTACACCCCATCTAAAGAGTGAGATTACACCCCATCTACAGTGTGAGATTACACCCCATCTAAAGAGTGAGATTACACCCCATCCAAAGATTGAGATGACACCCCATCTAAAGAAAGAGATTACACCCCATCTAAAGAGTGAGATTACACTCCATCCAAAGAGTGAAGTTACACCCCATCTAAAGAGTGAGATTACACCCCATCCAAAGATTGAGATGACACCCCATCTAAAGAAAGAGATTACACCCCATCTAAAGAGTGAGATTACACTCCATCCAAAGAGTGAGGTTACACCCCATCTAAAGAGTGAGATTACACCCCATCTAAAGAGTGAGATTACACCCCATCTAAAGAGTGAGATTACACCCCATCTAAAGAGTGAGATTACACCCCATCTAAAGAGTGAGATTACACCCCATCTAAAGATTGAGATTACACCCCATCTAAAGAGTGAGATTACACTCCATCTAATGAGTGAGATTACACTCCATCTAAAGAGTGAGATTACACCCCATCTAAAGGGTGAGATTACACCCCTTCTAAAGAGAGAGATTACACCCCATCTAAAGAGTGAGATTACACCCCATCTAAAGAGTGAGACAACACTCCATCTAAAGAGTGAGATTACACCCCATCTAAAGAGTGAGATTACACCACATCTAAAGAGTGAGATTATACCCCATCTAAAGAGTGAGACAACACTCCATCTAAATTGTGAGATTACACTCCATCTAAAGAGTGAGATTACACCCCATCTAAAGAGTGAGATTACACCCCATCTAAAGAGTGAGATTACACTCCATCTAAAGAGTGAGATTACACCCCATCTAAAGAGTGAGATTACACCCCATCTAAAGAGTGAGATTACACCCCATTTTAAGAGTGAGATTACACCCCATCTAAAGTGTGAGATTACACCCCATCTAAAGAGTGAGATTACACCCCATCTAAGGAGTGAGATTACACCCCATCTAAAGAGTGAGATTACACCCCATCTAAAGAGTGAGATTACACCCCATCTAAAGAGTGAGATTACACCCCATCTAAAGAGTGAGATTACACCCCATCTAAAGTGTGAGATTACACCCCATCTAAAGAGTGAGATTACACCCCATCTAAAGAGTGAGATTACACCCCATCTAAAGAGTGAGATTACACCCCATCAAAAGAGTGAGATTACACCCCATCTAAAGAGTGAGATTACACCCCATCTAAAGAGTGAGATTACACCCCATCTAAAGAGTGAGATTACACCCCATCTAAAGAGTGAGATTACACTCCATCTAAAGAGTGAGATTACACCCCATCTAAAGAGTGAGATTACACCCCATCTAAAGAGTGAGATTACACCCCTTCTAAAGAGAGAGATTACACCCCATCTAAAGAGTGAGATTACACTCCATCTAAAGAGTGAGGTTAGACCCCATCTAAAGAGTGAGATTACACCCCATCTAAAGAGTGAGATTGCACTCCATCTAAAGAGTGAGATTGCACTCCATATAAAGGGTGAGATTACACCCCATCTAAAGAGTGAGATTACACCCCATCTAAAGAGTGAGATTACACCCCATCTAAAGAGTGAGATTACACCCCATCTAACGAGTGAGATTACACTCCATCTAAAGAGTGAGATTACACCCCATCTAAAGAGTGAGATTACACCCCATCTAAAGAGTGAGATCACACCCCATCTAAAGAGTGAGATTACACCCCATCTAACGAGTGAGATTACACCCCATCTAAAGAGTGAGATTACACCCCATCTAAAGAGTGAGATTACACTCCATCTAAAGAGTGAGATGACATCCCATCTAAAGAGTGAGATTACATCCCAACTAAAGAGTGAGATAACACCCCATCTAAAGTGTGAGATTAATCTGCATCTAAAGAGTGAGATTACACCCCATCTAAAGAGTGAGATTACACCCCATCTAAAGAGTGAGATTACACCCCATCTAAAGATTGAGATTACACCCCATCTAAAGAGTGAGATTACACCCCATCTAAAGTGTGAGATTACACCCCATCTAAAGAGTGAGATTACACCCCATCTAAAGAGTGAGATTACACCCCATCTAAAGAGTGAGATTACACCCCATCTAAAGAGTGAGATTACACCCCATCTAAAGAGTGAGATTACACCCCATCTAAAGATTGAGATTACACCCCATCTAAAGAGTGAGATTACACTCCATCTAATGAGTGAGATTACACTCCATCTAAAGAGTGAGATTACACCCCATCTAAAGGGTGAGATTACACCCCTTCTAAAGAGAGAGATTACACCCCATCTAAAGAGTGAGATTACACCCCATCTAAAGAGTGAGATTACACCCCATCTAAAGAGTGAGATTACACCCCATCTAAAGAGTGAGATTACACCCCATCTAAAGAGTGAGATTACACTCCATCTAAAGAGTGAGATTACACCCCATCTAATGAGTGAGATTACACCCCATCTAAAGAGTGAGATTACACCCCTTCTAAAGAGAGAGATTACACCCCATCTAAAGAGTGAGATTACACTCCATCTAAAGAGTGAGGTTAGACCCCATCTAAAGAGTGAGATTACACCCCATCTAAACAGTGAGATTACACCCCATCTAAAGAGTGAGATTACACCCCATCTAACGAGTGAGATTACACCCCATCTAAAGAGTGAGATTACACCCCATCTAAAGAGTGAGATTACACTCCATCTAAAGAGTGAGATTACATCCCATCTAAAGAGTGAGATTACATCCCAACTAAAGAGTGAGATAACACCCCATCTAAAGTGTGAGATTAATCTCCATCTAAAGAGTGAGATTACACCCCATCTAAAGAGTGAGATTACACCCCATCTAAAGAGTGAGATTACACCCCATCTAAAGAGTGAGATAACACCGCATCTAAAGAGTGAGATTACACTCCATCTAAAGAGTGAGATTACACCCCATCTAAAGAGTGAGATTACACCCCATCTAAAGAGTGAGATTACACCCCATCTAAAGAGTGAGACTACACCCCATCTAAAGATTGAGATTACACCCCATCTAAAGAGTGAGATTACACCCCATCTAAAGAGTGAGATTACATCCCATCTAAAGAGTGAGATTACACTCCATCTAAAGAGTGAGATTACACCCCATCTAAAGAGTGAGATTACACCCCATCTAAAGAGTGAGATTACACCCCATCTAAAGAGTGAGATTACACTCCATCTAAAGAGTGAGATTACACCCCATCTAAAGAGTGAGATTACACCCCATCTAAAGAGTGAGATTACACCCCATCTAAAGAGTGAGATTACACGCCATCCAAAGAGTGAGGTTACACCCCATCTAAAGAGTGAGATTACACCCCATCTACAGTGTGAGATTACACCCCATCTAAAGAGTGAGATTACACCCGCATCCAAAGATTGAGATGACACCCCATCTAAAGAAAGAGATTACACCCCATCTAAAGAGTGAGATTACACCCCATCTAAAGAGTGAGATTACATCCCATCTAAAGAGTGAGATTACACCCCATCTAAAGAGTGAGATTACACCCCATCTAAAGATTGAGATTACACCCCATCTAAAGAGTGAGATTACACTCCATCTAATGAGTGAGATTACACTCCATCTAAAGAGTGAGATTACACCCCATCTAAAGGGTGAGATTACACCCCTTCTAAAGAGAGAGATTACACCCCATCTAAAGAGTGAGATTACACCCCATCTAAAGAGTGAGACAACACTCCATCTAAAGAGTGAGATTACACCCCATCTAAAGAGTGAGATTACACCCCATCTAAAGAGTGAGATTACACCCCATCTAAAGAGTGAGATTGCACTCCATCTAAAGAGTGAGATTGCACTCCATATAAAGAGTGAGATTGCACTCCATCTAAAGAGTGAGATTGCACTCCATATAAAGGGTGAGATTACACCCCATCTAAAGAGTGAGATTACACCCCATCTAAAGAGTGAGATTACACCCCATCTAAAGAGTGAGATTACACCCCATCTAACGAGTGAGATTACACTCCATCTAAAGAGTGAGATTACACCCCATCTAAAGAGTGAGATTACACCCCATCTAAAGAGTGAGATCACACCCCATCTAAAGAGTGAGATTACACCCCATCTAACGAGTGAGATTACACCCCATCTAAAGAGTGAGATTACACCCCATCTAAAGAGTGAGATTACACTCCATCTAAAGAGTGAGATGACATCCCATCTAAAGAGTGAGATTACATCCCAACTAAAGAGTGAGATAACACCCCATCTAAAGTGTGAGATTAATCTGCATCTAAAGAGTGAGATTACACCCCATCTAAAGAGTGAGATTACACCCCATCTAAAGAGTGAGATTACACCCCATCTAAAGATTGAGATTACACCCCATCTAAAGAGTGAGATTACACCCCATCTAAAGTGTGAGATTACACCCCATCTAAAGAGTGAGATTACACTCCATCTAAAGAGTGAGATTACACCCCATCTAAAGAGTGAGATTACACCCCATCTAAAGAGTGAGATTACACCCCATCTAAAGAGTGAGATTACACCCCATCTAAAGATTGAGATTACACCCCATCTAAAGAGTGAGATTACACTCCATCTAATGAGTGAGATTACACTCCATCTAAAGAGTGAGATTACACCCCATCTAAAGGGTGAGATTACACCCCTTCTAAAGAGAGAGATTACACCCCATCTAAAGAGTGAGATTACACCCTATCTAAAGAGTGAGATTACACCCCATCTAAAGAGTGAGATTACACCCCATCTAAAGAGTGAGATTACACCCCATCTAAAGAGTGAGATTACACTCCATCTAAAGAGTGAGATTACACCCCATCTAATGAGTGAGATTACACCCCATCTAAAGAGTGAGATTACACCCCTTCTAAAGAGAGAGATTACACCCCATCTAAAGAGTGAGATTACACTCCATCTAAAGAGTGAGGTTAGACCCCATCTAAAGAGTGAGATTACACCCCATCTAAACAGTGAGATTACACCCCATCTAAAGAGTGAGATTACACCCCATCTAACGAGTGAGATTACACCCCATCTAAAGAGTGAGATTACACCCCATCTAAAGAGTGAGATTACACTCCATCTAAAGAGTGAGATTACATCCCATCTAAAGAGTGAGATTACATCCCAACTAAAGAGTGAGATAACACCCCATCTAAAGTGTGAGATTAATCTCCATCTAAAGAGTGAGATTACACCCCATCTAAAGAGTGAGATTACACCCCATCTAAAGAGTGAGATTACACCCCATCTAAAGAGTGAGATAACACCGCATCTAAAGAGTGAGATTACACCCCATCTAAAGAGTGAGATTACACCCCATCTAAAGAGTGAGATTACACCCCATCTAAAGAGTGAGACTACACCCCATCTAAAGATTGAGATTACACCCCATCTAAAGAGTGAGATTACACCCCATCTAAAGAGTGAGATTACATCCCATCTAAAGAGTGAGATTACACTCCATCTAAAGAGTGAGATTACACCCCATCTAAAGAGTGAGATTACACCCCATCTAAAGAGTGAGATTACACCCCATCTAAAGAGTGAGATTACACTCCATCTAAAGATTGAGATTACACCCCATCTAAAGAGTGAGATTACACCCCATCTAAAGAGTGAGATTACACCCCATCTAAAGAGTGAGATTACACTCCATCTAAAGAGTGAGATTACACCCCATCTAAAGAGTGAGATTACACCCCATCTAAAGAGTGAGATTACACCCCATCTAAAGAGTGAGATTACACTCCATCCAAAGAGTGAGGTTACACCCCATCTAAAGAGTGAGATTACACCCCATCTACAGTGTGAGATTACACCCCATCTAAAGAGTGAGATTACACCGCATCTAATGAGTGATATTACACCCCATCTAAAGAGTGCGATTACACTCCATCTAAAGCGTGAGATTACACCCCATCTAAAGAGTGAGATTACACCCCATCCAAAGATTGAGATGACACCCCATCTAAAGAAAGAGATTACACCCCATCTAAAGAGTGAGATTACACCCCATCTAAAGAGTGAGATTACATCCCATCTAAAGAGTGAGATTACACCCCATCTAAAGAGTGAGATTACACCCCATCTAAAGATTGAGATTACACCCCATCTAAAGAGTGAGATTACACTCCATCTAATGAGTGAGATTACACTCCATCTAAAGAGTGAGATTACACCCCATCTAAAGGGTGAGATTACACCCCTTCTAAAGAGAGAGATTACACCCCATCTAAAGAGTGAGATTACACCCCATCTAAAGAGTGAGACAACACTCCATCTAAAGAGTGAGATTACACCCCATCTAAAGAGTGAGATTACACCCCATCTAAAGAGTGAGATTACACCCCATCTAATGAGTGAGATTACACCCCATCTAAAGAGTGAGATTACACCCCTTCTAAAGAGAGAGATTACACCCCATCTAAAGAGTGAGATTACACTCCATCTAAAGAGTGAGGTTAGACCCCATCTAAAGAGTGAGATTACACCCCATCTAAACAGTGAGATTACACCCCATCTAAAGAGTGAGATTACACCCCATCTAACGAGTGAGATTACACCCCATCTAAAGAGTGAGATTACACCCCATCTAAAGAGTGAGATTACACTCCATCTAAAGAGTGAGATTACATCCCATCTAAAGAGTGAGATTACATCCCAACTAAAGAGTGAGATAACACCCCATCTAAAGTGTGAGATTACATCTCCATCTAAAGAGTGAGATTACACCCCATCTAAAGAGTGAGATTACACCCCATCTAAAGAGTGAGAGTTACACCCCATCTAAAGAGTGAGATTACACCCCATCTAAAGAGTGAGATTACACCCATCTAAAGAGTGAGATTACACCCCATCTAAAGAGTGAGATTACACCCCATCTAAAGAGTGAGATTACACCCCATCTAAAGAGTGAGATTACACCCCATCTAAAGAGTGAGATTACACTCCCATCTAAAGAGTGAGATTACACCCCATCTAAAGAGTGAGATTACACCCATCTAAAGAGTGAGATTACACCCCATCTAAAGAGTGAGATTACACCCCATCTAAAGAGTGAGATTACACTCCCATCTAAAGAGTGAGATTACACCCCATCTAAAGAGTGAGATTACACCCCATCTAAAGAGTGAGATTACACCCCATCTAAAGAGTGAGATTACACCTCCATCCTAAAGAGTGAGATTACACCCCATCTAAAGAGTGAGATTACACCCCATCTAAAGAGTGAGATTACACCCCATCTAAAGAGTGAGATTACACCCCATCTAAAAGAGTGAGATTACACCCCATCTAAAGAGAGAGATTACACCCCATCTAAAGAGTGAGATTACACCCCATCTAAAGAGTGAGATTACACCCCATCTAAAGAGTGAGATTACACCC
>NW_028225184.1:38106404-38131692 GCF_052327205.1 Somniosus microcephalus
TGGGATTACACCCCCATCTAAAGAGTGAGATTACACCCATCTAAAGTGTGAGATTACACCCCATCTAAAGAGTGAGATTACACCCCATCTAACGAGTGAGATTACACTCCATCTAAAGAGGGAGATTACACCCCATCTAAAGACTGAGATTACACCCATCTAAAGAGTGAGATTACACTCCATCTAAAGAGTGAGATTACACCCCATCTAAAGACTGAGATTACACCCCATCTAAAGACTGAGATTACACCCCATCTAAAGAGTGAGATTACACTCCATCTCAAGAGTGAGATTACACCCCATCTAACGAGTGAGATTACACCCCATCTAAAGAGAGAGATTACACCCCATCTAAAGAGTGAGATTACATCCCATCTAAAGAGTGAGATTACACTCCATCTCAAGAGTGAGATTACACCCCATCTAAAGAGTGAGATTACACCCCATCTAAAGATTGAGATTACACCCCATCTAAAGTGCGAGATTACACCCCATCTAAAGAGTGATATTACACCCCTTCTAAAGAGTGAGATTACACCCCATCTAAGAGTGAGATTACACCCCTTCTAAAGGGTGAGATTACACCCCATCTAAAGCGTGAGATTACACACCATCTAAAGTATGAGATTACACCAATCTAAAGAGTGAGATTAGACCCCCATCTAAAGAGTGAGATTACACCCCATCTAAAGAGTGAGATTGCACCCTATCTAAAGAGTGAGATTGCACCCCATCTAAAGAGTGAGATTACACCCCATCTAAAGAGTGAGATTGCACCCTATCTAATGAGTGAGATTACACCCCATCTAAAGAGTGAGATTACACCCCATCTAAAGAGTGAGATTACAGCCCAATCTAAAGAGTGGGATTACACCCCATCTAAAGAGTGAGATTACACCCCATCTAAAGAGTGAGATTGCACCCTATCTAAAGAGTGAGATTACACCCCATCTAAAGAGTGAGATTACACCCCATCTGAAGAGTGATATTACACCCCATCTAAAGAGTCAGATTACACCCCATCTAAAGAGTGAGATTACACCCCATCTAAAGAATGAGATTACACCCCATCTAAAGAGTGAGATTACACCCCATCTAAAGAGTGAGATTACACCCCATCTAAGAGTGAGATTACACTCCATCTAAAGAATGAGGTTATACCCCATCTAAAGAGTGAGATTACACCCCATCTAAAGAGTGAGATTACACCCCATGTAAGAGTGAGATTACACCCCATCTAAAGAGTGAGATTACACCACATCTAAAGAGTGAGATTACACCCCATCTAAAGAGTGAGTTACACTCCATCTAAAGAGTGAGATAACACCCCATCTAAAGAGTGAGATTACACCCCATCTAAAGAGTGAGATTACACTCCATCTAAAGTGTGAGATTACACCCCATCTAAAGAGTGAGATTACACTCCATCTAAAGAGTGAGATTACACCCCATCTAAAGAGTGAAATTACACCCCATCTAAAGAGTGAGATTACACTCCATCTAAAGAGTGAGATTACACTCCATCGAAAGAGTGAGATTACACCCCATCTAAAGAGTGAGATTACACACCATCTAAAGAGTGAGCTTGCATCCCATCTAAAGAGTGAGATTACACTCCATCGAAAGAGTGAGATTACACCCCATCTAAAGAGTGAGATTACACCCCATCTAAAGAGTGAGATTACACTCCATCTAAAGAGTGAGATTACACCCCATCTAAAGAGTGAGATTACACTCCATCTAAAGAGTGAGATTACACTCCATCTAAAGAGTGAGATTACACCCCATCTAAAGAGTGAGATTACACCCCTTCTAAAGAGTGAGATTACACCCCATCTAAAGAGTGAGATTACACCCCATCTAAAGAGTGAGATTACACCCCATCTAAAGAGTGAGATTACACCTCATCTAAAGAGTGAGATTACACTCCATCTAAGGAGTGAGATTACACCCCATCTAAAGAGTGAGATTACCCCCCATCTAAAGAGTGAGATTACACTCCATCTAAAGAGTGAGATTACACTCCATCTAAAGAGTGAGATTACACCACATCTAAAGAGTGAGATTACACCCCATCTAAAGAGTGAGATTACACCCCATCTAAAGAGTGAGATTACACTCCATCTAAAGAGTGAGATAACACCCCATCTAAAGAGTGAGATTACACCCCATCTAAAGAGTGAGATTACACTCCATCTAAAGTGTGAGATTACACCCCATCTAAAGAGTGAGATTACACTCCATCTAAAGAGTGAGATTACACCCCATCTAAAGAGTGAAATTACACCCCATCTAAAGAGTGAGATTACACTCCATCTAAAGAGTGAGATTACACTCCATCGAAAGAGTGAGATTACACCCCATCTAAAGAGTGAGATTACACACCATCTAAAGAGTGAGCTTGCATCCCATCTAAAGAGTGAGATTACACTCCATCGAAAGAGTGAGATTACACCCCATCTAAAGAGTGAGATTACACCCCATCTAAAGAGTGAGATTACACTCCATCTAAAGAGTGAGATTACACCCCATCTAAAGAGTGAGATTACACTCCATCTAAAGAGTGAGATTACACTCCATCTAAAGAGTGAGATTACACCCCATCTAAAGAGTGAGATTACACCCCTTCTAAAGAGTGAGATTACACCCCATCTAAAGAGTGAGATTACACCCCATCTAAAGAGTGAGATTACACCCCATCTAAAGAGTGAGATTACACCTCATCTAAAGAGTGAGATTACACTCCATCTAAGGAGTGAGATTACACCCCATCTAAAGAGTGAGATTACCCCCATCTAAAGAGTGAGATTACACTCCATCTAAAGAGTGAGATTACACTCCATCTAAAGAGTGAGATTACACCCCATCTAAAGAGTGAGATTACACCCCATCTAAAGAGTGAGATTACACCCCATCTAAAGAATGAGATTACACCCCATCTAAAGAGTGAGATTACACCCCATCTAAAGAGTGAGATTACACCCCATCTAAAGAATGAGAATGCACCCCATCTAAAGAGTGAGATTACACCCCATCTAAAGAGTGAGATTGCACCTCATCTAAAGAGTGAGATTACACCCCATCTAAAGAGTGAGATTACACCGCATCTAAAGAGTGAGATTACACCCTACCTAAAGGGTGAGATTACACCCCATCTAAAGAGTGAGATTACACCCCACCTAAAGAGTGAGATTACACCCCATCTAAAGAGTGAGATTACACCCCATCTAAAGAGTGAGATTACACCCCATCTAAGGAGTGAGATTACACCCCATCTAAAGTGTGAGTTTACACTCCATCTAAAGAATGAGCTTACACCCCATCTAAAGAGTGAGATTACACCCCATCTAAAGAGTGAGATTACACTCCATCTAAAGAGTGAGATTACACCCATCTAAAGAGTGAGATTACACCCCTTCTAAAGAGTGAGATTACACCCCATCTAAAGAGTGAGATTACACCCCATCTAAAGAGTGAGATTACACCCCATCTAAAGAGTGAGATTACACCCCATCTAAAGAGTGAGATTACACCCCATCTAAAGAGTGAGATTACACCCCATCTAAAGAGTGAGATTACACCCCATCTAAAGAGTGAGATTACACCCCATCTAAAGATTGAGATTACACTCCATCTAAAGAGTGAGATTACACCCCATCTAAAGAGTGGGATTACACTCCATCTAAAGAGTGAGATTACACCCCATCTAAAGACTGAGATTACACCCCATCTAAAGAGTGAGATTACACTCCATCTCAAGAGTGAGATTACACCCCATCTAACGAGTGAGATTACACCCCATCTAAAGAGAGAGATTACACCCCATCTAAAGAGTGAGATTACATCCCATCTAAAGAGTGAGATTACATCCCATCTAAAGAGTGAGATTACACTCCATCTCAAGAGTGAGATTACACCCCATCTAAAGAGTGAGATTACACCCCATCTAAAGAGTGATATTACACCCCTTCTAAAGAGTGAGATTACACCCCATCTAAAGAGTGAGATTACACCCCTTCTAAAGGGTGAGATTACACACCATCTAAAGTATGAGATTACACCCAATCTAAAGAGTGAGATTAGACCCCATCTAAAGAGTGAGATTACACCTCATCTAAAGAGTGAGATTGCACCCTATCTAAAGAGTGAGATTGCACCCCATCTAAAGAGTGAGATTACACCCCATCTAAAGAGTGAGATTGCACCCTATCTAATGAGTGAGATTACACCCCATCTAAAGAGTGAGATTACACCCCATCTAAAGAGTGAGATTACACCCAATCTAAAGAGTGGGATTACACCCCATCTAAAGAGTGAGATTACACCCCATCTAAAGAGTGAGATTGCACCCTATCTAAAGAGTGAGATTACACCCCATCTAAAGAGTGAGATTACACCCCATCTGAAGAGTGATATTACACCCCATCTAAAGAGTCAGATTACACCCCATCTAAAGAGTGAGATTACACCCCATCTAAAGAATGAGATTACACCCCATCTAAAGAGTGAGATTACACCCCATCTAAAGAGTGAGATTACACCCCATCTAAAGAGTGAGATTACACTTCATCTAAAGAATGAGGTTATACCCCATCTAAAGAGTGAGATTACACCCCATCTAAAGAGTGAGATTACACCCCATGTAAAGAGTGAGATTACACCCCATCTAAAGAGTGAGATTACACCACATCTAAAGAGTGAGATTACACCCCATCTAAAGAGTGAGATTACACTCCATCTAAAGAGTGAGATTACACCCCATCTAAAGAGTGAGATTACACCCCATCTAAAGAGTGAGTTTACACTCCATCTAAAGTGTGAGATTACACCCCATCTAAAGAGTGAGATTACACTCCATCTAAAGAGTGAGATTACACCCCATCTAAAGAGTGAAATTACACCCCATCTAAAGAGTGAGATTACACTCCATCTAAAGAGTGAGATTACACTCCATCGAAAGAGTGAGATTACACCCCATCTAAAGAGTGAGATTACACACCATCTAAAGAGTGAGCTTGCATCCCATCTAAAGAGTGAGATTACACTCCATCGAAAGAGTGAGATTACACCCCATCTAAAGAGTGAGATTACACCCCATCTAAAGAGTGAGATTACACTCCATCTAAAGAGTGAGATTACACCCCATCTAAAGAGTGAGATTACACTCCATCTAAAGAGTGAGATTACACTCCATCTAAAGAGTGAGATTACACCCCATCTAAAGAGTGAGATTACACCCCTTCTAAAGAGTGAGATTACACCCCATCTAAAGAGTGAGATTACACCCCATCTAAAGAGTGAGATTACACCTCATCTAAAGAGTGAGATTACACTCCATCTAAAGAGTGAGATTACACCCCATCAAAGGAGTGAGATTACACCCCATCTAAAGAGTGAGATTACCCCCCATCTAAAGAGTGAGATTACACTCCATCTAAAGAGTGAGATTACACTCCATCTAAAGAGTGAGATTACACCCCATCTAAAGAGTGAGATTACACCCCATCTAAAGAGTGAGATTACACCCCATCTAAAGAATGAGATTACACCCCATCTAAAGAGTGAGATTACACTCCATCTAAAGAGTGAGATTACACCCCATCTAAAGAGTGAGATTACACCCCATCTAAAGAGTGAGATTACACTCCATCTAAAGAGTGACATTACACCCCATCTAAAGAGTGAGATTACAACCCATCTAAAGAGTGAGATTACACCCCATCTAAAGAATGAGATTACACCCCATCTAAAGAGTGAGATTACACTCCATCTAAAGGGTGAGATTACACCCCATCTAAAGAGTGAGATTACACTCCATCTAAAGAGTGAGATTGCACCCCATCTGAAGAGTGAGATTACACCCCATCTAAAGAGTGAGATTACACCCCATCTAAAGAGTGAGATTACACTCCATCTAAGGAGTGCGATTACACCCCATCTAAAGAGTGAGATTACACTCCATCTAAAGAGTGAGAATACACCCCATCTAAAGAGTGAGATTACACCCCATCTAAAGAGTGAGATTACACCCCATCTAAAGAGTGAGTTTACACCCCATCTAAAGAGTGAGATTACACCCCATCTAAAGAGTGAGATTACACCCCATCTAAAGAGAGAAATTACACCCCATCTAAATGGTGAGATTACACCCCATCTAAAGAGTGAGATTGCACCCCATCTAAAGAGTGAGATTACACCCCATCTAAAGAGTGAGATTACACCCCATCTAAAGAGTGAGATTACACACCATCTAAAGAGTGAGATTACACCCCATCTAAAGAGTGAGATTACACCCCATCTAAAGAGTGAGATTACACCCCATCTTAAGAGTGATATTACACCCCATCTAAAGAGTGAGATTACACCCCATCTAAAGAGTGAGATTACACCCCATCTAAAGAGTGAGATTACACCCCATCTAAAGAGTGAGATTACACCCCATCTAAAGAGTGAGATTACATCCCATCTAAAGAGTGAGATTACACCCCATCTCAAGACTGAGATTACACCCCTTCTAAAGGGTGAGATTACACTCCATCTAAAGAGTGAGATTACACCCCATCTAAAGAGTGAGATTACGCCCCATCTAAAGAGTGAGATTACACCCCATCTAAAGAGTGAGATTACACCCCATCTAAAGAGTGAGATTACACTCCATCTAAAGAGTGAGATTACACCCCATCTCAAGAGTGAGATTACACTCCATCTAAAGAGTGAGATTACACCCTATCTAAAGGGTGAGATTACACCCCATCTCAAGAGTGAGATTACACCCCATCTAAAGAGTGAGATTACACCCCATCTGAAGAGTGATATTACACCCCATCTAAAGAGTCAGATTACACCCCATCTAAAGAGTGAGATTACACCCCATCTAAAGAATGAGATTACACCCCATCTAAAGAGTGAGATTACACCCCATCTAAAGAGTGAGATTACACTCCATCTAAAGAATGAGGTTATACCCCATCTAAAGAGTGAGATTACACCCCATCTAAAGAGTGAGATTACACCCCATGTAAAGAGTGAGATTACACCCCATCTAAAGAGTGAGATTACACCACATCTAAAGAGTGAGATTACACCCCATCTAAAGAGTGAGATTACACTCCATCTAAGGAGTGAGATTACACCCCATCTAAAGAGTGAGATTACACCCCATCTAAAGAGTGAGATTACACTCCATCTAAAGTGTGAGATTACACCCCATCTAAAGAGTGAGATTACACTCCATCTAAAGAGTGAGATTACACCCCATCTAAAGAGTGAAATTACACCCCATCTAAAGAGTGAGATTACACTCCATCTAAAGAGTGAGATTACACTCCATCGAAAGAGTGAGATTACACCCCATCTAAAGAGTGAGATTACACACCATCTAAAGAGTGAGCTTGCATCCCATCTAAAGAGTGAGATTACACTCCATCTAAAGAGTGAGATTACACCCCATCTAAAGAGTGAGATTACACCCCATCTAAAGAGTGAGATTACACCCCATCTAAAGAGTGAGATTACACCCCATCAAAAGAGTGAGATTACACCCCATCTAATGAGTGAGATTACACCCCATCTAAAGTGTGAGATTACACCCCATCTAAAGATTGAGATTACACTCCATCTAAAGAGTGAGATTACACCCCATCTAAAGAGAGGGATTACACCCCATCTAAAGAGTGAGATTACACCCCATCTAAAGTGTGAGATTATGCCCCATCTAAAGAGTGAGATTACACCCCATCTAACGAGTGAGATTACACTCCATCTAAAGAGTGAGATTACACCCCATCTAAAGACTGAGATTACACCCCATCTAAAGAGTGAGATTACACTCCATCTCAAGAGTGAGATTACACCCCATCTAACGAATGAGATTACACCCCATCTAAAGAGAGAGATTACACCCCATCTAAAGAGTGAGATTACATCCCATCTAAAGAGTGAGATTACACTCCATCTCAAGAGTGAGATTACACCCCATCTAAAGAGTGAGATTACACCCCATCTAAAGATTGAGATTACTCCGCATCTAAAGTGTGAGATTACACCCCATCTAAAGAGTGATATTACACCCCTTCTAAAGAGTGAGATTACACCCCATCTAAAGAGTGAGATTACACCCCATCTAAAGAGTGAGATTACACCCCATCTAAAGTGTGAGATTACACCCCATCTAAAGAGTGAGATTACACCCCATCTAAAGAGTGAGATTACACCCCATCTAAAGAGTGAGATTACACCCCATCTAAAGAGTGAGATTACACCCCACCGAAAGAGTGAGATTACACACCATCTAAAGAGTGAGATTACACCCCATCTAAAGAGTGAGATTACACCCCATCTAAAGAGTGAGATTACACCCCATCTAAAGAGGGAGATTACACTCCATCTAAAGAGTGACATTACACCCCATCTGAAGAGTGAGATTACACCCCATCTAAAGAGTGAGATTACACCCTATCTAAAGAGTGAGATTACACCCCATCTAAAGAGTGATATTACACTCCATCTAAAGAGTGAGATCACACCCCATCTAAAGAGTGAGATTACACCCCATCTAAAGAGTGAGATTACACCCCATCTAAAGAGAGAGATTACACCCCATCTAAAGAGTGAGATTACATCCCATCTAAAGAGTGAGATTACACTCCATCTAAAGAGTGAGATTACACCCCATCTAAAGAGTGAGATTACACCCCACCTAAAGAGTGAGATTACACCCCATCTAAAGTGTGAGATTACACCCCATCTAAAGAGTGAGATTACACCCCATCTAAAGAGTGTGATTACACCCCACCTAAAGAGTGAGATTACACCCCATCTAAAGAGTGAGATTACACCCCACCGAAAGAGTGAGATTACACACCATCTAAAGAGTGAGATTACACCCCATCTAAAGAGTGAGATTACACCCCATCTAAAGAGTGAGATTACACCCCATCTAAAGATTGAGATTACACCCCATCTAAAGAGTGAGATTACACCCCATCTAAAGAGTGAGATTACACCCCATCTAAAGAGTGAGATTACACCCCATCTAAAGAGTGAGATTACACCCCATCTAAAGTGTGAGATTACACCCCATCTAAAGAGTGAGATTACACCCCATCTAAAGATTGAGATTGCACTCCATCTAAAGATTGAGATTACACTGCATCTAAAGAGTGAGATTACACCCCATCTAAAGATTGAGATTACACTCCATCTAAAGAGTGAGATTACACCCCATCTAAAGATTGAGATTACACTCCATCTAAAGAGTGAGATTACACCCCATCTAAAGAGTGAGATTACACCCCATCTAAAGAGTGAGATTACACCCCATCTAAAGAGTGAGATTACACCCCATCTCAAGAGTGAGATTACACCCCATCTAAAGAGTGAGATTACACTCCATCTAAAGAGTGAGATTACACCCCATCTAAAGAGTGAGATTACACCCCATCTAAAGAGTGAGATTACACCCCATCTCAAGAGTGAGATTACACCCCATCTAAAGAGTGAGATTACACCCCATCTAGAGATTGAGATTACACTCCATCTAAAGAGTGAGATTACACCCCATCTAAAGAGTGAGATTACACCCCATCTAGAGATTGAGATTACACTCCATCTAAAGAGTGAGATTACACTCCATCTAAAGAGTGAGATTACACCCCATCTAAAGAGTGAGATTATACCCCATCTAGAGATTGAGATTACACTCCATCTAAAGAGTGAGATTACACTCCATCTAAAGAGTGAGATTACACCCCATCTAGAGATTGAGATTACACTCCATCTAAAGAGTGAGATTACACCCCATCTAAAGAGTGAGATTACACCCCATCTAAAGAGTGAGATTGCACCCCATCTAAAGAGTGAGATTACACCCCATCTAAAGCGTGAGATTACACGCCATCTAAAGTGTGAGATTACACCCCATCTAAAGAGTGAGATTACACCCCATCTAAAGAGTGAGATTACACCCCATCTAAAGAGTGAGATTACACCCCATCTAAATTGTGAGATTACACCCCATCTAAAGAGTGAGATTACACTCCATCTAAAGAGTGAGATTGCACCCCATCTAAAGAGTGAGATTACACCCCATCTAAAGAGTGAGATTGCACCCTATCTAAAGAGTGAGATTGCACCCCATCTAAAGAGTGAGATTATACCCCATCTAAAGAGTGAGATTACACCCCATCTAAAGAGTGAGATTACACCCCATCTAAAGAGTGAGATTACACCCCATCTAAAGAGTGAGATTACACCCAATCTAAAGAGTGAGATTACACCCCATCTAAAGAGTGAGATTGCACCCTATCTAAAGGGTGAGATTACACCCCATCTAAAGAGTGAGAGTACACCCCACCTAAAGAGTGAGATTACACCCCATCTAAAGAGTGAGATTACACCCCATCTAAAGAGTGAGATTACACTCCATCGAAAGAGTGAGATTACACCCCATCTAAAGAGTGAGATTACACCCCATCTAAAGAGTGAGATTACACTCCATCTAAAGAGTGAGATTACACCCCATCTAAAGAGTGAGATTACACTCCATCTAAAGAGTGAGATTACACTCCATCTAAAGAGTGAGATTACACCCCATCTAAAGAGTGAGATTACACCCCTTCTAAAGAGTGAGATTACACCCCATCTAAAGAGTGAGATTACACCCCATCTAAAGAGTGAGATTACACCTCATCTAAAGAGTGAGATTACACTCCATCTAAGGAGTGAGATTACACCCCATCTAAAGAGTGAGATTACACCCCATCTAAAGAGTGAGATTACACTCCATCTAAAGAGTGAGATTACACCCCATCTAAAGAGTGAGATTGCACCCCATCTAAAGAGTGAGATTACCCCCCATCTAAAGAGTGAGATTACACTCCATCTAAAGAGTGAGATTACACTCCATCTAAAGAGTGAGATTACACCCCATCTAAAGAGTGAGATTACACCCCATCTAAAGAGTGAGATTACACCCCGTCTAAAGAATGAGATTACACCCCATCTAAAGAGTGAGATTACACTCCATCTAAAGAGTGAGATTACACCCCATCTAAAGAGTGAGATTACACCCCATCTAAAGAGTGAGATTACACTCCATCTAAAGAGTGACATTACACCCCATCTAAAGAGTGAGATTACAACCCATCTAAAGAGTGAGATTACACCCCATCTAAAGAATGAGATTACACCCCATCTAAAGAGTGAGATTACACTCCATCTAAAGGGTGAGATTACACCCCATCTAAAGAGTGAGATTACACTCCATCTAAAGAGTGAGATTGCACCCCATCTGAAGAGTGAGATTACACCCCATCTAAAGAGTGAGATTACACCCCATCTAAAGAGTGAGATTACACTCCATCTAAGGAGTGCGATTACACCCCATCTAAAGAGTGAGATTACACTCCATCTAAAGAGTGAGAATACACCCCATCTAAAGAGTGAGATTACACCCCATCTAAAGAGTGAGATTACACCCCATCTAAAGAGTGAGATTACACCCCATCTAAAGAGTGAGATTACACCCCATCTAAAGAGTGAGATTACACCCCATCTAAAGAGAGAAATTACACCCCATCTAAATGGTGAGATTACACCCCATCTAAAGAGTGAGATTGCACCCCATCTAAAGAGTGAGATTACACCCCATCTAAAGATTGAGATTACACCCCATCTAAAGAGTGAGATTACACCCCATCTAAAGAGTGAGATTACACCCCATCTAAAGAGTGAGATTACACCCCATCTAAAGAGTGAAATTACACCCCATCTAAAGAGTGAGATTACACCCCATCTAAAGAGTGAGATTACACCCCATCTAAAGAGTGAGATTACACCCCATCTAAAGAGTGAGATTACACCCCATCTAAAGTGTGAGATTACACCCCATCTAAAGAGTGAGATTACACCCCATCTAAAGATTGAGATTGCACTCCATCTAAAGATTGAGATTACACTGCATCTAAAGAGTGAGATTACACCCCATCTAAAGATTGAGATTACACTCCATCTAAAGAGTGAGATTACACCCCATCTAAAGATTGAGATTACACTCCATCTAAAGAGTGAGATTACACCCCATCTAAAGAGTGAGATTACACCCCATCTAAAGAGTGAGATTACACCCCATCTAAAGAGTGAGATTACACCCCATCTCAAGAGTGAGATTACACCCCATCTAAAGAGTGAGATTACACTCCATCTAAAGAGTGAGATTACACCCCATCTAAAGAGTGAGATTACACCCCATCTAAAGAGTGAGATTACACCCCATCTCAAGAGTGAGATTACACCCCATCTAAAGAGTGAGATTACACCCCATCTAGAGATTGAGATTACACTCCATCTAAAGAGTGAGATTACACCCCATCTAAAGAGTGAGATTACACCCCATCTAGAGATTGAGATTACACTCCATCTAAAGAGTGAGATTACACTCCATCTAAAGAGTGAGATTACACCCCATCTAAAGAGTGAGATTATACCCCATCTAGAGATTGAGATTACACTCCATCTAAAGAGTGAGATTACACCCCATCTAAAGAGTGAGATTACACCCCATCTAGAGATTGAGATTACACTCCATCTAAAGAGTGAGATTACACCCCATCTAAAGAGTGAGATTACACCCCATCTAAAGAGTGAGATTGCACCCCATCTAAAGAGTGAGATTACACCCCATCTAAAGCGTGAGATTACACGCCATCTAAAGTGTGAGATTACACCCCATCTAAAGAGTGAGATTACACCCCATCTAAAGAGTGAGATTACACCCCATCTAAAGAGTGAGATTACACCCCATCTAAATTGTGAGATTACACCCCATCTAAAGAGTGAGATTACACTCCATCTAAAGAGTGAGATTGCACCCCATCTAAAGAGTGAGATTACACCCCATCTAAAGAGTGAGATTGCACCCTATCTAAAGAGTGAGATTGCACCCCATCTAAAGAGTGAGATTATACCCCATCTAAAGAGTGAGATTACACCCCATCTAAAGAGTGAGATTACACCCCATCTAAAGAGTGAGATTACACCCCATCTAAAGAGTGAGATTACACCCAATCTAAAGAGTGAGATTACACCCCATCTAAAGAGTGAGATTGCACCCTATCTAAAGGGTGAGATTACACCCCATCTAAAGAGTGAGATTACACCCCACCTAAAGAGTGAGATTACACCCCATCTAAAGAGTGAGATTACACCCCATCTAAAGAGTGAGATTACACTCCATCGAAAGAGTGAGATTACACCCCATCTAAAGAGTGAGATTACACCCCATCTAAAGAGTGAGATTACACTCCATCTAAAGAGTGAGATTACACCCCATCTAAAGAGTGAGATTACACTCCATCTAAAGAGTGAGATTACACTCCATCTAAAGAGTGAGATTACACCCCATCTAAAGAGTGAGATTACACCCCTTCTAAAGAGTGAGATTACACCCCATCTAAAGAGTGAGATTACACCCCATCTAAAGAGTGAGATTACACCTCATCTAAAGAGTGAGATTACACTCCATCTAAGGAGTGAGATTACACCCCATCTAAAGAGTGAGATTACCCCCCATCTAAAGAGTGAGATTACACTCCATCTAAAGAGTGAGATTACACTCCATCTAAAGAGTGAGATTACACCCCATCTAAAGATTGAGATTACACCCCATCTAAAGAGTGAGATTACACCCCGTCTAAAGAATGAGATTACACCCCATCTAAAGAGTGAGATTACACTCCATCTAAAGAGTGAGATTACACCCCATCTAAAGAGTGAGATTACACCCCATCTAAAGAGTGAGATTACACTCCATCTAAAGAGTGACATTACACCCCATCTAAAGAGTGAGATTACAACCCATCTAAAGAGTGAGATTACACCCCATCTAAAGAATGAGATTACACCCCATCTAAAGAGTGAGATTACACTCCATCTAAAGGGTGAGATTACACCCCATCTAAAGAGTGAGATTACACTCCATCTAAAGAGTGAGATTGCACCCCATCTGAAGAGTGAGATTACACCCCATCTAAAGAGTGAGATTACACCCCATCTAAAGAGTGAGATTACACTCCATCTAAGGAGTGCGATTACACCCCATCTAAAGAGTGAGATTACACTCCATCTAAAGAGTGAGAATACACCCCATCTAAAGAGTGAGATTACACCCCATCTAAAGAGTGAGATTACACCCCATCTAAAGAGTGAGATTACACCCCATCTAAAGAGTGAGATTACACCCCATCTAAAGAGTGAGATTACACCCCATCTAAAGAGAGAAATTACACCCCATCTAAATGGTGAGATTACACCCCATCTAAAGAGTGAGATTGCACCCCATCTAAAGAGTGAGATTACACCCCATCTAAAGAGTGAGATTACACCCCATCTAAAGAGTGAGATTACACACCATCTAAAGAGTGAGATTACACCCCATCTAAAGAGTGAGATTACACCCCATCTAAAGAGTGAGATTACACCCCATCTTAAGAGTGATATTACACCCCATCTAAAGAGTGAGATTACACCCCATCTAAAGAGTGAGATTACACCCCATCTAAAGAGTGAGATTACACCCCATCTAAAGAGTGAGATTACACCCCATCTAAAGAGTGAGATTACATCCCATCTAAAGAGTGAGATTACACCCCATCTAAAGAGTGAGATTACACTCCATCTAATGAGTGAGATTACACCCCATCTCAAGACTGAGATTACACCCCTTCTAAAGGGTGAGATTACACTCCATCTAAAGAGTGAGATTACACCCCATCTAAAGAGTGAGATTACACCCCATCTAAAGAGTGAGATTACACCCCATCTAAAGAGTGAGATTACACCCCATCTAAAGAGTGAGATTACACTCCATCTAAAGAGTGAGATTACACCCCATCTCAAGAGTGAGATTACACCCCATCTAAAGAGTGAGATTACACCCCATCTTAAGAGTGATATTACACCCCATCTAAAGAGTGAGATTACACCCCATCTAAAGAGTGAGATTACACCCCATCTAAAGAGTGAGATTACACCCCATCTAAAGAGTGAGATTACACCCCATCTAAAGAGTGAGATTACATCCCATCTAAAGAGTGAGATTACACCCCATCTAAAGAGTGAGATTACACTCCATCTAATGAGTGAGATTACACCCCATCTCAAGACTGAGATTACACCCCTTCTAAAGGGTGAGATTACACTCCATCTAAAGAGTGAGATTACACCCCATCTAAAGAGTGAGATTACACCCCATCTAAAGAGTGAGATTACACCCCATCTAAAGAGTGAGATTACACCCCATCTAAAGAGTGAGATTACACTCCATCTAAAGAGTGAGATTACACCCCATCTCAAGAGTGAGATTACACTCCATCTAAAGAGTGAGATTACACCCTATCTAAAGGGTGAGATTACACCCCATCTCAAGAGTGAGATTACACCCCATCTAAAGAGTGAGATTACACCCCATCTGAAGAGTGATATTACACCCCATCTAAAGAGTCAGATTACACCCCATCTAAAGAGTGAGATTACACCCCATCTAAAGAATGAGATTACACCCCATCTAAAGAGTGAGATTACACCCCATCTAAAGAGTGAGATTACACCCCATCTAAAGAGTGAGATTACACTCCATCTAAAGAATGAGGTTATACCCCATCTAAAGAGTGAGATTACACCCCATCTAAAGAGTGAGATTACACCCCATGTAAAGAGTGAGATTACACCCCATCTAAAGAGTGAGATTACACCACATCTAAAGAGTGAGATTACACCCCATCTAAAGAGTGAGATTACACTCCATCTAAGGAGTGAGATTACACCCCATCTAAAGAGTGAGATTACACCCCATCTAAAGAGTGAGATTACACTCCATCTAAAGTGTGAGATTACACCCCATCTAAAGAGTGAGATTACACTCCATCTAAAGAGTGAGATTACACCCCATCTAAAGAGTGAAATTACACCCCATCTAAAGAGTGAGATTACACACCATCTAAAGAGTGAGCTTGCATCCCATCTAAAGAGTGAGATTACACTCCATCTAAAGAGTGAGATTACACCCCATCTAAAGAGTGAGATTACACCCCATCTAAAGAGTGAGATTACACCCCATCTAAAGAGTGAGATTACACCCCATCAAAAGAGTGAGATTACACCCCATCTAATGAGTGAGATTACACCCCATCTAAAGTGTGAGATTACACCCCATCTAAAGATTGAGATTACACCCCATCTAAAGAGTGAGATTACACCCCATCTAAAGATTGAGATTACATCCCATCTAAAGAGTGAGATTACACCCCATCTAAAGAGAGGGATTACACCCCATCTAAAGAGTGAGATTACACCCCATCTAAAGTGTGAGATTATGCCCCATCTAAAGAGTGAGATTACACCCCATCTAACGAGTGAGATTACACTCCATCTAAAGAGTGAGATTACACCCCATCTAAAGACTGAGATTACACCCCATCTAAAGAGTGAGATTACACTCCATCTCAAGAGTGAGATTACACCCCATCTAACGAATGAGATTACACCCCATCTAAAGAGAGAGATTACACCCCATCTAAAGAGTGAGATTACATCCCATCTAAAGAGTGAGATTACACTCCATCTCAAGAGTGAGATTACACCCCATCTAAAGAGTGAGATTACACCCCATCTAAAGATTGAGATTACTCCGCATCTAAAGTGTGAGATTACACCCCATCTAAAGAGTGATATTACACCCCTTCTAAAGAGTGAGATTACACCCCATCTAAAGAGTGAGATTACACCCCATCTAAAGAGTGAGATTACACCCCATCTAAAGTGTGAGATTACACCCCATCTAAAGAGTGAGATTACACCCCATCTAAAGAGTGAGATTACACCCCATCTAAAGAGTGAGATTACACCCCATCTAAAGAGTGAGATTACACCCCACCGAAAGAGTGAGATTACACACCATCTAAAGAGTGAGATTACACCCCATCTAAAGAGTGAGATTACACCCCATCTAAAGAGTGAGATTACACCCCATCTAAAGAGGGAGATTACACTCCATCTAAAGAGTGACATTACACCCCATCTGAAGAGTGAGATTACACCCCACCGAAAGAGTGAGATTACACACCATCTAAAGAGTGAGATTACACCCCATCTAAAGAGGGAGATTACACTCCATCTAAAGAGTGACATTACACCCCATCTGAAGAGTGAGATTACACCCCATCTAAAGAGTGAGATTACACCCTATCTAAAGAGTGAGATTACACCCCATCTAAAGAGTGATATTACACTCCATCTAAAGAGTGAGATCACACCCCATCTAAAGAGTGAGATTACACCCCATCTAAAGAGTGAGATTACACCCCATCTAAAGAGTGAGATTACATCCCATCTAAAGAGTGAGATTACACTCCATCTAAAGAGTGAGATTACACCCCATCTAAAGAGTGAGATTACACCCCACCTAAAGAGTGAGATTACACCCCATCTAAAGTGTGAGATTACACACCATCTAAAGAGTGAGATTACACCCCATCTAAAGAGTGTGATTACACCCCACCTAAAGAGTGAGATTACACCCCATCTAAAGAGTGAGATTACACCCCACCGAAAGAGTGAGATTACACACCATCTAAAGAGTGAGATTACACCCCATCTAAAGAGTGAGATTACACCCCATCTAAAGAGTGAGATTACACCCCATCTAAAGATTGAGATTACACCCCATCTAAAGAGTGAGATTACACCCCATCTAAAGAGTGAGATTACACCCCATCTAAAGAGTGAGATTACACCCCATCTAAAGAGTGAGATTACACCCCATCTAAAGTGTGAGATTACACCCCATCTAAAGAGTGAGATTACACCCCATCTAAAGATTGAGATTGCACTCCATCTAAAGATTGAGATTACACTGCATCTAAAGAGTGAGATTACACCCCATCTAAAGATTGAGATTACACTCCATCTAAAGAGTGAGATTACACCCCATCTAAAGATTGAGATTACACTCCATCTAAAGAGTGAGATTACACCCCATCTAAAGATTGAGATTACACTCCATCTCAAGAGTGAGATTACACCCCATCTAAAGAGTGAGATTACACCCCATCTAGAGATTGAGATTACACTCCATCTAAAGAGTGAGATTACACCCCATCTAAAGAGTGAGATTACACCCCATCTAGAGATTGAGATTACACTCCATCTAAAGAGTGAGATTACACTCCATCTAAAGAGTGAGATTACACCCCATCTAAAGAGTGAGATTATACCCCATCTAGAGATTGAGATTACACTCCATCTAAAGAGTGAGATTACACTCCATCTAAAGAGTGAGATTACACCCCATCTAGAGATTGAGATTACACTCCATCTAAAGAGTGAGATTACACCCCATCTAAAGAGTGAGATTACACCCCATCTAAAGAGTGAGATTGCACCCCATCTAAAGAGTGAGATTACACCCCATCTAAAGCATGAGATTACACGCCATCTAAAGTGTGAGATTACACCCCATCTAAAGAGTGAGATTACACCCCATCTAAAGAGTGAGATTACACCCCATCTAAAGAGTGAGATTACACCCCATCTAAATTGTGAGATTACACCCCATCTAAAGAGTGAGATTACACTCCATCTAAAGAGTGAGATTGCACCCCATCTAAAGAGTGAGATTACACCCCATCTAAAGAGTGAGATTGCACCCTATCTAAAGAGTGAGATTGCACCCCATCTAAAGAGTGAGATTATACCCCATCTAAAGAGTGAGATTACACCCCATCTAAAGAGTGAGATTACACCCCATCTAAAGAGTGAGATTACACCCCATCTAAAGAGTGAGATTACACCCAATCTAAAGAGTGAGATTACACCCCATCTAAAGAGTGAGATTGCACCCTATCTAAAGGGTGAGATTACACCCCATCTAAAGAGTGAGATTACACCCCACCTAAAGAGTGAGATTACACCCCATCTAAAGAGTGAGATTACACCCCATCTAAAGAGTGAGATTACACCCCATCTAAAGAGTGAGATTACACCCCATCTAAAGAGTGAGTTTACACTCCATCTAAAGAATGAGATTACACTCCATCTAAAGAGTGAGATTACACCCCATCTAAAGAGTGAGATCACACTCCATCTAAAGAGTGAGATTACACTCCATCTAAAGAGTGAGATTACACCCATCTAAAGAGTGAGATTACACCCCTTCTAAAGAGTGAGATTACACCCCATCTAAAGAGTGAGATTACACCCCATCTAAAGAGTGAGATTACACCTCATCTAAAGAGTGAGATTACACTCCATCTAAGGAGTGAGATTACACCCCATCTAAAGAGTGAGATTACCCCCCATCTAAAGAGTGAGATTACACTCCATCTAAAGAGTGAGATTACACTCCATCTAAAGAGTGAGATTACACCCCATCTAAAGAGTGAGATTACACCCCATCTAAAGAGTGAGATTACACCCCATCTAAAGAGTGAGATTACACCCCATCTAAAGAGTGAGATTACACCCCATCTAAAGAATGAGATTACACCCCATCTAAAGAGTGAGATTACACTCCATCTAAAGAGTGAGATTACACCCCATCTAAAGAGTGAGATTACACCCCATCTAAAGAGTGAGATTACACTCCATCTAAAGAGTGACATTACACCCCATCTAAAGAGTGAGATTACAACCCATCTAAAGAGTGAGATTACACCCCATCTAAAGAATGAGATTACACCCCATCTAAAGAGTGAGATTACACTCCATCTAAAGGGTGAGATTACACCCCATCTTAAGAGTGAGATTACACTCCATCTAAAGAGTGAAATTGCACCCCATCTGAAGAGTGAGATTACACCCCATCTAAAGAGTGAGATTACACCCCATCTAAAGAGTGAGATTACACTCCATCTAAGGAGTGCGATTACACCCCATCTAAAGGGTGAGATTACACCCCATCTAAAGAGTGAGATTACACCCCATCTAAAGAGTGAGATTACACCCCATCTAAAGAGAGAAATTACACTCCATCTAAAGAGTGAGATTACACCCCATCTAAAGAATGAGATTACACCCCATCTAAAGAGTGAGATTACACTCCATCTAAAGAGTGAGATTACACCCCATCTAAAGAGTGAGATTACACCCCATCTAAAGAGTGAGATTACACTCCATCTAAAGAGTGACATTACACCCCATCTAAAGAGTGAGATTACAACCCATCTAAAGAGTGAGATTACACCCCATCTAAAGAATGAGATTACACCCCATCTAAAGGGTGAGATTACACCCCATCTAAAGAGTGAGATTGCACCCCATCTAAAGAGTGAGATTACACCCCATCTAAAGAGTGAGATTACACCCCATCTAAAGAGTGAGATTACACCCCATCTAAAGAGTGAGATTACACCCCATCTAAAGAGTGAGATTACACCCCATCTAAAGAGTGAGATTACACCCCATCTTAAGAGTGATATTACATCCCATCTAAAGAGTGAGATTACACCCCATCTAAAGAGTGAGATTACACCCCATCTAAAGAGTGAGATTACACCCCATCTAAAGAGTGAGATTACACCCCATCTAAAGAGTGAGATTACATCCCATCTAAAGAGTGAGATTACACCCCATCTCAAGACTGAGATTACACCCCTTCTAAAGGGTGAGATTACACTCCATCTAAAGAGTGAGATTACACCCCATCTAAAGAGTGAGATTACACCCCATCTAAAGAGTGAGATTACACCCCATCTAAAGAGTGAGATTACACCCCATCTAAAGACTGAGATTACACTCCATCTAAAGAGTGAGATTACACCCCATCTCAAGAGTGAGATTACACTCCATCTAAAGAGTGAGATTACACCCTATCTAAAGGGTGAGATTACACCCCATCTCAAGAGTGAGATTACACCCCATCTAAAGAGTGAGATTACACCCCATCTGAAGAGTGATATTACACCCCATCTAAAGAGTCAGATTACACCCCATCTAAAGAGTGAGATTACACCCCATCTAAAGAATGAGATTACACCCCATCTAAAGAGTGAGATTACACCCCATCTAAAGAGTGAGATTACACCCCATCTAAAGAGTGAGATTACACTCCATCTAAAGAATGAGGTTATACCCCATCTAAAGAGTGAGATTACACCCCATCTAAAGAGTGAGATTACACCCCATGTAAAGAGTGAGATTACACCCCATCTAAAGAGTGAGATTACACCACATCTAAAGAGTGAGATTACACCCCATCTAAAGAGTGAGATTAAACTCCATCTAAAGAGTGAGATTACACCCCATCTAAAGAGTGAGATTACACCCCATCTAAAGAGTGAGATTACACTCCATCTAAAGTGTGAGATTACACCCCATCTAAAGAGTGAGATTACACTCCATCTAAAGAGTGAGATTACACCCCATCTAAAGAGTGAAATTACACCCCATCTAAAGAGTGAGATTACACTCCATCTAAAGAGTGAGATTACACTCCATCGAAAGAGTGAGATTACACCCCATCTAAAGAGTGAGATTACACACCATCTAAAGAGTGAGCTTGCATCCCATCTAAAGAGTGAGATTACACTCCATCGAAAGAGTGAGATTACACCCCATCTAAAGTGTGAGATTACACCCCATCTAAAGAGTGAGATTACACACCATCTAAAGAGTGAGATTACACTCCATCTAAAGAGTGAGATGACACCCCATCTAAAGAGTGAGATTACACCCCATCTAAAGAGTGAGATTGCACCCCATCTAAAGAGTGAGATTACACCCCATCTAAAGAGTGAGATTGCACCCCATCTAAAGAGTGAGATTACACCCCATCTAAAGAGTGAGATTACACCGCATCTAAAGAGTGAGATTACACCCCACCTAAAGGGTGAGATTACACCCCATCTAAAGAGTGAGATTACACCCCACCTAAAGAGTGAGATTACACCCCATCTAAAGAGTGAGATTACACCCCATCTAAAGAGTGAGATTACACCCCATCTAAAGAGTGAGATTACACCCCATCTAAAGAGTGAGTTTACACTCCATCTAAAGAATGAGATTACACCCCATCTAAAGAGTGAGATTACACCCCATCTAAAGAGTGAGATCACACCCCATCTAAAGAGTGAGATTACACCCCATCTAAAGAGTGAGTTTACACTCCATCTAAAGAATGAGATTACACCCCATCTAAAGAGTGAGATTACACTCCATCTAAAGAGTGAGATTACACCCATCTAAAGAGTGAGATTACACCCCTTCTAAAGAGTGAGATTACACCCCATCTAAAGAGTGAGATTACACCCCATCTAAAGAGTGAGATTACACCCCATCTAAAGAGTGAGATTACACCCCATCTAAAGAGTGAAATTACACCCCATCTAAAGAGTGAGATTACACCCCATCTAAAGAGTGAGATTACACCCCATCTAATGAGTGAGATTACACCCCATCTAAAGAGTGAGATTACACCCCATCTAAAGATTGAGATTACACTCCATCTAAAGAGTGAGATTACACCCCATCTAAAGAGAGGGATTACACCACATCTAAAGAGTGAGATTACACCCCATCTAAAGTGTGAGATTATGCCCCATCTAAAGAGTGAGATTACACCCCATCTAATGAGTGAGATTACACTCCATCTAAAGAGTGAGATTACACCCCATCTAAAGACTGAGATTACACCCCATCTAAAGAGTGAGATTACACTCCATCTCAAGAGTGAGATTACACCCCATCTAACGAATGAGATTACACCCCATCTAAAGAGAGAGATTACACCCCATCTAAAGAGTGAGATTACATCCCATCTAAAGAGTGAGATTACACTCCATCTCAAGAGTGAGATTACACCCCATCTAAAGAGTGAGATTACACCCCATCTAAAGATTGAGATTACACCGCATCTAAAGTGTGAGAATACACCCCATCTAAAGAGTGATATTACACCCCTTCTAAAGAGTGAGATTACACCCCATCTAAAGAGTGAGATTACACCCCATCTAAAGAGTGAGATTACACCCCATCGAAAGTGTGAGATTACACCCCATCTAAAGAGTGAGATTACACCCCATCTAAAGAGTGAGATTACACCCCATCTAAAGAGTGAGATTACACCCCATCTAAAGAGTGAGATTACACCCCACCGAAAGAGTGAGATTACACCCCATCTAAAGAGTGAGATTACACCCCATCTAAAGTGTGAGATTACACCCCATCTAAAGAGTGAGATTACACCCCATCTAAAGAGTGAGATTACACCCCACCGAAAGAGTGAGATTACACACCATCTAAAGAGTGAGATTACACCCCATCTAAAGAGTGAGATTAAACCCCATCTAAAGAGTGAGATTACACCCCATCTAAAGAGGGAGATTACACTCCATCTAAAGAGTGAGATTACACCCCATCTAAAGAGTGAGATTACACCCCATCTAAAGAGTGAGATTACACCCTATCTAAAGAGTGAGATTACACCCCATCTAAAGAGTGAGATTACACCCCATCTAAAGAGTGAGATTACACCCCATCGAAAGTGTGAGATTACACCCCATCTAAAGAGTGAGATTACACCCCATCTAAAGAGTGAGATTACACCCCATCTAAAGAGTGAGATTACACCCCATCTAAAGAGTGAGATTACACCCCACCGAAAGAGTGAGATTACACCCCATCTAAAGAGTGAGATTACACCCCATCTAAAGTGTGAGATTACACCCCATCTAAAGAGTGAGATTACACCCCATCTAAAGAGTGAGATTACACCCCACCGAAAGAGTGAGATTACACACCATCTAAAGAGTGAGATTACACCCCATCTAAAGAGTGAGATTAAACCCCATCTAAAGAGTGAGATTACACCCCATCTAAAGAGGGAGATTACACTCCATCTAAAGAGTGAGATTACACCCCATCTAAAGAGTGAGATTACACCCCATCTAAAGAGTGAGATTACACCCTATCTAAAGAGTGAGATTACACCCCATCTAAAGAGTGATATTACACTCCATCTAAAGAGTGAGATCACACCCCATCTAAAGAGTGAGATTACACCCCATCTAAAGAGTGAGATTACACCCCATCTAAAGAGAGAGATTACACCCCATCTAAAGAGTGAGATTACATCCCATCTAAAGAGTGAGATTACACTCCATCTAAAGAGTGAGATTACACCCCACCTAAAGAGTGAGATTACACCCCATCTAAAGGGTGAGATTACACCCCACCTAAAGAGTGAGATTACACCCCATCTAAAGTGTGAGATTACACCCCATCTAAAGAGTGAGATTACACCCCATCTAAAGAGTGTGATTACACCCCATCTAAAGAGTGAGATTACACCCCATCTAAAGAGTGAGATTACACCCCACCGAAAGAGTGAGATTACACCCCATCTAAAGAGTGAGATTACACCCCATCTAAAGAGTGAGATTACACCCCATCTAAAGAGTGAGATTGCACCCCATCTAAAGAGTGAGATTACACCCCATCTAAAGAGTGAGATTGCACCCCATCTAAAGAGTGAGATTACACCCCATCTAAAGAGTGAGATTACACCGCATCTAAAGAGTGAGATTACACCCCACCTAAAGGGTGAGATTACACCCCATCTAAAGAGTGAGATTACACCCCACCTAAAGAGTGAGATTACACCCCATCTAAAGAGTGAGATTACACCCCATCTAAAGAGTGAGATTACACCCCATCTAAAGAGTGAGATTACACCCCATCTAAAGAGTGAGTTTACACTCCATCTAAAGAATGAGATTACACCCCATCTAAAGAGTGAGATTACACCCCATCTAAAGAGTGAGATCACACCCCATCTAAAGAGTGAGATTACACCCCATCTAAAGAGTGAGTTTACACTCCATCTAAAGAATGAGATTACACCCCATCTAAAGAGTGAGATTACACTCCATCTAAAGAGTGAGATTACACCCATCTAAAGAGTGAGATTACACCCCTTCTAAAGAGTGAGATTACACCCCATCTAAAGAGTGAGATTACACCCCATCTAAAGAGTGAGATTACACCCCATCTAAAGAGTGAGATTACACCCCATCTAAAGAGTGAAATTACACCCCATCTAAAGAGTGAGATTACACCCCATCTAAAGAGTGAGATTACACCCCATCTAATGAGTGAGATTACACCCCATCTAAAGAGTGAGATTACACCCCATCTAAAGATTGAGATTACACTCCATCTAAAGAGTGAGATTACACCCCATCTAAAGAGAGGGATTACACCACATCTAAAGAGTGAGATTACACCCCATCTAAAGTGT
>NW_028225184.1:38132192-38175953 GCF_052327205.1 Somniosus microcephalus
TCTTCAACTTGGTTCTGAGTGTCGGTTACTTCCCTGATATCTGGAACAAAGGACTCATAACGCCCATATACAAAAGTGGGGACAAAGTCGACCCAAATAACTATCGAGGCATCTGTGTAAACAGTAACCTGGGGAAGGTATTCTGTAGTATCATAAACAAAAGACTTATAAACTTCCTTGAGGAGCACAATGTCTTGAGTAAAAGCCAAATTGGATTCCTGCCAAATTATAGAACATCAGATCATATCTTCACCCTACAGACCCTAATTGACAAACACGTTCATCAAAACAAAAGCAAAATCTACGCATGCTTTATAGATTTCCAGAAGGCTTTCGATTCCATCTGGCACGACGGTTTATTCCTGAAACTTATCGAAAGCGGGGTAGGGGGAAAAACATATGATGTAATTAAATCAATGTATACAAACAACAAATGTGCAGTTAAAATTGGAGACAAACAAACAAAATACTTCCCACAGGGGTGGGGGGTGACGCAGGGCTCGCCCATCTCACTGACACTCTAATATTTACATAAATGAATTGGCAAAACTACTTGAACAATCTACAGCACCCGGCCTCACCCGATATGAATCCAAGGTTAAATTCCTCCTCTGTGCAGATGACCTGGTTCTGCTGTCACCAACTAAGGAGGGTCTACAGCAGAACCTGGATCTGCTGGAGTCGTTCTGCCAGACCTGGGCCCTGACAATAAATCCCCAAAAAACCAAAGTCCTTGTGTTCCAGCAAAGATCCAGACATCAGGGACCCAAAATAAATTTCACACTAGGAACAACCAAAATTGATCAAACCACTAACTACACATACTTGGGCTTAAAAATCAGTTCTACGGGAAATTTCAAACTGGCTGTGAATGAACTGAAAGAGAAAGCAAGAAGGGCTTTCTATGCCATTAAAAAATCAATCCAAATAGAAATCCCAATTAGCATTTGGCTCAAAATTTTCAAATCAGTAATTGAACCAATTGCACTCTATGGCAGTGAGGTGTGGGGGACCGCTAACACAACAAGAATTTGCAAAATGGGACAAACATCCAATTGAGATCCTACATGCAGAATTCTGTAAAAGTATCCTCTGGA
Source organism: Somniosus microcephalus (assembly GCF_052327205.1). NCBI lineage: Eukaryota > Metazoa > Chordata > Chondrichthyes > Squaliformes > Somniosidae > Somniosus > Somniosus microcephalus. The sequence goes on from NW_028225184.1 coordinate 38,133,290, forward strand.
CTCAAAGGAAAACCGTAAACAATGCATGCAGGGCAGAACTAGGCCAATATCCATTAATAATCACTATCCAAAAAAGAGCCACCAAATTTTGGAAACACCTAGAAATGAGCAACCCCCAATGCTATCATTACGAAGCCCTGAAATGCCAAGAGAGGACCATAAAGAAGAATACCCTCAGTCAACTAGTCCTGGGACTCAGTGAAGTAACTACTAACACTACTAACAATAACCAGCCCCAGGACAGTGACAGCGTAACACAAAGAATTCGACCCAACACAATCGTCGCTAAGCAAAAGGAAAAATATCTGTCATATTGGGCAGAAACAACAAAAACCCAAAGCAAACTCAATTGCTACTTGGCCCTAAACAGACAATACAACATGGCTGATTACCTGACCATGGTAAAGGATAGCAAACTGAGAAAAACTTTGACAATGTACAGACTTAGTGAACATAGCCTGGCGATCGAAAAAGGTAGACACAGGCAGACCCGGCTACCAAGAGAGGACAGGATATGCTCTCACTGCAGTCAGGGAGTGGTGGAGACAGAGATGCACTTCCTCACAGCTTGTAGAAAATATCAGGGCATAAGGGAGAATTTCTACCCAAAATTCACAAAAATATGCCCGGAATTCAGAAATTTGAATGACGACCAAAAACTCCCATACCTACTAGGGGAAGAGAGAAATTGTGTAACCTTAGCGGCACACTATGTTACAGCTTGCCATAAACAGAGGGACAACCACTAAATATAAGAAAAGAGTATATACAAATTATATGAATGTATATTTATATACACTCAAGGATATATCTGTTTGTACACTGTATGGATAGATCTGTATTTTTGTGTACAACCATGAATGTTTCTCGATGCTTTGGCAATATAAGATGTACCTTGTCATGCCAATAAAGCGATTTGAAAATTGAATTGATAGCACACAACAGGAAACCCCCCTCCCCAAAAATTTTTTCGGCTGAACAGCAAAACAAAGAGAGTGTTTGAAATACCGATAGTGAGATTCCTTTTTTTTTAAATTCACCATCAATACCTCTTTTAAAAAGTAGTTGTGTGGAATTATGATTAACATCCTTTTATATATTTAATTATATATACTTCTGCCTGTGTAGTTTTTAAATGTGCAGAATGGATCTGATACTTGGCTAGTCACATTGGCTGCAAGTGCTTCCTCTTCCTGGGTGTAAACTGACTGAGTGAGTTTAAAGAGATCTTTGGGTCCCCATTGCATGCACCTCAAAACAACATCTTGCATTTATATAGCACCTTTAACGTGGTAGAAACGTCACTTCATCGGAGTGATTATCAATCAAAATTTGACATCGAGTCACATAAGGAAATATTGGAACAGGTGACCGAAAGCTTGGTCAAAGAGGTAGGTTTTAAGGAGCATCATAAAGGAGGAGAGGCAGAGAGGTTTAGGGAGGGAATTCCAGAGCTTAGAGCCAAGGCAGCTGTCGGCACGACTGCCAATGGTGGAGCGATTTAAAATCAGGGATGAGCAAGAGGCCAGAATCGGAGGAGCGCAGGGATGTTGAGCTGGAGGAGGTCACAGAGATAGGGAAGGGTGCGGGCTAAGGAGGGATTTGAACACAAGGATGAGAATTTTAAAATCGAGGCTTTGCCGGACTGGGAATCAGCAACATTGATAGAAACCATCAGCATTCAAGATAAGATTGGATAAGCGGATGAAGAAAAAAAAAGAGGCTGAAAGGATATGGGAACAGGGTGGGTAAATGTGATTTGGACTATTTGCCCCTGTGGATGGTAAACACCATCATGGACTGGATGGGCCAAATGGCCTATTTCCATGTTGTAACTTCTACGTCCTTCTATGACTGTCTCTCCCAGGGAGGGAAGGACTTATTATCCGCTCATCATTTTCCTCCACTCATGAAATAATTTGAAAACTCAGCATTTTTGTTAATGGGGGGCAGGGGCGGAGAAATCAAAGGACACAAAACCAATCCTAATCCCTCATTCCATGGATGTCACACATTCACCCCCTAACATACAGCACCAACTGCACTGCCTAAAACATCAAATGTTAAAAATATAATCAGACGTGAGAAAATGAAATGGGGTAGTTTTCTAAATACACGAATATCGTGGGACACTCCCTCAAAGATTTTACTAAAAGTTGACCAAAGCCACACCAGTACAAGCTCAGGCCCCAGGAATGCTGCGCCCAAACCGATGCGGGCCTCGATTTAACTAACGACAAACTACTAACAATGCAATTTCAGAATATTAAGGACTGCACCAGCTGCATTACAACGGAGGTACTTGTTTAGCTAAAGAAGCTGAAAGCTTTAAAAAATATATATATAGATTTCACTATAACTCTCCAAATGATAATCTATTATTTTGTATTGCAAATCTAAGGAATTTTTAAAAAGGAATAAACAAGCCACAGAACATGTTAAGTGATATTTAAGTGGAACGTGAAGAGGATGCAAAGACAATTCAAAATCATTGGGGCGGGGGGCGAGATCATATTACATTTTGCATCAACTAGTATATAAAGTTCCTCTCTCACCCTCTTGCACACTTTAATTGCAAAGAAGAAGTTAATATCCAATGCAGTGTTGTGCAAACACTTTCAGGCAACGGTTGATAAGCGGAAGAGTTAATGCTCGCTGGCCGGGGAAGAAGGGGAAGGGGACTGGGCTGGTGGATTGCGGTCCATTTACCCACCTTGGGATCTTTCTCGTAGTAATACTGCTGGGTGCGGATCCACCGTCCCACCAGGTGGTCGCGGATGGTGTGAGCCAGAGCGAAGTAGTAGTCCCGGGGGGTGGCGACATTCCTGTCCTTGACCAGTGTGAAATGCAGATGCCTGTTGAAGCTTTTTTTCAATTCCACCACGTCCCCGAGCTCGGCGATGCCCCTCACGCTGATCTGCTTCCTCCTCTCGAAGTCTGTCAGTGGGGTAGCCATGGTGTCCCCGGCAGTGGGGAGGTACTTCCGCGACAGACGACAAAAGGTGCACAGGACTCCGGCTCAGGTCCGGACTGAGAGCCGATAGCGCGCGTTGGTTGGTTACGACGCGTCCTTCCTGCTACAAGACGTGCTTCGCACGTAGCGCATTAGGCACAGGAAGGAGGGAGAGAGAAGGAAACTGCGCATCAAAAATAAGTCCGCCTCCCCACTGCAGATCACGCCACACGGAAAACTGCGCCGAGCAGCGCTGGGAACACTCAAAACATGCCAGGAGTGACTCGTCTCCAGGTGCCTGATGACAATCAGAGATTACACATGGCACCCCATCGAAACGGTGAGATTACACCCCATCTAAAGGATGAGATTACACCCCATCTAAAGAGTGAGATTACACCCCATCTAAACGGTGAGATTACACCCCATCTAAAGAGTGAGATTACACCCCATCTAAAGAGTGAGATTACACCCCATCTAAAGAGTGAGATTACACCCCATCTAAAGAGTGAGATTACACCCCATCTAAAGAGTGAGATTACACCCCATCTAAAGAGTGAGATTACACCCCATCTAAACGGTGAGATTACACCCCATCTAAAGAGTGAGATTACACCCCATCTAAAGAGTGAGATTGCACCCCATCTAAACGGTGAGATTACACCCCATCTAAAGAGTGAGATTACACCCCATCTAAAGAGTGAGATTACACCCCATCTAAACGGTGAGATTACACCCCATCTAAAGAGTGAGATTACACCCCATCTAAAGAGTGAGATTACACCCCATCTAAAGAGTGAGATTACACCCCATCTAAAGAGTGAGATTACACCCCATCTAAAGAGTGAGATTACACCCCATCTAAAGAGTGAGATTACACCCCATCTAAACGGTGAGATTACACCCCATCTAAAGAGTGAGATTACACCCCATCTAAAGAGTGAGATTACACCCCATCTAAACGGTGAGATTACACCCCATCTAAAGAGTGAGATTACACCCCATCTAAAGAGTGAGATTGCACCCCATCTAAACGGTGAGATTACACCCCATCTAAAGAGTGAGATTACACCCCATCCAAAGAGTGAGATTACACCCCATCTAAAGGATGAGATTACACCCCATCTAAAGAGTGAGATTACACCCCATCTAAAGGATGAGATTACACCCCATCTAAAGGATGAGATTACACCCCATCTAAAGAGTGAGATTACACCCCATCTAAAGGATGAGATTACACCCCATCTAAAGAGTGAGATTACACCCCATCTAAAGGATGAGATTACACCCCATCTAAAGAGTGAGATTACACCCCATCTAAAGGATGAGATTACACCCCATCTAAAGAGTGAGATTACACCCCATCTAAAGAGTGAGATTACACCCCATCTAAAGGATGAGATTACACCCCATCTAAAGGATGAGATTACACCCCATCTAAAGAGTGAGATTACACCCCATCTAAAGAGTGAGATTACACCCCATCTAAAGAGTGAGATTACACCCCATCTAAAGAGTGAGATTACACCCCATCCAAAGAGAGAAATTACACCCCATCTAAAGGATGAGATTACACCCCATCTAAAGGATGAGATTACACCCCATCTAAAGAGTGAGATTACACCCCATCTAAAGAGTGAGATTACACCCCATCTAACGAGTGAGATTACACCCCATCTAAAGAGTGAGATTACACCCCATCCAAAGAGTGAGATTACACCCCATCTAAAGGATGAGATTACACCCCATCTAAAGGATGAGATTACACCCCATCTAAAGGATGAGATTACACCCCATCTAAAGAGTGAGATTACACCCCATCTAAAGAGTGAGATTACACCCCATCCAAAGAGTGAGATTACACCCCATCTAAAGGATGAGATTACACCCCATCTAAAGAGTGAGATTACACCCCATCTAAACGGTGAGATTACACCCCATCTAAAGGATGAGATTACACCCCATCCAAAGAGTGAGATTACACCCCATCTAAAGGATGAGATTACACCCCATCTAAAGGATGAGATTACACCCCATCTAAAGGATGAGATTACACCCCATCTAAAGGATGAGATTACACCCCATCTAAAGGATGAGATTACACCCCATCTAAAGGATGAGATTACACCCCATCTAAAGGATGAGATTACACCCCATCTAAACGGTGAGATTACACCCCATCTAAAGGATGAGATTACACCCCATCCAAAGAGTGAGATTACACCCCATCTAAAGGATGAGATTACACCCCATCTAAAGAGTGAGATTACACCCCATCTAAAGAGTGAGATTACACCCCATCTAAAGGATGAGATTACAGCCCATCTAAAGAGTGAGATTACACCCCATCCAAAGAGTGAGATTACACCCCATCTAAAGGATGAGATTACACCCCATCTAAAGAGTGAGATTACACCCCATTTAAAGAGTGAGATTACACCCCATCTAAAGAGTGAGATGACACCCCATCTAAAGAGTGAGATTACACCCCATCTAAAGATTGAGATTACACCCCATCTAAAGAGTGATATTACACCCCATCTAAAGAGTGAGATTACACCCCATTTAAAGAGTGAGATTACACCCCATCTAAAGAGTGAGATTACACTCCATCTAAAGAGTGAGATTACACTCCATCTAAAGATTGAGATTACACCCCATCTAAAGATTGAGATTACACCCCATCTAAAGAGTGAGATTACACCCCATCTAAAGAGTGAGATTACACCCCATTTAAAGAGTGAGATTACACCCCATCTAAAGAGTGAGATTACACTCCATCTAAAGAGTGAGATTACACTCCATCTAAAGATTGAGATTACACCCCATCTAAAGAGTGAGATTACACTCCATCTAAACAGTGAGATTACACCCCATCTAAAGCGTGAGATTACACCCCATCTAAAGAGTGAGATTACACTCCATTTAAAGAGTGAGATTACACCCCATCTAAAGAGTGAGATTACACCCCATCTAAAGAGTGATATTACACCCCATCTAAAGAGTGAGATTACACCCCATTTAAAGAGTGATTACACCCCATCTAAAGAGTGAGATTACACCCCATCTAAAGAGTGAGATTACACCCCATCTAAAGATTGAGATTACACCCCATCTAAAGAGTGAGATTACACCCCATCTAAACAGTGAGATTACACCCCATCTAAAGCGTGAGATTACACCCCATCTAAAGAGTGAGATTACACTCCATCTAAAGAGTGAGATTACACCCCATCTAAAGAGTGAGATTACACCCCATCTAAACAGTGAGATTACACCCCATCTAAAGAGTGAGATTACACTCCATCTAAAGCGTGAGATTACACCCCATCTAAAGAGTGAGATTACACTCCATCTAAAGCGTGAGATTACACCCCATCTAAAGAGTGAGATTACACCCCATCTAAAGAGTGAGATTACACTCCATCTAAAGAGTGAGATTACACCCCATCTAAAGCGTGAGATTACACCCCATCTAAAGAGTGAGATTACACTCCATCTAAAGCGTGAGATTACACCCCATCTAAAGAGTGAGATTACACCCCATCTAAAGAGTGAGATTACACTCCATCTAAAGAGTGAGATTACACCCCATCTAAAGAGTGAGATTACACCCCATCTAAAGAGTGCGATTACACTCCATCTAAAGAGTGAGATTACACTCCATCTAAAGAGTGAGATTACACCCCATCTAAAGCGTGAGATTACACCCCATCTAAAGAGTGAGATTACACCCCATCTAAAGAGTGCGATTACACTCCATCTAAAGAGTGAGATTACACTCCATCTAACGAGTGAGATTACACCCCATCTAAAGAGTGAGATTACACCCCATCTAAAGATTGAGATTACACCCCATCTAAAGATTGAGATTACACCCCATCTAAAGAGTGAGATTACACCCCATCTAAAGAGTGAGATTACACCCCATCTAAAGAGTGAGATTACACCCCATCTAAAGAGTGAGATTACACTCCATCTAAAGAGTGAGATTACACCCCATCTTAAGAGTGAAATTACACCCCATCTAAAGAGTGAGATTACACCCCATCTAAAGAGTGAGATTACACCCCATCTAAAGAGTGAGATTACACCCCATCTAAAGCGTGAGATTACACTCCATCTAAAGAGTGAGATTACACTCCATCTAAAGAGTGAGATTACACCCCATCTACAGAGTGAGATTACACCCCATCTAAAGAGTGAGATTACACTCCATCTAAAGAGTGAGATTACACCCCATCTACAGAGTGAGATTACACCCCATCTAAAGAGTGAGATTACACCCCATCTAAAGAGTGAGATTACACCCCATCTAAGGAGTGAGATTACACCCCATCTAAAGAGTGAGATTACACCCCATCTAAAGAGTGACATTACACCCCATCTAAAGAGTGAGATTACACCCCATCTAAAGAGTGAGATTACACCCCATCTAAAGAGTGAGATTGCACCCCATCTAAAGAGTGAGATTACACCCCATCTAAAGAGTGAGATTACACCCCATCTAAAGAGTGAGATTACACCCCATCTAAAGAGTGAGATTGCACCCCATCTAAAGAGTGAGATTACACCCCATCTAAAGAGTGAGATTGCACCCCATCTAAAGAGTGAGATTGCACCCCATCTAAAGAGTGAGATTACACCCCATCTAAAGAGTGAGATTACACCCCATCTAAAGAGTGAGATTACACTCCATCTAAAGAGTGAGATTACACTCCATCTAAAGAGTGAGATTACACCCCATCTAAAGAGTGAGATTACACCCCATCTAAAGAGTGAGATTACACTCCATCTAAAGAGTGAGATTACACCCCATCTAAAGAGTGAGATTACACCCCATCTAAAGAGTGAGATTACACTCCATCTAAAGAGTGAGATTACACCCCATCTAAAGAGTGAGATTACATCCCATCTAAAGAGTGAGATTACACCCCATCTAAAGAGTGAGATTACACCCCATCTAAAGAGTGAGATTACACCCCATCTAAAGAGTGAGATTACACCCCATCTAAAGAGTGAGATTACACCCCATCTAAAGAGTGAGATTACACCCCATCTAAAGAGTGAGATTACACTCCATCTAAAGATTGAGATTACACCCCATCTAAAGAGTGAGATTACACCCCATCTAAAGAGTGAGATTACACCCCATCTAAAGAGTGAGATTACACTCCATCTAAAGAGTGAGATTGCACCCCATCTAAAGAGTGAGATTACACCCCATCTAAAGAGTGAGATTACACCCCATCTAAAGAGTGAGATTACACTCCATCTAAAGAGTGAGATTACACTCCATCTAAAGAGTGAGATTACACCCCATCTAAAGAGTGAGATTACACTCCATCTAAAGAGTGAGATTACACTCCATCTAAAGAGTGAGAGTACACCCCATCTAAAGAGTGAGATTACACTCCATCTAAAGAGTGAGATTACACTCCATCTAAAGAGTGAGATTACACCCCATCTAAAGAGTGAGATTGCACTCCATCTAAAGAGTGAGATTACACTCCATCTAAAGAGTGAGAGTACACCCCATCTAAAGAGTGAGATTACACTCCATCTAAAGAGTGAGATTGCACCCCATCTAAAGAGTGAGATTACACTCCATCTAAAGAGTGAGATTACACTCCATCTAAAGAGTGAGATTACACTCCATCTAAGGAGTGAGATTACACCCCATCTAAAGAGTGAGATTACACTCCATCTAAAGAGTGAGATTGCACCCCATCTAAAGAGTGAGATTACACCCCATCTCAAGAGTGAGATTACACCTCATCTAAAGAGTGAGATTACACTCCATCTAAAGAGTGAGATTACACTCCATCTAAAGAGTGAGATTACACCCCATCTAAAGAGTGAGATTACACTCCATCTAAAGAGTGAGATTACACCCCATCTAAAGAGTGAGATTACACCCCATCTAAAGAGTGAGCTTACACCCCATCTAAAGAGTGAGATTACACCCCATCTAAAGTGTGAGATTACACTCCATCTAAAGAGTGAGATTACACCCCATCTAAAGAGTGAGATTACACTCCATCTAAAGAGTGCGATTACACTCCATCTAAAGCGTGAGATTACACACCATCTAAAGAGTGAGATTACACCCCATCTAAAGAGTGAGATTACACACCATCTAAAGAGTGAGATTACACCCCATCTAAAGAGTGAGATTACACCCCATCTAAAGAGTGAGATTACACTCCATCTAAAGAGTGAGATTACACCCCATCTAAAGAGTGAGATTACACCCCATCTAAAGAGAGAGATTACACTCCATCTAAAGAGTGAGATTACTCACCATCTAAAGAGTGATCTTACACCCCATCTAAAGAGTGAGATTACACCCCATCTAAAGAGTGAGATTACACCCCCTCTAATGAGTGAGATTACACCCCATCTAAAGAGAGAGATTACACCCCATCTAAAGAGTGAGATTACACCCCATCTAAAGAGTGAGATTACACCCCATCTAAAGAGTGAGATTACTCACCATCTAAAGACTGAGATTACACCACATCTAAAGAGTGAGATTACACCCCATCTAAAGAGTGAGATTACACTCCATCTAAAGAGTGAGATTACACTCCATCTAAAGAGTGAGATGACACTCCATCTAAAGAGTGAGCTTACACCCCATCTAAAGAGTGAGATTACACCCCATCTAAAGAGTGAGATTACACTCCATCTAAAGAGTGAGATTGCATCCCATCTAAAGAGTGAGATTGCACCCTATCTAAAGAGTGGGATTACACCCCATCTAAAGAGTGAGATTACACTCCATCTAAAGAGTGAGATTACATCCCATCTAAAGAGTGAGATTGCACCCTATCTAAAGAGTGGGATTACACCCCATCTGAAGAGTGAGATTGCACCCCATCTAAAGAGTGAGATTACACCCCATCTAAAGAGTGAGATTACACTCCATCTAAAGAGTGAGATTACATCCCATCTAAAGAGTGAGATTGCACCCTATCTAAAGAGTGGGATTACACCCCATCTGAAGAGTGAGATTACACCCCATCTTAAGAGTGAGATTGCACCCTATCTAAAGAGTGAGATTACACTCCATCAAAGAGTGAGATTACACCCCATCTAAAGAGTGAGATTACACCCCATCTGAAGAGTGAGATTACAATCCATCTAAAGTGTGAGATTACACCCCATCATAAGAGTGAGATTACACCCCATCTAAAGAGTGAGATTACACTCCATCTAAAGAGTGAGATTGCACCCCATCTAAAGAGTGAGATTGCACCCCATCTAAAGAGTGAGATTACACCCCATCTAAAGAGTGAGATTACACCCCATCTAAAGAGTGAGATTACACTCCATCTAAAGAGTGAGATTACACCCCATCTAAAGAGTGAGATTACACCCCATCTAAAGAGTGAGATTACACCCCATCTAAAGAGTGAGATAACACCCCATCTAAAGAGTGAGATTACACCCCATCTAAAGAGTGAGATTACACCCCATCTAAAGAGTGAGATTAGACCCCATCTAAAGAGTGAGATTACACCCCATCTAAAGAGTGAGATTGCACCCCATCTAAAGAGTGAGATTACACCCCATCTAAAGAGTGAGATTACACCCCATCTAAAGAGTGAGATTACACCCCATCTAAAGAGTGAGATTACACACCATCTAAAGAGTGAGATTACACCCCATCTCAAGAGTGAGATTACACTCCATCTAAAGAGTGAGATTACACTCCATCTAAAGAGTGAGATTACACTCCATCTAAAGGGTGAGATTACACCCCATCTCAAGAGTGAGATTACACCCCATCTAAAGAGTGAGATTACACCCCATCTAAAGGGTGAGATTACACCCCATCTCAAGAGTGAGATTACACCCCATCTAAAGAGTGAGATTACACCCCATCTCAAGAGTGAGATTACATCCCATCTAAAGAGTGAGATTACACCCCATCTAAAGAGTGAGATTACACTCCATCTAAAGAGTGAGATTACACTCCATCTAAAGAATGAGGTTACACCCCATCTAAAGAGTGAGATTACCCCCCATCTAAACAGTGAGATTACACCCCATCTAAAGAGTGAGATTACACCCCATCTAAAGAGTGAGATTACACCCCATCTAAAGAGTGAGATTACACCCCATCTAAAGAGTGAGATTAGACCCCATCTAAAGAGTGAGATTACACTCCATCTAAAGAGTGAGATTACACTCCATCTAAAGAGTGAGATTAGACCCCATCTAAAGAGTGAGCTTACACCCCATCTAAAGAGTGAGATTGCACCCCATCTAAAGAGTGAGATTACACTCCATCTAAAGAGTGAGATTGCACCCCACCTAAAGAGTGAGATTGCACCCCATCTAAAGAGTGAGATTGCACCCCATCTAAAGTGTGAGATTACACCCCATCTAAAGAGTGAGATTTCACCCCATCTAAAGAGTGAGATTACACTCCATCTAAAGAGTGAGGTTAGACCCCATCTAAAGAGTGAGATTACACTCCATCTAAAGAGTGAGCTTACACCCCATCTAAAGAGTGAGATTACACCCCATCTAAAGAGTGAGATTTCACCCCATCTAAAGAGTGAGATTACACTCCATCTAAAGAGTGAGGTTAGACCCCATCTAAAGAGTGAGATTACACTCCATCTAAAGAGTGAGCTTACACCCCATCTAAAGAGTGAGATTTCACCCCATCTAAAGAGTGAGATTACACTCCATCTAAAGAGTGAGATTGCACCCCACCTAAAGAGTGAGATTACACCCCATCTAAAGAGTGAGATTGCACCCCATCTAAAGTGTGAGATTACACTCCATCTAAAGAGTGAGATTACACTCCATCTAAAGAGTGAGCTTACACCCCATCTAAAGAGTGAGATTACACACCATCTAAAGAGTGAGATTGCACCCCATCTAAAGAGTGAGATTACACTCCATCTAAAGAGTGAGACAACACTCCATCTAAGGAGTGAGATTACACCCCATCGAAAGAGTGAGATTACACTCCATCTAAAGAGTGAGATTGCACCCCATCTAAAGAGTGAGATTACACCCCAACCAAAGAGTGAGATTACACCCCATCTAAAGAGTGAGATTACACTCCATCTAAAGAGTGAGATTACACTCCATCTAAAGAGTGAGCTTACACCCCATCTAAAGAGTGAGATTACACCCCATCTAAAGTGTGAGATTACACTCCATCTAAAGAGTGAGATTACACCCCATCTAAAGAGTGAGATTACACTCCATCTAAAGAGTGCGATTACAGTCCATCTAAAGCGTGACATTACACCCCATCTAAAGAGTGAGATTACACCCCATCTAAAGAGTGAGATTACACTCCATCGAAAGAGTGAGATTACACCCCATCTAAAGAGTGAGATTACACCCCATCTAAAGAGTGAGATTACACACCATCTAAAGAGTGAGATTACACCCCATCTAAAGAGTGAGATTACACTCCATCTAAAGAGTGAGATTGCGCCCCATCTAAAGAGTGAGATTACACCCCATCTAAAGAGTGAGATTACACTCCATCTAAAGAGTGAGATTACACTCCATCTAAAGAGTGAGATTACACCCCGTCTAAAGAGTGAGATTACACTCCATCTAAAGAGTGAGATTACACCCCATCTAAAGAGTGAGATTACACTCCATCTAAAGAGTGAGATTACACTCCATCTAAAGAGCGAGATTACACCCCATCGAAAGAGTGAGATTACACCCCACCTAAAGAGTGAGATTACACCCCATCTAAAGAGTGAGATTACACCCCATCTAAAGAGCGAGATTACACCCCACCTAAAGAGTGAGATTACACCCCATCTAAAGAGTGAGATTACACCCCATCTAAAGAGTGAGATTACACTCCATCTAAAGAGTGAGATTACACTCCATCTAAAGAGTGAGATTACACTCCATCTAAAGAGTGAGATTACACCCCATCTAAAGAGTGAGATTACAGCCCATCTAAAGAGTGAGATTACACCCCATCTAAAGAGTGAGATTACACTCCATCTAAAGAGTGAGATTACACCTCATCTAAAGAGTGAGATTACACTCCATCTAAGGAGTGAGATTACACTCCATCTAAAGAGTGAGATTACCCCCCATCTAAAGAGTGAGATTACACTCCATCGAAAGAGTGAGATTACACCCCATCTAAAGAGTGAGATTACACCCCATCTTAAGAGTGAGATTACACCCCATCTAAAGAGTGAGATTACACCCCATCTAAAGAGTGAGATTACACCCCATCTAAAGAATGAGATTACACCCCATCTAAAGAGTGAGATTACACTCCATCTAAAGAGTGAGATTACACCCCATCTAAAGAGTGAGATTACACCCCATCTAAAGAGTGAGATTACACTCCATCTAAAGAGTGACATTACACCCCATCTAAAGAGTGAGATTACAACCCATCTAAAGAGTGAGATTACACCCCATCTAAAGAATGAGATTACACCCCATCTAAAGAGTGAGATTACACTCCATCTAAAGAGTGAGATTACACCCCATCTGAAGAGTGAGATTACACTCCATCTAAAGAGTGAGATTGCACCCCATCTGAAGAGTGAGATTACACCCCATCTAAAGAGTGAGATTACACCCCATCTAAAGAGTGAGATTACACCCCATCTCAGGAGTGCGATTACACCCCATCTAAAGAGTGAGATTACACTCCATCTAAAGAGTGAGATTACACCCCATCTAAAGAGTGAGATTACACCCCATCTAAAGAGTGAGATTACACCCCATCTAAAGAGTGAGATTACACCCCATCTAAAGAGTGAGATTACACCCCATCTAAAGAGTGAGATTACACCCTATCTAAAGGGTGAGATTACACCCCATCTCAAGAGTGAGATTACACCCCATCTAAAGAGTGAGATTACACCCCATCTGAAGAGGGATATTACACCCCATCTAAAGAGTGAGATTACACCCCATCTAAAGAGTGAGATTACACCCCATCTAAAGAGTGAGATTACACCCCATCTAAAGAGTGAGATTACACCCCATCTAAAGAGTGAGATTACACCCCATCTAAAGAGTGAGATTACACTCCATCTAAAGAATGAGGTTATACCCCATCTAAAGAGTGAGATTACACCCCATCTAAAGAGTGAGATTACACCCCATGTAAAGAGTGAGATTACACCCCATCTAAAGAGTGAGATTACACCACATCTAAAGAGTGAGATTACACCCCATCTAAAGAGTGAGATTACACTCCATCTAAAGAGTGAGATTACACCCCATCTAAAGAGTGAGATTACACCCCATCTAAAGAGTGAGATTACACCCCATCTAAAGAGTGAGATTACACCCCATCTAATGAGTGAGATTACACCCCATCTAAAGGGTGAGATTACACCCCATCTAAAGATTGAGATTACACTCCATCTAAAGAGTGAGATTACACCCCATCTAAAGAGTGAGATTACACTCCATCTAAAGAGTGAGATTACACCCCATCTAAAGATTGAGATTACACTCCATCTAAAGAGTGAGATTGCACCCCATCTAAAGTGTGGGATTACACCCCATCTAAAGAGTGAGATTACACCCCATCTAAAGTGTGAGATTACACCCCATCTAAAGAGTGAGATTACACCCCATCTAACGAGTGAGACTACACTCCATCTAAAGAGTGAGATTACACCCCATCTAAAGACTGAGATTACACCCCATCTAATGAGTGAGATTACACTCCATCTCAAGAGTGAGATTACACCCCATCTAACGAGTGAGATTACATCCCATCTAAAGAGTGAGATTACACTCCATCTCAAGAGTGAGATTACACCCCATCTAAAGAGTGAGATTACACCCCATCTAAAGATTGAGATTACACCCCATCTAAAGTGTGAGATTACACCCCATCTAAAGAGTGATATTACACCCCTTCTAAAGAGTGAGATTACACCCCATCTAAAGAGTGAGATTACACCCCATCTAAAGAGTGAGATTACACCCCATCTAAAGAGTGAGATTACACCCCATCTAAAGAGTCAGATTACACCCCATCTAAAGAGTGAGATTACACCCCTTCTAAAGGGTGAGATTACACCCCATCTAAAGCGTGAGATTACACACCATCTAAAGTGTGAGATTACACCCAATCTAAAGAGTGAGATTACACCCCATCTAAAGAGTGAGATTACACCCCATCTAAAGAGTGAGATTGCACCCTATCTAAAGAGTGAGATTACACCCCATCTAAAGAGTGAGATTGCACACTATCTAAAGAGTGAGATTACACCCCATCTAAAGAATGAGATTACACCCCATCTAAAGAGTGAGATTACACCCCATCTAAAGAGTGAGATTACACCCCATCGAAAGAGTGAGATTACACTCCATCTAAAGAGTGAGATTACACTCCATCTAAAGAGTGAGATTACACCCCATCTAAAGAGTGAGATTACACCCCATCTAAAGAGTGAGATTACACCCCATCTAAAGAGTGAGATTACACTCCATCTAAAGAGTGAGATTACACCTCATCTAAAGAGTGAGATTAGACCCCATCTAAAGAGTGAGATTACACCCCATCTAAAGAGTGAGATTACACCCCATCTAAAGAGTGAGATTACACCCCATCTAAAGAGTGAGATTACACCCCATCTAAAGAGTGAGATTACACCCCATCTAAAGAGTGAGATTACACCCCATCTCAAGAGTGAGATTACACTCAATCTAAAGAGTGAGATTACACCCCATCTAAAGGGTGAGATTACACCCCATCTCAAGAGTGAGATTACACCCCATCTAAAGAGTGAGATTACACCCCATCTCAAGAGTGAGATTACACTCCATCTAAAGAGTGAGATTACACCCCATCTAAAGAGTGAGATTACACTCCATCTAAAGAATGAGGTTACACCCCATCTAAAGAGTGAGATTACCCCCCATCTAAACAGTGAGATTACACTCCATCTAAAGAGTGAGATTACACCCCATCTAAAGAGTGAGATTACACCCCATCTAAAGAGTGAGATTACACCCCATCTAAAGAGTGAGATTACACTCCATCTAAAGAGTGAGATTACACCCCATCTAAAGAGTGAGATTACACTCCATCTAAAGAGTGAGATTACACCCCATCTAAAGAGTGAAATTACACCCCATCTAAAGAGTGAGATTACACCCCATCTAAAGAGTGAGATTAAACTCCATCTATAGAGTGAGATTACACCCCATCTAAAGAGTGAGATTACACCCCATCAAAAGAGTGAGATTACACCCAATCTAAAGAGTGAGATTAAACTCCATCTAAAGAGTGAGATTACACCCCATCTAAAGAGTGAGATTACACCCCATCTAAAGAGTGAGATTACACCCCATCTAAAGAGTGAGATTACACTCCATCTAAAGAGTGAGATTGCACCCCATCTAAAGAGTGAGATTACACCCCATCTAAAGAGTGAGATTACACCCCATCTAAAGAGTGAGATTACACTCCATCTAAAGAGTGAGATTGCACCCCATCTAAAGAGTGAGATTACACCCCATCTAAAGAGTGAGATTACACCCCATCTAAAGAGTGAGATTACACCCCATCTAAAGAGTGAGATTACACCCCATCTAAAGAGTGAGATTACACTCCATCTAAAGAGTGAGATTACACTCCATCTAAAGAGTGAGATTGCACCCCATCTAAAGAGTGAGATTACACTCCATCTAAAGAGTGAGATTACACTCCATCTAAAGAGTGAGATTACACTCCATCTAAAGAGTGAGATTACAGTCCATCTAAAGAGTGAGAGTACACCCCATCTAAAGAGTGAGATTACACTCCATCTAAAGAGTGAGATTGCACCCCATCTAAAGAGTGAGATTACACTCCATCTAAAGAGTGAGATTACACCCCATCTAAAGAGTGAGATTACACTCCATCTAAAGAGTGAGATTGCACCCCATCTAAAGAGTGAGATTACACCCCATCTAAAGAGTGAGATTACACTCCATCTAAAGAGTGAGATTACACTCCATCTAAAGAGTGAGATTACACCCCATCTAAAGAGTGAGATTACACTCCATCTAAAGAGTGAGATTACACTCCATCTAAAGAGTGAGATTACACCCCATCTAAAGAGTGAGCTTACACCCCATCTAAAGAGTGAGATTACACCCCATCTAAAGTGTGAGATTACACTCCATCTAAAGAGTGAGATTACACCCCATCTAAAGAGTGAGCTTACACCCCATCTAAAGAGTGAGATTACACCCCATCTAAAGAGTGAGATTACACTCCATCTAAAGAGTGAGCTTACACCCCATCTAAAGAGTGAGATTACACCCCATCTAAAGTGTGAGATTACACTCCATCTAAAGAGTGAGATTACACCCCATCTAAAGAGTGAGATTACACTCCATCTAAAGAGTGCGATTACACTCCATCTAAAGCGTGAGATTACACACCATCTAAAGAGTGAGATTACACCCCATCTAAAGAGTGAGATTACACCCCATCTAAAGAGTGAGATTACACCCCATCTAAAGAGTGAGATTACACACCATCTAAAGAGTGAGATTACACCCCATCTAAAGAGTGAGATTACACCCCATCTAAAGAGTGAGATAACACTCCATCTAAAGAGTGAGATTACACCCCATCTAAAGAGTGAGATTACACACCATCTAAAGAGTGAGATTACACCCCATCTAAAGAGTGAGATTACACCCCATCTAAAGAGTGAGATTACACCCCATCTAAAGCGTGAGATTACACACCATCTAAAGAGTGAGATTACACCCCATCTAAAGAGTGAGATTACACCCCATCTAAAGAGTGAGATTACACCCCATCTAAAGAGTGAGATTACACACCATCTAAAGAGTGAGATTACACCCCATCTAAAGAGTGAGATTACACCCCCTCTAATGAGTGAGATTACACCCCATCTAAAGAGAGAGATTACACCCCATCTAAAGAGTGAGATTACACCCCATCTAAAGAGTGAGATTACACCCCATCTAAAGAGTGAGATTACTCACCATCTAAAGACTGAGATTACACCACATCTAAAGAGTGAGATTACACCCCATCTAAAGAGTGAGATTACACTCCATCTAAAGAGTGAGATTACACTCCATCTAAAGAGTGAGATGACACTCCATCTAAAGAGTGAGCTTACACCCCATCTAAAGAGTGAGATTACACCCCATCTAAAGAGTGAGATTGCACCCTATCTAAAGAGTGGGATTACACCCCATCTGAAGAGTGAGATTACACCCCATCTTAAGAGTGAGATTGCACCCTATCTAAAGAGTGAGATTACACTCCATCAAAGAGTGAGATTACACCCCATCTAAAGAGTGAGATTACACTCCATCTAAAGAGTGAGATTACAATCCATCTAAAGTGTGAGATTACACCCCATCTAAAGAGTGAGATTACACTCCATCTAAAGAGTGAGATTACAATCCATCTAAAGTGTGAGATTACACCCCATCATAAGAGTGAGATTACACCCCATCTAAAGAGTGAGATTACACTCCATCTAAAGAGTGAGATTGCACCCCATCTAAAGAGTGAGATTACACCCCATCTAAAGAGTGAGATTACACTCCATCTAAAGAGTGAGATTACACCCCATCTAAAGAGTGAGATTACACCCCATCTAAAGAGTGAGATTACACCCCATCTAAAGAGTGAGATTACACCCCATCTAAAGAGTGAGATTACACCCCATCTAAAGAGTGAGATTACACCCCATCTAAAGAGTGAGATTACACACCATCTAAAGAGTGAGATTACACCCCATCTCAAGAGTGAGATTACACTCAATCTAAAGAGTGAGATTACACCCCATCTAAAGGGTGAGATTACACCCCATCTCAAGAGTGAGATTACACCCCATCTAAAGAGTGAGATTACACACCATCTAAAGAGTGAGATTACACCCCATCTCAAGAGTGAGATTACACTCAATCTAAAGAGTGAGATTACACCCCATCTAAAGGGTGAGATTACACCCCATCTCAAGAGTGAGATTACACCCCATCTAAAGGGTGAGATTACACCCCATCTCAAGAGTGAGATTACACCCCATCTCAAGAGTGAGATTACACCCCATCTAAAGAGTGAGATTACACCCCATCTAAAGAGTGAGATTACACTCCATCTAAAGAATGAGGTTACACCCCATCTAAAGAGTGAGATTACCCCCCATCTAAACAGTGAGATTACACCCCATCTAAAGAGTGAGATTACACCCCATCTAAAGAGTGAGATTACACCCCATCTAAAGAGTGAGATTACACCCCATCTAAAGAGTGAGATTACACTCCATCTAAAGAGTGAGATTACACCCCATCTAAAGAGTGAGATTACACTCCATCTAAAGAGTGAGATTACACCCCATCTAAAGAGTGAAATTACACCCCATCTAAAGAGTGAGATTACACCCCATCTAAAGAGTGAGATTAAACTCCATCTATAGAGTGAGATTACACCCCATCTAAAGAGTGAGATTACACCCCATCTAAAGAGTGAGATTACACCCCATCTAAAGAGTGAGATTACACTCCATCTAAAGAGTGAGATTACACCCCATCTAAAGAGTGAGATTACACGCCATCTAAAGAGTGAGATTACACTCCATCTAAAGAGTGAGATTACACCCCATCTAAAGAGTGAGATTACACCCCATCTAAAGAGTGAGATTACACCCCATCTAAAGAGTGAGATTACACTCCATCTAAAGAGTGAGATTACACCTCATCTAAAGAGTGAGATTAGACCCCATCTAAAGAGTGAGATTACACCCCATCTAAAGAGTGAGATTACACCCCATCTAAAGAGTGAGATTACACCCCATCTAAAGAGTGAGATTACACCCCATCTAAAGAGTGAGATTACACCCCATCTAAAGAGTGAGATTACACCCCATCTCAAGAGTGAGATTACACTCAATCTAAAGAGTGAGATTACACCCCATCTAAAGGGTGAGATTACACCCCATCTCAAGAGTGAGATTACACCCCATCTAAAGAGTGAGATTACACCCCATCTCAAGAGTGAGATTACACCCCATCTAAAGAGTGAGATTACACCCCATCTAAAGAGTGAGATTACACTCCATCTAAAGAATGAGGTTACACCCCATCTAAAGAGTGAGATTACCCCCCATCTAAACAGTGAGATTACACCCCATCTAAAGAGTGAGATTACACCCCATCTAAAGAGTGAGATTACACCCCATCTAAAGAGTGAGATTACACCCCCTCTAAAGAGTGAGATTACACCCCATCTAAAGAGTGAGATTACACCCCATCTAAAGAGTGAGATTACACTCCATCTAAAGAGTGAGATTACACCCCATCTAAAGAGTGAGATTACACTCCATCTAAAGAGTGAGATTACACCCCATCTAAAGAGTGAAATTACACCCCATCTAAAGAGTGAGATTACACCCCATCTAAAGAGTGAGATTAAACTCCATCTATAGAGTGAGATTACACCCCATCTAAAGAGTGAGATTACACCCCATCAAAAGAGTGAGATTACACCCAATCTAAAGAGTGAGATTACACTCCATCTAAAGAGTGAGATTAAACTCCATCTAAAGAGTGAGATTACACCCCATCTAAAGAGTGAGATTACACCCCATCTAAAGAGTGAGATTACACCCCATCTAAAGAGTGAGATTACACCCCATCTAAAGAGTGAGATTACACTCCATCTAAAGAGTGAGATTACACCCCATCTAAAGAGTGAGATTACACCCCATCTAAAGAGTGAGATTACACCCCATCTAAAGAGTGAGATTACACCCCATCTAAAGAGTGAGATTACACTCCATCTAAAGAGTGAGATTACACTCCATCTAAAGAGTGAGATTACACTCCATCTAAAGAGTGAGATTACACCCCATCTAAAGAGTGAGATTACACTCCATCTAAAGAGTGAGATTACACCCCATCTAAAGAGTGAGATTGCACCCCATCTAAAGAGTGAGATTACACCCCATCTAAAGAGTGAGATTACACCCCATCTAAAGAGTGAGATTACACTCCATCTAAAGAGTGAGATTACACCCCATCTAAAGAGTGAGATTACACCCCATCTAAAGAGTGAGATTACACTCCATCTAAAGAGTGAGATTACACCCCATCTAAAGAGTGAGATTACACCCCATCTAAAGAGTGAGATTACACCCCATCTAAAGAGTGAGATTACACCCCATCTAAAGAGTGAGATTACACTCCATCTAAAGAGTGAGATTACACCCCATCTAAAGAGTGAGATTACACCCCATCTAAAGAGTGAGATTACACCCCATCTAAAGAGTGAGATTACACCCCATCTAAAGAGTGAGATTACACTCCATCTAAAGAGTGAGATTACACTCCATCTAAAGAGTGAGATTACACTCCATCTAAAGAGTGAGATTACACCCCATCTAAAGAGTGAGATTACACCCCATCTAAAGAGTGAGATTACACTCCATCTAAAGAGTGAGATTGCACCCCATCTAAAGAGTGAGATTACACTCCATCTAAAGAGTGAGATTACACTCCATCTAAAGAGTGAGATTGCACCCCATCTAAAGAGTGAGATTACACTCCATCTAAAGAGTGAGATTACACTCCATCTAAAGAGTGAGATTACACCCCATCTAAAGAGTGAGATTACACTCCATCTAAAGAGTGAGATTACACTCCATCTAAAGAGTGAGATTACACTCCATCTAAAGAGTGAGATTACACCCCATCTAAAGAGTGAGATTACACCCCATTTAAAGAGTGAGATTACACTCCATCTAAAGAGTGAGATTACACCCCATCTAAAGAGTGAGATTACACTCCATCTAAAGAGTGAGATTACACCCCATCTAAAGAGTGAGATTACACCCCATCTAAAGAGTGAGATTACACCCCATCTAAAGAGTGAGATTACACCCCATCTAAAGAGTGAGATTACACTCCATCTAAAGAGTGAGATTACACCCCATCTAAAGAGTGAGATTACACCCCATCTAAAGAGTGAGATTACACTCCATCTAAAGAGTGAGATTACACCCCATCTAAAGAGTGAGATTACACCCCATCTAAAGAGTGAGATTACACCCCATCTAAAGAGTGAGATTACACCCCATCTAAAGAGTGAGATTACACTCCATCTAAAGAGTGAGATTACACCCCATCTAAAGAGTGAGATTACACCCCATCTAAAGAGTGAGATTACACCCCATCTAAAGAGTGAGATTACACCCCATCTAAAGAGTGAGATTACACTCCATCTAAAGAGTGAGATTACACTCCATCTAAAGAGTGAGATTACACTCCATCTAAAGAGTGAGATTACACCCCATCTAAAGAGTGAGATTACACCCCATCTAAAGAGTGAGATTACACTCCATCTAAAGAGTGAGATTGCACCCCATCTAAAGAGTGAGATTACACTCCATCTAAAGAGTGAGATTACACTCCATCTAAAGAGTGAGATTGCACCCCATCTAAAGAGTGAGATTACACTCCATCTAAAGAGTGAGATTACACTCCATCTAAAGAGTGAGATTACACCCCATCTAAAGAGTGAGATTACACTCCATCTAAAGAGTGAGATTACACTCCATCTAAAGAGTGAGATTACACTCCATCTAAAGAGTGAGATTACACCCCATCTAAAGAGTGAGATTACACCCCATCTAAAGAGTGAGATTACACTCCATCTAAAGAGTGAGATTACACTCCATCTAAAGAGTGAGAGTACACCCCATCTAAAGAGTGAGATTACACTCCATCTAAAGAGTGAGATTGCACCCCATCTAAAGAGTGAGATTACACTCCATCTAAAGAGTGAGATTACACCCCATCTAAGGAGTGAGATTACACCCCATCTGAAGAGTGAGATTACACTCCATCTAAAGAGTGAGATTGCACCCCATCTAAAGAGTGAGATTACACCCCATCTAAAGAGTGAGATTACACTCCATCTAAAGAGTGAGATTACACTCCATCTAAAGAGTGAGATTACACCCCATCTAAAGAGTGAGATTACACTCCATCTAAAGAGTGAGATTACACTCCATCTAAAGAGTGAGCTTACACCCCATCTAAAGAGTGAGATTACACCCCATCTAAAGTGTGAGATTACACTCCATCTAAAGAGTGAGATTACACCCCATCTAAAGAGTGAGATTACACTCCATCTAAAGAGTGCGATTACACTCCATCTAAAGCGTGAGATTACACACCATCTAAAGAGTGAGATTACACCCCATCTAAAGAGTGAGATTACACCCCATCTAAAGAGTGAGATTACACCCCATCTAAAGAGTGAGATTACACACCATCTAAAGAGTGAGATTACACCCCATCTAAAGAGTGAGATTACACCCCATCTAAAGAGTGAGATAACACTCCATCTAAAGAGTGAGATTACACCCCATCTAAAGAGTGAGATTACACACCATCTAAAGAGTGAGATTACACCCCATCTAAAGAGTGAGATTACACCCCATCTAAAGAGTGAGATTACACCCCATCTAAAGCGTGAGATTACACACCATCTAAAGAGTGAGATTACACCCCATCTAAAGAGTGAGATTACACCCCATCTAAAGAGTGAGATTACACCCCATCTAAAGAGTGAGATTACACACCATCTAAAGAGTGAGATTACACCCCATCTAAAGAGTGAGATTACACCCCCTCTAATGAGTGAGATTACACCCCATCTAAAGAGAGAGATTACACCCCATCTAAAGAGCGAGATTACACCCCATCTAAAGAGTGAGATTACACCCCATCTAAAGAGTGAGATTACTCACCATCTAAAGACTGAGATTACACCACATCTAAAGAGTGAGATTACACTCCATCTAAAGAGTGAGATGACACTCCATCTAAAGAGTGAGCTTACACCCCATCTAAAGAGTGAGATTACACCCCATCTAAAGAGTGAGATTGCACCCTATCTAAAGAGTGGGATTACACCCCATCTGAAGAGTGAGATTACACCCCATCTTAAGAGTGAGATTGCACCCTATCTAAAGAGTGAGATTACACTCCATCAAAGAGTGAGATTACACCCCATCTAAAGAGTGAGATTACACTCCATCTAAAGAGTGAGATTACAATCCATCTAAAGTGTGAGATTACACCCCATCTAAAGAGTGAGATTACACCCCATCATAAGAGTGAGATTAGACCCCATCTAAAGAGTGAGATTACACCCCATCTAAAGAGTGAGATTACACCCCATCTAAAGAGTGAGATTACACCCCATCTAAAGAGTGAGATTACACCCCATCTAAAGAGTGAGATTACACCCCATCTAAAGAGTGAGATTACACACCATCTAAAGAGTGAGATTAAACCCCATCTCAAGAGTGAGATTACACTCAATCTAAAGAGTGAGATTACACCCCATCTAAAGGGTGAGATTACACCCCATCTCAAGAGTGAGATTACACCCCATCTAAAGAGTGAGATTACACCCCATCTCAAGAGTGTGATTACACCCCATCTAAAGAGTGAGGTTACACCCCATCTAAAGAGTGAGATTACACCCCATCTAAAGAGTGAGATTACACCCCATCTAAAGAGTGAGATTACACTCCATCTAAAGAGTGAGATTACACCCCATCTAAAGAGTGAGATTACACTCCATCTAAAGAGTGAGATTACACCCCATCTAAAGAGTGAAATTACACCCCATCTAAAGAGTGAGATTACACCCCATCTAAAGAGTGAGATTAAACTCCATCTATAGAGTGAGATTACACCCCATCTAAAGAGTGAGATTACACCCCATCTAAAGAGTGAGATTACACCCAATCTAAAGAGTGAGATTACACCCAATCTAAAGAGTGAGATTACACCCCATCTAAAGAGTGAGATTACACCCCATCTAAAGAGTGAGATTACACCCCATCTAAAGAGTGAGATTACACCCCATCTAAAGAGTGAGATTACACTCCATCTAAAGAGTGAGATTACACTCCATCTAAAGAGTGAGAATACACCCCATCTGAGAGTGAGATTACACTCCATCTAAAGAGTGAGGTTAGACCCCATCTAAAGAGTGAGCTTACACCCCATCTAAAGAGTGAGATTGCACCCCATCTAAAGAGTGAGATTTCACCCCATCTAAAGAGTGAGATTACACCCCATCTAAAGAGTGAGATTAGACCCCATCTAAAGAGTGAGCTTACACCCCATCTAAAGAGTGAGATTACACTCCATCTAAAGAGTGAGATTACACCCCATCTAAAGAGTGAGATTGCACCCCATCTAAAGAGTGAGATTTCACCCCATCTAAAGAGTGAGATTACACCCCATCTAAAGAGTGAGGTTAGACCCCATCTAAAGAGTGAGATTACACTCCATCTAAAGAGTGAGATTACACTCCATCTAAAGAGTGAGATTACACTCCATCTAAAGAGTGAGATTACACCCCATCTAAAGAGTGAGATTACACCCCATCTAAAGAGTGAGATTACACCCCATCTAAAGAGTGAGATTACACTCCATCTAAAGAGTGAGATTACACCCCATCTAAAGAGTGAGATTACACTCCATCTAAAGAGTGAGATTACACTCCATCTAAAGAGTGAGATTACACTCCATCTAAAGAGTGAGATTACACCCCATCTAAAGAGTGAGATTACACCCCATCTAAAGAGTGAGATTACACCCCATCTAAAGAGTGAGATTACACTCCATCTAAAGAGTGAGATTACACCCCATCTAAAGAGTGAGATTACACCCCATCCAAAGAGTGAGATTACACCCCATCTAAAGAGTGAGATTACACCCCATCTAAAGAGTGAGATTACACCCCATCTAAAGAGTGAGATTACACCCCATCTAAAGAGTGAGATTACACTCCATCTACAGAGTGAGATTACACTCCATCTAAAGAGTGAGATTACACCCCATCTAAAGAGTGAGATTACACCCCATCTAAAGAGTGAGAT
Organism: Somniosus microcephalus; assembly: GCF_052327205.1. Classification (NCBI taxonomy): domain Eukaryota; kingdom Metazoa; phylum Chordata; class Chondrichthyes; order Squaliformes; family Somniosidae; genus Somniosus; species Somniosus microcephalus. The sequence goes on from NW_028225184.1 coordinate 38,159,168, forward strand.
TACACTCCATCTAAAGAGTGAGATTACACCCCATCTAAAGAGTGAGATTACACCCCATCTAAAGAGTGAGATTACACCCCATCTAAAGAGTGAGATTACACTCCATCTAAAGAGTGAGATTACACCCCATCTAAAGAGTGAGATTACACTCCATCTAAAGAGTGAGATTACACCCCATCCAAAGAGTGAGATTACACCCCATCTAAAGAGTGAGATTACACCCCATCTAAAGAGTGAGATTACACCCCATCTAAAGAGTGAGATTACACCCCATCTAAAGAGTGAGATTACACCCCATCTAAAGAGTGAGATTACACCCCATCTAAAGAGTGAGATTACACCCCATCTAAAGTGTGAGATTACACTCCATCTAAAGAGTGAGAATACACCCCATCTGAGAGTGAGATTACACTCCATCTAAAGAGTGAGGTTAGACCCCATCTAAAGAGTGAGCTTACACCCCATCTAAAGAGTGAGATTGCACCCCATCTAAAGACTGAGATTTCACCCCATCTAAAGAGTGAGATTACACTCCATCTAAAGAGTGAGATTAGACCCCATCTAAAGAGTGAGCTTACACCCCATCTAAAGAGTGAGATTGCACCCCATCTAAAGAGTGAGATTTCACCCCATCTAAAGAGTGAGATTACACCCCATCTAAAGAGTGAGGTTAGACCCCATCTAAAGAGTGAGATTACACTCCATCTAAAGAGTGAGATTACACCCCATCTAAAGAGTGAGATTTCACCCCATCTAAAGAGTGAGATTACACTCCATCTAAAGAGTGAGATTGCACCCCATCTAAAGAGTGAGATTACACTCCATCTAAAGAGTGAGATTACACTCCATCTAAAGAGTGAGATTGCACCCCATCTAAAGAGTGAGATTACACTCCATCTAAAGAGTGAGATTACACCCCATCTAAAGAGTGAGATTACACCCCATCTAAAGAGTGAGATTACACCCCATCTAAAGAATGAGATTGCACCCCATCTAAAGAGTGAGATTACACTCCATCTAAAGAGTGAGATTACACTCCATCTAAAGAGTGAGATTACACTCCATCTAAAGAGTGAGCTTACACCCCATCTAAAGAGTGAGATTACACATCTTCTAAAGAGTGAGATTGCACCCCATCTAAAGAGTGAGATTACACCCCATCTAAAGAGTGAGATTACACCCCATCTAAAGAGTGAGACAACACTCCATCTAAGGAGTGAGATTACACCCCATCGAAAGAGTGAGATTACACTCCATCTAAAGAGTGAGATTACACCCCTACCAAAGAGTGAGATTACACCCCATCTAAAGAGTGAGATTACACCCCATCTAAAGAGTGAGATTACACCCCATCTAAGGAGTGAGATTACACCCCATCTAAAGTGTGAGATTACACTCCATCTAAAGTGTGAGATTACACTCCATCTAAAGCGTGACATTACACCCCATCTAAAGAGTGAGATTACATCCCATCTAAAGAGTGAGATTGCACCCCATCTAAAGAGTGAGATTACACCCCATCTAAAGAGTGAGATTACACTCCATCTAAAGAGTGAGATTACACCCCGTCTAAAGAGTGAGATTACACTCCATCTAAAGAGTGAGATTACACTCCATCTAAAGAGTGAGCTTACACCCCATCTAAAGAGTGAGATTACACCCCATCTAAAGAGTGAGTTTACACCCCATCTAAAGAGTGAGATTACACCCCATCTACAGAGTGAGATTACACTCCATCTAAAGAGTGAGATTGCACCCCATCTAAAGACTGAGATTACACCACATCTAAAGAGTGAGATTACACCCCATCTAAAGAGTGAGATTACACTCCATCTAAAGAGTGAGATTACACCCCATCTAAAGAGTGGGATTACACCCCATCTGAAGAGTGAGATTACACCCCATCTTAAGAGTGAGATTGCACCCTATCTAAAGAGTGAGATTACACTCCATCAAAGAGTGAGATTACACCCCATCTAAAGAGTGAGATTACACTCCATCTAAAGAGTGAGATTACAATCCATCTAAAGTGTGAGATTACACCCCATCTAAAGAGTGAGATTACACCCCATCATAAGAGTGAGATTACACCCCATCTAAAGAGTGAGATTGCACCCTATCTAAAGAGTGGGATTACACCCCATCTGAAGAGTGAGATTACACCCCATCTTAAGAGTGAGATTGCACCCTATCTAAAGAGTGAGATTACACTCCATCAAAGAGTGAGATTACACCCCATCTAAAGAGTGAGATTACACTCCATCTAAAGAGTGAGATTACAATCCATCTAAAGTGTGAGATTACACCCCATCTAAAGAGTGAGATTACACCCCATCATAAGAGTGAGATTACACCCCATCTAAAGAGTGAGATTACACTCCATCTAAAGAGTGAGATTGCACCCCATCTAAAGAGTGAGATTACACCCCATCTAAAGAGTGAGATTACACTCCATCTAAAGAGTGAGATTACACCCCATCTAAAGAGTGAGATTACACCCCATCTAAAGAGTGAGATTACACCCCATCTAAAGAGTGAGATTACACCCCATCTAAAGAGTGAGATTACACCCCATCTAAAGAGTGAGATTACACCCCATCTAAAGAGTGAGATTAGACCCCATCTAAAGAGTGAGATTACACCCCATCTAAAGAGTGAGATTACACCCCATCTAAAGAGTGAGATTACACTCCATCTAAAGAGTGAGATTACACCCCATCTAAAGAGTGAGATTACACCCCATCTAAAGAGTGAGATTACACCCCATCTAAAGAGTGAGATTACACCCCATCTAAAGAGTGAGATTACACACCATCTAAAGAGTGAGATTAAACCCCATCTCAAGAGTGAGATTACACTCAATCTAAAGAGTGAGATTACACCCCATCTAAAGGGTGAGATTACACCCCATCTAAAGAGTGAGATTACCCCCCATCTAAACAGTGAGATTACACCCCATCTAAAGAGTGAGATTACACCCCATCTAAAGAGTGAGATTACACCCCATCTAAAGAGTGAGATTACACCCCATCTAAAGAGTGAGATTACACTCCATCTAAAGAGTGAGATTACACCCCATCTAAAGAGTGAGATTACACTCCATCAAAAGAGTGAGATTACACCCAATCTAAAGAGTGAGATTAAACTCCATCTAAAGAGTGAGATTACACCCCATCTAAAGAGTGAGATTACACCCCATCTAAAGAGTGAGATTACACCCCATCTAAAGAGTGAGATTACACCCCATCTAAAGAGTGAGATTACACTCCATCTAAAGAGTGAGATTACACCCCATCTAAAGAGTGAGATTACACCCCATCTAAAGAGTGAGATTACACCCCATCTAAAGAGTGAGATTACACTCCATCTAAAGAGTGAGATTACACCCCATCTAAAGAGTGAGATTACACCCCATCTAAAGAGTGAGATTACACTCCATCTAAAGAGTGAGATTACACCCCATCTAAACAGTGAGATTGCACCCCATCTAAAGAGTGAGATTACACCCCATCTAAAGAGTGAGATTACACTCCATCTAAAGAGTGAGATTACACCCCATCTAAAGAGTGAGATTACACTCCATCTAAAGAGTGAGATTACACCCCATCTAAACAGTGAGATTGCACCCCATCTAAAGAGTGAGATTACACTCCATCTAAAGAGTGAGATTACACCCCATCTAAAGAGTGAGATTACACCCCATCTAAAGAGTGAGATTACACTCCATCTAAAGAGTGAGATTACACCCCATCTAAACAGTGAGATTGCACCCCATCTAAAGAGTGAGATTACACCCCATCCAAAGAGTGAGATTACACCCCATCTAAAGAGTGAGATTACACCCCATCTAAAGAGTGAGATTACACCCCATCTAAAGTGTGAGATTACACTCCATCTAAAGTGTGAGATTACACCCCATCTAAAGAGTGAGATTTCACCCCATCTAAAGAGTGAGATTACACTCCATCTAAAGAGTGAGATTGCACCCCATCTAAAGAGTGAGATTACACTCCATCTAAAGAGTGAGATTACACTCCATCTAAAGAGTGAGATTGCACCCCATCTAAAGAGTGAGATTACACTCCATCTAAAGAGTGAGATTACACCCCATCTAAAGAGTGAGATTACACCCCATCTAAAGAGTGAGATTACACCCCATCTAAAGAGTGAGATTGCACCCCATCTAAAGAGTGAGATTACACTCCATCTAAAGAGTGAGATTACACTCCATCTAAAGAGTGAGATTACACTCCATCTAAAGAGTGAGCTTACACCCCATCTAAAGAGTGAGATTACACATCTTCTAAAGAGTGAGATTGCACCCCATCTAAAGAGTGAGATTACACCCCATCTAAAGAGTGAGATTACACCCCATCTAAAGAGTGAGACAACACTCCATCTAAGGAGTGAGATTACACCCCATCGAAAGAGTGAGATTACACTCCATCTAAAGAGTGAGATTGCACCCCATCTAAAGAGTGAGATTACACTCCATCTAAAGAGTGAGATTACACCCCAACCAAAGAGTGAGATTACACCCCATCTAAAGAGTGAGATTACACCCCATCTAAAGAGTGAGATTACACCCCATCTAAAGTGTGAGATTACACTCCATCTAAAGTGTGAGATTACACTCCATCTAAAGAGTGAGATTACACTCCATCTAAAGCGTGACATTACACCCCATCTAAAGAGTGAGATTACACCCCATCTAAAGAGTGAGATTACACCCCATCTAAAGTATGAGATTACACTCCATCTAAAGTGTGAGATTACACTCCATCTAAAGAGTGAGATTACACTCCATCTAAAGCGTGACATTACACCCCATCTAAAGAGTGAGATTGCACCCCATCTAAAGTGTGAGATTACACTCCATCTAAAGAGTGAGATTACACTCCATCTAAAGCGTGACATTACACCCCATCTAAAGAGTGAGATTACACCCCATCTAAAGAGTGAGATTGCACCCCATCTAAAGAGTGAGATTACACCCCATCCAAAGAGTGAGATTACACCCCATCTAAAGAGTGAGATTACACCCCATCTAAAGAGTGAGATTACACCCCATCTAAAGTGTGAGATTACACTCCATCTAAAGAGTGAGAATACACCCCATCTGCGAGTGAGATTACACTCCATCTAAAGAGTGAGGTTAGACCCCATCTAAAGAGTGAGCTTACACCCCATCTAAAGAGTGAGATTGCACCCCATCTAAAGACTGAGATTTCACCCCATCTAAAGAGTGAGATTACACTCCATCTAAAGAGTGAGATTAGACCCCATCTAAAGAGTGAGCTTACACCCCATCTAAAGAGTGAGATTGCACCCCATCTAAAGAGTGAGATTTCACCCCATCTAAAGAGTGAGATTACACCCCATCTAAAGAGTGAGGTTAGACCCCATCTAAAGAGTGAGATTACACTCCATCTAAAGAGTGAGATTACACCCCATCTAAAGAGTGAGATTTCACCCCATCTAAAGAGTGAGATTACACTCCATCTAAAGAGTGAGATTGCACCCCATCTAAAGAGTGAGATTACACTCCATCTAAAGAGTGAGATTACACTCCATCTAAAGAGTGAGATTGCACCCCATCTAAAGAGTGAGATTACACTCCATCTAAAGAGTGAGATTACACCCCATCTAAAGAGTGAGATTACACCCCATCTAAAGAGTGAGATTACACCCCATCTAAAGAGTGAGATTACACTCCATCTAAAGAGTGAGATTACACTCCATCTAAAGAGTGAGATTACACTCCATCTAAAGAGTGAGCTTACACCCCATCTAAAGAGTGAGATTACACATCTTCTAAAGAGTGAGATTGCACCCCATCTAAAGAGTGAGATTACACCCCATCTAAAGAGTGAGATTACACCCCATCTAAAGAGTGAGACAACACTCCATCTAAGGAGTGAGATTACACCCCATCGAAAGAGTGAGATTACACTCCATCTAAAGAGTGAGATTGCACCCCATCTAAAGAGTGAGATTACACTCCATCTAAAGAGTGAGATTACACCCCAACCAAAGAGTGAGATTACACCCCATCTAAAGAGTGAGATTACACCCCATCTAAAGAGTGAGATTACACCCCATCTAAAGTGTGAGATTACACTCCATCTAAAGTGTGAGATTACACTCCATCTAAAGAGTGAGATTACACTCCATCTAAAGCGTGACATTACACCCCATCTAAAGAGTGAGATTACACCCCATCTAAAGTGTGAGATTACACTCCATCTAAAGAGTGAGATTACACTCCATCTAAAGAGTGAGATTACACTCCATCTAAAGCGTGACATTACACCCCATCTAAAGAGTGAGATTACATCCCATCTAAAGAGTGAGATTACACCCCATCTAAAGAGTGAGATTACACTCCATCTAAAGAGTGAGATTGCACCCCATCTAAAGAGTGAGATTACACCCCATCTAAAGAGTGAGATTACACTCCATCTAAAGAGTGAGATTACACCCCGTCTAAAGAGTGAGATTACACTCCATCTAAAGAGTGAGATTACACTCCATCTAAAGAGTGAGCTTACACCCCATCTAAAGAGTGAGATTACACTCCATCTAAAGAGTGAGATTACACCCCATCTAAAGAGTGAGATTACACTCCATCTAAAGAGTGAGATTACACCCCATCTAAAGAGTGAGATTACACCCCATCTAAAGAGTGAGTTTACACCCCATCTAAAGAGTGAGATTACACCCCATCTACAGAGTGAGATTACACTCCATCTAAAGAGTGAGATTACACCCCGTCTAAAGAGTGAGATTACACTCCATCTAAAGAGTGAGATTACACTCCATCTAAAGAGTGAGTTTACACTCCATCTAAAGAGTGAGATTACAGCCCATCTAAAGAGTGAGATTACACTCCATCTAAAGAGTGAGATTACACCCCATCTACAGAGTGAGATTACACTCCATCTAAAGAGTGAGATTACACCCCGTCTAAAGAGTGAGATTACACTCCATCTAAAGAGTGAGATTACAGCCCATCTAAAGAGTGAGATTACACTCCATCTAAAGAGTGAGATTACACTCCATCTAAAGAGTGAGATTACACCCCATCTAAAGAGTGAGATTACACCCCATCTACAGAGTGAGATTACACCCCATCTAAAGAGTGAGTTTACACCCCATCTAAAGAGTGAGATTGCACCCTATCTAAAGAGTGAGATTGCACCCCATCTACAGAGTGAGATTACACCCCATCTAAAGAGTGAGATTGCACCCTATCTAAAGAGTGAGATTACACCCCATCTAAAGAGTGAGATTACACCCCATCTAAAGAGTGAGATTACACTCCATCTAAAGAGTGAGAATACACCCCATCTAAAGAGTGAGATTACACCCCATCTAAAGAGTGAGATTACACCCCATCTAAAGAGTGAGATTACACCCCATCTAAAGAGTGAGATTACACCCCATCTAAAGAGTGAGATTACACCCTATCTAAAGGGTGAGATTACACCCCATCTCAAGAGTGAGATTACACCCCATCTAAAGAGTGAGATTACACCCCATCTGAAGAGTGATATTACACCCCATCTAAAGAGTGAGATTACACCCCATCTAAAGAGTGAGATTACACCCCATCTAAAGAGTGAGATTACACCCCATCTAAAGAGTGATATTACACCCCATCTAAAGAGTGAGATTACACCCCATCTAAAGAGTGAGATTACACCCCATCTAAAGAGTGAGATTACACCCCATCTAAAGAGTGAGATTACACCCCATCTAAAGAGTGAGATTACACCCCATCTAAAGAGTGATATTACACCCCATCTAAAGAGTGAGATTACACCCCATCTAAAGAGTGAGATTACACCCCATCTAAAGAGTGATATTACACCCCATCTAAAGAGTGAGATTACACCCCATCTAAAGAGTGAGATTACACCCCATCTAAAGAGTGAGATTACACCCCATCTAAAGAGTGAGATTACACCCCATCTAAAGAGTGAGATTACACTCCATCTAAAGAATGAGGTTATACCCCATCTAAAGAGTGAGATTACACCCCATCTAAAGAGTGAGATTACACCCCATGTAAAGAGTGAGATTACACCCCATCTAAAGAGTGAGATTACACCACATCTAAAGAGTGAGATTACACCCCATCTAAAGAGTGAGATTACACTCCATCTAAAGAGTGAGATTACATCCCATCTAAAGAGTGAGATTACACCCCATCTAAAGAGTGAGATTACACCCCATCTAAAGAGTGAGATTACACCCCATCTAATGAGTGAGATTACACCCCATCTAAAGAGTGAGATTACACCCCATCTAAAGATTGAGATTACACCCCATCTAAAGAGTGAGATTACACCCCATCTAAAGAGTGAGATTGCACCCCATCTAAAGAGTGAGATTACACCCCATCTAATGAGTGAGATTACACCCCATCTAAAGAGTGAGATTACACCCCATCTAAAGATTGAGATTACACCCCATCTAAAGAGTGAGATAACACCCCATCTAAAGAGTGAGATTACACCCCATCTAAAGAGTGGTATTACACCCCATCTAAAGAGTGAGATTACACCCCATCTAAAGTGTGAGATTACACCCCATCTAAAGAGTGAGATTACACCCCATCTAACGAGTGAGATTACACTCCATCTAAAGAGTGAGATTACACCCCATCTAAAGACTGAGATTACACCCCATCTAAAGAGTGAGATTACACTCCATCTCAAGAGTGAGATTACACCCCATCTAACGAGTGAGATTACACCCCATCTAAAGAGAGAGATTACACCCCATCTAAAGAGTGAGATTACATCCCATCTAAAGAGTGAGATTACACTCCATCTCAAGAGTGAGATTACACCCCATCTAAAGAGTGAGATTACACCCCATCTAAAGATTGAGATTACACCCCATCTAAAGTGTGAGATTACACCCCATCTAAAGAGTGATATTACACCCCTTCTAAAGAGTGAGATTACACCCCATCTAAAGAGTGAGATTACACCCCATCTAAAGAGTGAGATTACACCCCTTCTAAAGGGTGAGATTACACCCCATCTAAAGCGTGAGATTACACACCATCTAAAGTGTGAGATTACACCCAATCTAAAGAGTGAGATTAGACCCCATCTAAAGAGTGAGATTACACCCCATCTAAAGAGTGAGATTGCACCCTATCTAAAGAGTGAGATTGCACCCCATCTAAAGAGTGAGATTGCACACTATCTAAAGAGTGAGATTACACCCCATCTAAAGAGTGAGATTACACCCCATCTAAAGAGTGAGATTACACCCAATCTAAAGAGTGGGATTACACCCCATCTAAAGAGTGAGATTACACCCCATCTAAAGAGTGAGATTGCACCCTATCTAAAGAGTGAGATTACACTCCATCAAAGAGTGAGATTACACCCCATCTAAAGAGTGAGATGACACCCCATCTAAAGAGTGAGATTGCAATCCATCTAAAGTGTGAGATTACACCCCATCATAAGAGTGAGATTACACCCCATCCAAAGAGTGAGATTACACCCCATCTAAAGAGTGAGATTACACCCCATCTAAAGAGTGAGATTACACCCCATCTAAAGAGTGAGATTACACTCCATCTAAAGAGTGAGATTACACCCCATCTAAAGAGTGAGATTACACTCCATCTAAAGAGTGAGATTACACTCCATCTAAAGAGTGAGATTACACCCCATCTAAAGAGTGAGATTACACCCCATCTAAAGAGTGAGATTACACCCCATCTAAAGAGTGAGATTACACTCCATCTAAAGAGTGAGATTACACCTCATCTAAAGAGTGAGATTACACCCCATCTAAAGAGTGAGATTACCCCCCATCTAAAGAGTGAGATTACACTCCATCTAAAGAGTGAGATTACACTCCATCTAAAGAGTGAGATTATACCCCATCTAAAGAGTGAGATTACACCCCATCTAAAGAGTGAGATTACACCCCATCTAAAGAATGAGATTACACCCCATCTAAAGAGTGAGATTACACTCCATCTAAAGAGTGAGATTACACCCCATCTAAAGAGTGAGATTACACCCGATCTAAAGAGTGAGATTACACTCCATCTAAAGAGTGACATTACACCCCATCTAAAGAGTGAGATTACAACCCATCTAAAGAGTGAGATTACACCCCATCTAAAGAATGAGATTACACCCCATCTAAAGAGTGAGATTACACTCCATCTAAAGTGTGAGATTACACTCCATCTAAAGAGTGAGATTACACTCCATCTAAAGAGTGAGATTGCACCCCATCTGAAGAGTGAGATTACACCCCATCTAAAGAGTGAGATTACACCCCATCTAAAGAGTGAGATTACACTCCATCTAAGGAGTGCGATTACACCCCATCTAAAGAGTGAGATTACACTCCATCTAAAGAGTGAGAATACACCCCATCTAAAGAGTGAGATTACACCCCATCTAAAGAGTGAGATTACACCCCATCCAAAGAGAGAAATTACACCCAATCTAAAGGGTGAGATTACACCCCATCTAAAGAGTGAGATTACACCCCATCTAAAGAGTGAGATTACACCCCATCTAAAGAGTGAGATTACACCCCATCTAAAGAGTGAGATTACACCCCATCTAAAGAGTGAGATTACACTCCATCTAAAGAGTGAGATTACACCCCATCTAAAGAGTGAGATTACACCCCATCTAAAGAGTGAGATTACACCCCATCTTAAGAGTGATATTACACCCCATCTAAAGAGTGAGATTACACCCCATCTAAAGAGTGAGGTTACACCCCATCTAAAGAGTGAGATTACACCCCATCTAAAGAGTGAGATTACACCCCATCTAAAGAGTGAGATTACATCCCATCTAAAGAGTGAGATTACACCCCATCTCAAGAGTGAGATTACACCCCTTCTAAAGGGTGAGATTACACTCCATCTAAAGAGTGAGATTACACCCCATCTAAAGAGTGAGATTACACCCCATCTAAAGAGTGAGATTACACCCCATCTAAAGAGTGAGATTACACCCCATCTAAAGAGTGAGATTGCACTCCATCTAAAGTGTGAGATTACACCCCATCTCAAGAGTGAGATTACACTCCATCTAAAGAGTGAGATTACACCCTATCTAAAGGGTGAGATTACACCCCATCTCAAGAGTGAGATTACACCCCATCTAAAGAGTGAGATTACACCCCATCTGAAGAGTGATATTACACCCCATCTAAAGAGTGAGATTACACCCCATCTAAAGAGTGAGATTACACCCCATCTAAAGAGTGAGATTACACCCCATCTAAAGGGTGAGATTACACCCCATCTAAAGAGTGAGATTACACCCCATCTAAAGAGTGAGATTACACTCCATCTAAAGAATGAGGTTATACCCCATCTAAAGAGTGAGATTACACCCCATCTAAAGAGTGAGATTACACCCCATGTAAAGAGTGAGATTACACCCCATCTAAAGAGTGAGATTACACCACATCTAAAGAGTGAGATTACACCCCATCTAAAGAGTGAGATTACACTCCATCTAAAGAGTGAGATTACACCCCATCTAAAGAGTGAGATTACACCCCATCTAAAGAGTGAGATTACACTCCATCTAAAGAGTGAGATTACACCCCATCTAAAGAGTGAGATTACACCCCATCTAAAGAGTGAGATTATACTCCATCTAAAGTGTGAGATTACACCCCAACTAAAGAGTGAGATTACACTCCATCTAAAGAGTGAGATTACACCCCATCTAAAGAGTGAAATTACACCCATCTAAAGAGTGAGATTACACCCCATCTAAAGAGTGAGATTACACTCCATCGAAAGAGTGAGATTACACCCCATCTAAAGAGTGAGATTACACTCCATCGAAAGAGTGAGATTACACTCCATCTAAAGAGTGAGATTACACCCCATCTAAAGAGTGAGATTGCACCCCATCTAAAGAGTGAGATTACACCCCATCTAAAGAGTGAGATTGCACCCCATCTAAAGAGTGAGATTACACCCCATCTAAAGAGTGAGATTACACCGCATCTAAAGAGTGAGATTACACCCCACCTAAAGGGTGAGATTACACCCCATCTAAAGAGAGAGATTACACCCCACCTAAAGAGTGAGATTACACCCCATCTAAAGAGTGAGATTACACCCCACCTAAAGAGTGAGATTACACCCCATCTAAAGAGTGAGATTACACCCCATCTAAAGAGTGAGATTACACCCCATCTAAAGAGTGAGATTACACCCCATCTAAAGAGTGAGTTTACACTCCATCTAAAGAATGAGATTACACCCCATCTAAAGAGTGAGATTACACCCCATCTAAAGAGTGAGATTACACTCCATCTAAAGAGTGAGATTACACTCCATCTAAAGAGTGAGATTACACCCATCTAAAGAGTGAGATTACACCCCTTCTAAAGAGTGAGATTACACCCCATCTAAAGAGTGAGATTACACCCCATCTAAAGAGTGAGATTACACCCCATCTAAAGATTGAGATTACACCCCATCTAAAGAGTGAGATTACACCCCATCTAAAGAGTGAGATTACACCCCATCTAAAGAGTGAGATTACACACCATCTAATGAGTGAGATTACACCCCATCTAAAGAGTGAGATTACACCCCATCTAAAGATTGAGATTACACTCCATCTAAAGAGTGAGATTACACCCCATCTAAAGAGTGGGATTACACCCCATCTAAAGAGTGAGATTACACTCCATCTAAAGTGTGAGATTACACCCCATCTAAAGAGTGAGATTACACCCCATCTAACGAGTGAGATTACACTCCATTTAAAGAGTGAGATTACACCCCATCTAAAGACTGAGATTACACCCCATCTAAAGAGTGAGATTACACTCCATCTCAAGAGTGAGATTATACCCCATCTAACGAGTGAGATTACACCCCATCTAAAGAGAGAGATTACATCCCATCTAAAGAGTGAGATTACACTCCATCTCAAGAATGAGATTACACCCCATCTAAAGAGTGAGATTACACCCCATCTAAAGATTGAGATTACACCCCATCTAAAGTGTGAGATTACACCCCATCTAAAGAGTGAGATTACACCCCTTCCAAAGGGTGAGATTACACCCCATCTAAAGCGTGAGATTACACACCATCTAAAGTGTGAGATTACACCCAATCTAAAGATTGAGATTAGACCCCATCTAAAGAGTGAGATTACACCCCATCTAAAGAGTGAGATTGCACCCTATCTAAAGAGTGAGATTGCACCCCATCTAAAGAGTGAGATTACACCCCATCTAAAGAGTGAGATTGCACCCGATCTAAAGAGTGAGATTACACCCCATCTAAAGAGTGAGATTACACCCCATCTAAAGAGTGAGATTACACCCAATCTAAAGAGTGGGATTACACCCCATCTAAAGAGTGAGATTACACCCCATCTAAAGAGTGAGATTGCACCCTATCTAAAGAGTGAGATTACACTCCATCAAAGAGTGAGATTACACCCCATCTAAAGAGTGAGATGACACCCCATCTAAAGAGTGAGATTGCAATCCATCTAAAGTGTGAGATTACACCCCATCATAAGAGTGAGATTACACCCATCTAAAGAGTGAGATTACACCCCATCTAAAGAGTGAGATTACACTCCATCTAAAGATTGAGATTACACCCCATCTAAAGAGTGAGATTACACTCCATCTAAAGAGTGAGATTACACTCCATCTAAAGAGTGAGATTACACCCCATCTAAAGAGTGAGATTACACCCCATCTAAAGAGTGAGATTACACCCCATCTAAAGAGTGAGATTACACTCCATCTAAAGAGTGAGATTACACCTCATCTAAAGAGTGAGATTACACTCCATCTAAGGAATGAGATTACACCCCATCTAAAGAGTGAGATTACCCCCCATCTAAAGAGTGAGATTACACCCCATCTAAAGAGTGAGATTACACCCCATCTAAAGAGTGAGATTACACTCCATCTAAAGAGTGAGATTACACCACATCTAAAGAATGAGATTACACCCATCTAAAGAGTGAGATTACACTCCATCTAAAGAGTGAGATTACACCCCATCTAAAGAGTGAGATTACACCCATCTAAAGAGTGACATTACACCCATCTAAAGAGTGAGATTGCAATCCATCTAAAGTGTGAGATTACACCCCATCATAAGAGTGAGATTACACCCCATCTAAAGAGTGAGATTACACCCCATCTAAAGAGTGAGATTACACCCCATCTAAAGAGTGAGATTACACCCCATCTAAAGAGTGAGATTACACTCCATCTACAGATTGAGATTACACCCCATCTAAAGAGTGAGATTACACTCCATCTAAAGAGTGAGATTACACTCCATCTAAAGAGTGAGATTACACCCCATCTAAAGAGTGAGATTACACCCCATCTAAAGAGTGAGATTACACCCCATCTAAAGAGTGAGATTACACTCCATCTAAAGAGTGAGATTACACCCCATCTAAAGAGTGAGATTACACTCCATCTAAAGAGTGAGATTACACTCCATCTAAGGAGTGAGATTACACCCCATCTAAAGAGTGAGATTACACCGCATCTAAAGAGTGAGATTACACCCCATCTAAAGAGTGAGATTACACCCCATCTAAAGAGTGAGATTACACTCCATCTAAAGAGTGAGATAACACCCCATCTAAAGAGTGAGATTACACCCATCTAAAGAGTGAGATTACACCCCATCTAAAGAATGAGATTACACCCCATCTAAAGAGTGAGATTACACCCCATCTAAAGAGTGAGATTACACTCCATCTAAAGAGTGCGATTACACTCCATCTAAAGAGTGAGATTACACCCCATCTAAAGAGTGAGATTACACCCCATCTAAAGAGTGATATTACACTCCATCTAAAGAGTGAGATTACACCCCATCTAAAGAGTGAGATTACACCCCATCTAAAGAGTGAGATTGCACTCCATCTAAAGAATGACATTACACCCCATCTAAAGAGTGAGATTACAACCCATCTAAAGAGTGAGATTACACTCCATCTAAAGAGTGAGATTACACCCCATCTAAAGAGTGAGATTACACTCCATCTAAAGAGTGAGATTACACCCCATCTAAAGAGTGAGATTGCAATCCATCTAAAGTGTGAGATTACACCCCATCATAAGAGTGAGATTACACCCCATCTAAAGAGTGAGATTACACCCCATCTAAAGAGTGAGATTACACCCCATCTAAAGAGTGAGATTACACCCATCTAAAGAGTGAGATTACACTCCATCTAAAGATTGAGATTACACCCCATCTAAAGAGTGAGATTACACTCCATCTAAAGAGTGAGATTACACTCCATCTAAAGAGTGAGATTACACCCCATCTAAAGAGTGAGATTACACCCCATCTAAAGAGTGAGATTACACCCATCTAAAGAGTGAGATTACACTCCATCTAAAGAGTGAGATTACACCCCATCTAAAGAGTGAGATTACACTCCATCTAAAGAGTGAGATTACACCTCATCTAAAGAGTGAGATTACACCCCATCTAAAGAGTGGGATTACACCCCATCTAAAGAGTGAGATTACACTCCATCTAAGGAGTGAGATTACACCCCATCTAAAGAGTGAGATTACACCCATCTAAAGAGTGAGATTACACCCCATCTAAAGAGTGAGATTACACCGCATCTAAAGAGTGAGATTACACCCCATCTAAAGAGTGAGATTACACTCCATCTAAAGAGTGAGATTACACTCCATCTAAAGAGTGAGATAACACCCCATCTAAAGAGTGAGATTACACCCCATCTAAAGAGTGAGATTACACCCCATCTAAAGAGTGAGATTACACCCCATCTAAAGAGTGAGATTACACCCATCTAAAGAGTGAGATTACACCGCATCTAAAGAGTGAGATTACACCCCATCTAAAGAGTGAGATTACACTCCATCTAAAGAGTGAGATTACACCCATCTAAAGAGTGAGATTACACCCATCTAAAGAGTGAGATTACACCCCATCTAAAGAGTGAGATTACACCCCATCTAAAGAGTGAGATTACACCCATCTAAAGAGTGAGATTACACCCCATCTAAAGAGTGAGATTACACTCCATCTAAAGAGTGAGATTACACCCCATCTAAAGAGTGAGATTACACCCATCTAAAGAGTGAGATCTAGATGACATTACACCCCATCTAAAGAGTGAGATTACACCCATCTAAAGAGTGAGATTACACTCCATCTAAAGAGTGAGATTACACCCCATCTAAAGAGTGAGATTACACTCCATCTAAAGAGTGAGATTGCACCCATCGAAGAGTGAGATTACACCCATCTAAAGAGTGAGATTACACCCATCGAAAGAGTGAGATTACACTCCATCTAAGGAGTGCGATTACACCCATCTAAAGAGTGAGATTACACTCCATCTAAAGAGTGAGAATACACCCCATCTAAAGAGTGAGATTCCACCCAACTAAAGAGTGAGATTACACCCCATCTAAAGAGTGAGATTACACCCCATCTAAAGAGTGAGATTACACCCCATCTAAAGAGTGAGATTACACCCCATCTAAAGAGAGAATTACACCCCATCTAAAGGAGTGAGATTACACCCCATCTAAAGAGTGAGATTGCACCCCATCTAAGAGTGAGATTACACCCCATCTAAAGAGTGAGATTACACCCCATCTAAAGAGTGAGATTACACCCATCTAAAGAGTGAGATTACACCCATCTAAAGAGTGAGATGACACCCCATCTAAAGAGTGAGATTACACCCCATCTTAAGAGTGATATTACACC
>NW_028225184.1:38176453-38236453 GCF_052327205.1 Somniosus microcephalus
CCCCTCACCCCTCACACCCCCCACAACCCTTTCCCCTCATCCCCTCTCCACAGCCCCCACACCCCTCCCCCCCACACCCCCTCCCCCCCACACCATCTACCCCCCACAACACCCATCAACTCTCCCCCCACACACCTTGCCCCCTTCCCCCCCACACCCACATTCCCCTTCCCACCCCTTCCCCCCTTCCCCCCCACACCCCTTCCCTCAACCCACCCTTCCCCCCACACCCCCAACCCCTTCCCCCTCAACCCCTACCCCTCCCATCCACCCCACCCCCTCCTCACCCCCCTTGCCCCCCCCAACCCCTTCCCCCTCCACCCCTCCTCTCCCTTCCCCCCTCCGCCCCATCCCCACCCCACTAACCCCCCACCTCCCTCCCCTCCCCCCCTTTCCCACCCTCCCCACCCCTCTCCCCTCCCCCTCCCCACCCCCCTTCCCCGCCTCCCCTCCCCCCTCCCCCACCCCCTCCCATCCCACCTTCCCCTCCCCCCTTCCCCATCCCCCTTCCCCCTCCCCTTCCCCTCCCGTTCCCCCCCTCCCCGCTCCCTCCCCTCCCCTTCCCTCCCCCTTCCCCTCACCCCTCCCCTCCCCCTCACCTCCCCCCTCCCCTCCCCCTCCCCTCCAACATCCCCTCGCCTCTCCCCTCCCCACTCCCGCCTCCCCTCCCACCCTCCCCCCTTCCCTCCCCCCTTCCCCATCCCCCCTCCCCTTCCCCTCCCCTTCCCCCCTCCCCATCCTCTCCCCTTCCCCTTCGCCCCTCCACTTCACCCCCTCACCTTCACCCCTTCCCCCCTTCCCCCCTTCCCCCTCCCTCCCTTCCCCTCATCCCTCCCCTTCCCTCTCCTCCCTCCCCTCCCCTTCCCCTCTCAATCCCCCTCCTCCCTCCTCCCTCCTCCCTCCTCCTCCATCCCCCTTCCCCCTGCCTCCCCCTTCCCACTCCTCCGTCCCCCTCATCGCCCCCCTTCCCCTTCCCCAATACACACTCCCCCTCCTCCCCCCCACTCCACCCCCACTCATCCCCCTTCCCCTACCACCACTCCTCCCCCCTTCCCCTTCCCCCACTCCCCCTTCCCCCACTCACCCCTCCCCCTCCCCCTCCCTCCCCCACTCCCTCCCCACTCCCCCCCTTTCCCATCCCCCACTCGTCCCCCCTTCCCCTTCCCCACTCCATCTCCCCCTCTCCTCCCCCCTCCTCTCCCCGCTCTCCCCCCTCCAACCCCCTCCCCCCTCCCCCTCCACACCCCACCCCCTCCCCCCTCTACTACCACCCTCCCCCCTCCTCCCCCAGCCGCTCTCTCTCTTCCCCCCAGTCGCTCTCTCTCTTCCCCCCCAGTCGCTCTCTCTCTTCCCCCAAGTTGCTCTCTCTCTTCCCCCCAGTCGCACTCCCTCTTCCCTCCAGTCGCTCTCTCTCTTCCCCCCACAGTCGCTCTCTCTCTTCCCCCCCAGTCGCTCTCTCTCATCACCCCATTCGCTCTCTCTCTTCCCCCCAGTCGCTCTCTCTCTTCCCCCAGTCGCTCTCTCTCTTCACCGCCAGTCGCTCTCTCTCTTTCCCTCGGTCGCTCTCTCTCTTCCCCCCGGTCGCGCTCTCTCTTCCCCCCAGTCGCCCTCTCTCTTCCCCCAGTCGCTTTCTCTCTTCCCCCAGTCGCTCTCTATCTCTTCAACCCAGTCACGCTCTCTCTTCCCCCCAGTCGCTCTCTCTCTTCCCCCCAGTCGCTCTCTCTGTTCCCCCCCAGTCGCTCACTCTCTTCAACCCAAGTGCTCTCTCTCTTCCCCCCCCAGTCGCTCTCACTCTTCCCCCCAGTCGCTCTCTCTCTTCCCCCCAGTCGCTCTCTCTCTTCCCCCACAGTCGCACTCTCTCTTCCCCCCCAGTCGCTCTCTCTCTTCCCCCTCAATCGCTCTCTCTCCTCCCAGTTGCTCTCTCTCTTCCCCTCCAGTCGCTCTCTCTCTTCCCCCCAGTCGCACTCTCTCTTCCCCCCCAGTCGCTCTCTCTTCCCCTCCAGTCACGCTATCTCTTCCCCCCCAGTCGCTCTCACTCTTCCCCTCCAGTCGCTCTCTCTCTTCCCCCCAGTCGCTCTCTCTCTTCCCCCAGTCGCTCTCTCTCTTCTCCCCCAGTCGCTCTCTCTCTTCCCCCCCAGTCGCTCTCTCTTCCCCTCCAGTCACGCTATCTCTTCCCCCCAGTCGCTCTCACTCTTCCCCTCCAGTCGCTCTCTCTCTTCCCCCCAGTCGCTCTCTCTCTTCCCCCAGTCGCTCTCTCTCTTCCCCCCAGTCGCTCTCTCTCTTCCCCCACTCGCTCACTCTCTTCAACCCCAGTCGCTCACTCTCTTCCCCCCAGTCGCTCTCTCTCTTCCCCCAAGTTGCTCAATCTCTTCCTCCCAGTCGCACTCCCTCTTCCCCCCAGTCGCTCTCTCTCTTCCCCCCACAGTCGCTCTCTCTCTTCCCCCCCAGTCGCTCTCTCTCATCACCCCATTCGCTCTCTCTCTTCCCCCCAGTCGCTCTCTCTCTTCCCCCCCAGTCGCTCTCTCTCTTCCCCCCCAATCGCTCTCTCTCTTCCCCCAAGTTGCTCTCTCTCTTCCCCCTCAGTCGATCTCTCTCCACCCCAGTCACGCTTTCTCTTCCCCCCCAGTCGCTCTATCTCTTCCCCCACTCGCTCTCTCTCTTCAACCCCAGTCGCTCACTCTCTTCCCCCCCAGTCACTCTCTCTCATCCCCCCAGTCGCTCTCTCTCTTCCCCCCCAGTAGCTCTCTCTCCCCCCTGTCACTTCCTCTCTTCCCCCCAGTTGCTCTCTCTCCCCCCAGTCGCTCTCTATCTTCCCCCCAGTCGCTCTCTCTTGACCCTATCCCAGTCGCTCTCTCTCTTCCCCCCCAGTCGCTCTCTCTCTTCCCCCCAGTCTCTCTCTCTCTTCCCCCCCAGTCGTTCTCTCTCTTCCCCCCCAGTCACTCTCTCTTCCCCCCAGTCACTCTCTCTCTACCCCCCCAGTCGCTCTCTCTCCCCCCCAGTCGTTCTCTCTCTTAACCCCAGTCGCTCTCTCTCTTCCAGCCTGTCGCTCTCTCTCCCCCCCAATCGCGCTCTCTCTTCCCCCCAGTCGCTCTCTCTCTTCCCCCGCAGTCGCTCTCTCTCTTCCCCCCATCGCTCTCTCTCCTCCCCCCCAATCACTCTCTCTCTTCCCCCCCCGGTCGCTCTCTCTCTTCCCCCCCAGTCGCTCTCTCTCTTCCCCACCAGTCGCTCTCACTCTTCCCCCCCAGTCGCTCTCTCTCTTCCCCCCAGTCGCTCTCTCTCTTCCCCCCCTGTCGCGCACCAACTTCCCCCCAGTCACTCTCTCTCTTCCCCCCCAGTCGCTCTCTCTCTTCCCCCCAGTCGCTCTCTCTCTTCCCCCCAGTCGCTCTCTCTCATCCCCCCCAGTCGCTCTCTCTCATCCCCCCCAGTCGCTCTCTCTCTTCCCCCCCAGTCGCTCTCTCTCTTCCCCACCAGTCGCTCTCACTCTTTCCCCCCAGTCGCTCTCTCTCTTCCCCCCCAGTTGCACACTCTCTTCCCCCCCCAGTCGCTCGCTCTTCTCCCCCCCCAGTCGCTCTCTCTCTTCCCCCCCAGTCGCTCTCTCTCTTTCAAAAACAACATGCCCTCGAAAAAGCCTCGGCACCACCGGGCGCTCCAGCGAGTCTATATATATTAACGGATACATCTGTCTGTCTGTCTGTCTGTCCTTCGGTGTGTGTCTGTCCGGCTATGCACTCTAAAGTTATAGAGCGTATCTACACGTGCGTTACATCTAAAGAAAGCTTACAATTCCAAAACCATCGTAAGCATATTTACGTTTCGGCCGGACAAAAATTGCGCCCACGGTATCCAAAGAACGTTCAAAATTCCGCTCATTAGCATCTCATTATCCGCTCATTAGCATTAGAGTGACGTCGAGGTCGACCAATCATACGCTGGGTTCCTGGCATGTGCGGTTGGGCCCTCCTACAGTCGAGTGACGAGGCGATTGACCAAGCCTACGCTTTGGTGACCTGACGGTCAACCAATCAGTGCGTGTGTGGACCGGCCTTATCGTTCTGAACCGAGGTGAGTCGCCGCCATCTTGATTCCAAACTTTTCCTTTATTTTTCCCGCTTCCTGCGTGTTTCTTTTCAAATCTACATTCCCAGCAAAAAAAAAGTTGCTTTTAAAGCATAAATTGTTTTTAAAAAAAGTTAATTAATTTGTAAAAC
The DNA here is from genome assembly GCF_052327205.1 of Somniosus microcephalus. Taxonomy (NCBI): domain Eukaryota; kingdom Metazoa; phylum Chordata; class Chondrichthyes; order Squaliformes; family Somniosidae; genus Somniosus; species Somniosus microcephalus. Next base: position 38,180,662 of record NW_028225184.1, read on the forward strand.
GTTTCTCTAACCTCTATAATTTTCCTACTTTTCACCATTTTTCCAGGCCCGGGGCCTAGGCTTCTCCAACTGCCAGCAGTGCAACTCTAGACCCAGGCACCTGGGCTAGACAGAGAGAAACACTGGCAGAGGGGAGAGGGTGTGCTTCCTCAGCTCCATTCCCGGGGACAGTAGGTGGGGAGGCTTCATAAGTAACTGGGGAAGGTCGCAAGCCCCGAATAATAATCTGAAGATCCCGTGTTTGCAGCTGAGGAAATTTCGTCTGCTGACAGCCCCTGGTTAACAGCGGCCATTTTTATCAAGGAGGGCGAAAAGTTTCAGTTCGACACCATTTTCATTCAGTGTGTAACAGAGTGCATGCGTGGCCATCTTAGTACAGGAACATAGAGATGGTGGGGCTTCTGAGCTCCAAATCGGGTCCTGGTGACCGAGACAGTCAATCGACTGTGTGGGCGGGGCCTTATCTTTACAACTGAAAAGCAAGCGGCTGCCATTGTTTGTGATACAACACACTGAGAGGTGAGGACCCCTTTTTTAATAAAAAGATTGGTGAGGTTGTAAAGTGTATGTTATAAAAAGATTTACCAAAAATGTTTTATAACTACATGAAACTTTGTGCTATCCGGAGGTGATCAATTTGGCAATCTGGAGCCACCGGCAAAAATCAGCAGCAGTTTTTTATTCTTTTTGTTTGTTTTTTTTACTTTGTTTGAAAAGTCAAGCAGTGCAAGGTCTGTAGCTATAGCAATGGCTTTAGCTACAGAGCTTGCAGGCCACACCTGAGTGTTTAGAAGCTGTTGCTAAGCAACAGTGTTTATTGACAAATGCGGATATAAGAATCTCCATATCTCTCAACATTAACTCTGGAGAGTACGACAGTTTTGAGGCAAGGCAGCAGCGCGGTCCCGTGGGTGCCGGATAGCACAAAGTTTCCAATATTTTAAATTTCTCTCCCCCCTCCCCTTCCCCCCCTCACCCCCCCACAACCCCTTCCCCCCAACCCCCTCCACACCCCCTACACCCCCTCACCCCCAAACCCCCTTCCTCCTCCACACCCCCAAACCCGTCCCCCCCACACCACCTTCCCCCCTTCCACCCCCACACCCCTCATCCCCCCTCCCACCCCCTTCCCCCCAACACCCCCTTCGCCCCCTCCCTACCCCCTTCCCCCCCACACCCCCCAACCCCCTTCCCCTCTTCCAACCCCCTCCCCACCCCCCTCCCCCCTCCCCACCTCCGTCCCATCTCCATCCCCCCTTCCCCCTCCACCCCTCCCCTCCCTTCCCCCTTCCCCTCCATCCCCATCCCCCTTCCCCTCCCCCACCACCCCTCACCCCCTTCCCCTCCCGACACCCCTCCCCTCCCCATCCCCACACCCCTTTTACCACCCTCCCCTCCCCTCCCCCCCTTCGCCCCCTCCCCACCCACCTCCCCTCCACCTCCCCTCCCCCTTCCCCCCTCCCCTCCCACCTCTTCCCCTCCCCCGTCCCACTCGTCTCCCCCACAACCTCCCATTCCCACCTTCCCCTCCCCCTTCCCCCTCCCCTTCCCCTCCCCTTCCCCTCCCTCCCCTCTCCTTCCCTCTCCCTTCCCCCTCCTCCCTCACCCCTTCAACCCCTCCCGTCACCTCTCTCCCCTCCCCTTCCTCCTCCCCTGCCCCTCCCCTCCCCCCTCCCCTCCCGTTCGCCCCTCCCCCCTTCTCTACCCCCTTCCCCATCCCCCCTCCCCTTCCCCTCCCCTTCCCCCCTCCTCATCCTCTCTCCTTCCCCTTCCCCCCTCCCCTTCCCCCCTCACCTTCACCTCTTCCCCTCCCTCCCTTCCCACCTCCCTCCCCCTTCCCCCTCCTCCCTCCCATCCGCTTCCCCCCTCCCTCCCCTCCTCCCTCCCCTCCCTCCATCCCCCTTACCCCCCTGCCTCCCCCTTCCACCTCCTCCCTCCCCATCATCGCCCCTCCTTCCCCTTCCCCCACTCCACCCTCCCCTCCTCACCCCACTCCACCTCCACTCCTCCCCCTTCCCCTTCACCCACTCCTCCCCCCTTCCCCTTCCCCCACTCCACCCCTTCCCCTTCCCCACTCCCCCCTCCGACCTCCCCCTCCCCCTTCCCTCCCCCCACTCCCTCCCCACTCCTCCCCCTTTCCCTTCCCCCACTCGTCCCCCCTTCCCCCACTCCCTCTCCCCAACCCCTCCCCCCCTCCACTCTCCCCCTCCCCCTCCACCGCTCCACTCCCCTTTCCACCCAGTACCCCCTCCCCCCCCCCACCCTCCACTAAGCCCCTCCAACCCCCCCAGTCCCTCTCTCTCTTCCCCCCCAGTCGCTCTCTCTCTTTCCCCCCAGACACTCTCTCTCTTCCCCCCAGTCGCTCTCTCTCTTCCCCCCCCCAGTCGCTCTCTCTCTTCCCCCACGGTAGTCCTCTCTCTTCCCCCCAGTCGCTCTCTCTCTTCCCCCCCAGTCGTTCTCTCTCTTCCCCCCAGTCGCTCTCTCTCTTCCCCCCCAGTCGCGCTCTCTCTTCCCCCCCAGTCGCTCTCTCTCTTCCCCCCAGTCGCTCTCTCTCTTCCCCCCAGTCGCTCTCTCTCTTCCCCCACTGTCGCTCTCTCTCTTCCCCCCAGTCGCTCTCTCTCTTCCCCCCCAGTCGCGCTCTCTCTTCACCCCCAGTCGCTCTCTCTCTTCCCCCCAGTCGCTCTCTCTCTTCCCCCACAGTCGCTCACTCCCTTCACCCCTGTGGTGACTATTCTTGTTTTATAAGGAGCATTGTAATTGGTTGCCTGTTTTTCTGCCTTGGGATATATGCTGTAAACTGAATGGTTAGTTGATTCCATGTGACCTGTGGTGGCCATCTTAAATTCAGTTTTCTACAGTGGTTGAGACTGAGTGCTCAACATGTACTTGTTGGTTTTTTAAGGTTAATAAAGCCTAGCTTTTGCAAGGCAATCTACTCTTTATTTCAATTTATTAACCTTTTGCTATAATGGAACGATATCTTCGACTGGAACGATTTAATGCTGACCCTAATTCTGCAGGATTGGGTGCTCAATGGAAACATTGGTATCGTACATTTAAAAACCTTTTGGGTGTGTTGGATCAGCAATCTCTGAATAAGTTGGATATACTAATCAACTACATCGCTCCGGATGTGTATAAGTATATTTTGCACTGTGAAACTTATGAATTGGCTATTGCTACGTTGGAAATTTTTTTTGTTAAACCCCAAAATGAGGTATTTCCACGTCACCTTTTATCTGCCCGTAGGCAGCAGGCGGGAGAATCCTTGGCTGCTTATTTACAAGCACTCCGGCGCCTTGGTGCAAACTGTAATTTTAAGGCCGTGTCTGCAGAAGAACATAAGGAAGACTCGGTACGGGATGCATTTAATAATGGATTACTGTCTAGATCAATTCGTCAGCGGTTATTAGAAAATCAGACCTTGGATCTTAAGAGTGCTTTTGAGCAAGCCTCTATATTGGATTTGGCTCAGAGAAGTTCGGATTCTTATGCTCTTTTTGATCGGCCTTTGGTTTCGGCAGTTCCGGATGAAAGGGAGTTACGTGGATTTAATAGGAGTGGTTTACCAGATTCCGAAACAGTTTCTACTTCGGCAGCTGTTGCCTCTAGGATTCAGAAGTGTTATTTTTGCGGGAGCGCCCGGTACCCCCGTCTGAAGTGCGCTGCCCGGGAGGCTGTGTGTAGTAAATGCGGGAAGGGAGGTCATTATGCACGTGTTTGCAAATCGGTTTCCTCCTCTGCGACCATTCAGCCTTTAGATAGGACGTTTAATGCATCAGTTTCTGCCGCCTTTTCCCATGGCCTAAACAAAGCTATAGCTATGGCCCAAATTAATGGGTTAGAAGTGAAGGCCCTTATAGATACGGGCAGTACTGAGAGTTTTATAAGTCTTCAGTTTGTGAGGGAGAAGCGTTTGAAAATTTCGCCTGTTTCCTATCAGGTGTGTATGGCTCAGACGACTCTCACCTCACAAGTAGCTGGTTGTTGCCTTGTGAAATGAATTCTCCTAGGTAATACGTATACTGATATATGCCTATCCGTTCTGCCTCATCTCTGTGCGGACATTTTGATTGGTCATGATGTGCTTCAATTACATGAGTCCCTCAGTCTTTCTTTCGGAGGAACCAAGCCACCTTTGTCTATTTGTGGATTAACTTCTTTATTCATTTCTCTATTATCACTTTTTTCCAATTTGATGCCAGACTGTAAGCCAATTGCTATCAAGTCAAGAAGGTATTGCAGTCAGGATAAAGAATTTATTAATTCTGAAGTTCAACGTCTTTTATCGGAAGGAATCATTGAACCTAGTTTTTCGCCCTGGCGGGCACAGGTAGTTGTCACCACTAATGAGAGACATAAGAAGCGAATGGTGATAGACTACTCTCAAACTATTAACAGGTATACTCAATTAGATGCGTACCCCCTGCCTAAGATTGATGAGCTTATCAATAAAGTTTCTCAATATAAGATTTTTAGCACTATTGACCTAAAGATTGCTTATCATCAGATTCCTATCACTAAGAGGGACAAACCATATACGGCCTTTGATGCTGGCAGAAAGCTGTAACAGTTTTGCCGAGTACCATTCGGTGTTACTAACGGTGTCGCCTGCTTTCAACGGGCAATGGATGCTTTTATAAGTGACAACTCTCTCTCTGACACCTTCTCATATTTAGATGACATCACGGTGTGTGGCAAATCAAGGGTGGAGCACGATTTTAATCTAGAAAGATTCCTTCAAGTTGCGGAAAAAGTTGGTTTAACTTTCAATAAAAAGAAGTGTATCTTTTCGACCACCGAGGTAAATTTACTGGGGTATATTATTTCGGGAAATAAGATTAAACCAGATCCAGAACGGTTGCGACCAGTGATTGAGTTACCTTGCCCTCCTAATTCTAAGGCCTTGCAACGAGTTGTTGGACTGTTTTCTTATTATTCTAATTGGATTGCAAACTTCTCGCAGAAGATCCGGCCCCTTATTCGGGTTACGCCATATCCTCTATCATGGGAGGCCAGGATGTGTTTTGATAATCTTAAAAAGGGTATCCTTGGAGCAGTTGTGCATTCTATTGATGAGCAGGTTCCCTTTGTGATTGAGACGGACGCTTCCGATTTTGCAATTGGGGCTACTCTGAACCAAAATGGAAGACCTGTGGCCTTTTTCTCACGTACTCTGAGCAATAGTGAGCAGAGACATTAATCAATAGAGAAAGAGGCGTACGCAATAGTAGAAGCACTGCGTAAATGGAGACATTATTTATCTGGGTGACATTTTACGTTAGTAACTGACCAAAAATCTGTGTCCTTCATGATTGATGTCAAACATTTCGGAAAGAATAAGAATGATAAAATAATGAGGTGGAGGATCGAGTTGGCATGCTATCATTTCAATATAGTCTATCATCCGGGGAAGGATAATGTTGCCGCTGATGCGCTGTCGAGGGCTTATTGTTCTGTGCTTCACAGAGATACGCTTATTAATCTTCATAATGCTTTGTGCCATCCTGGTGTTACGAGGATGATACACTTCGTACGCAGTAAGAATTTGCCCTTTTCAGTTGAAGACGTCAAGCGGATGACTTCGTCATGCTCTGTCTGCGCCTGGTGTAAACCGAATTTCTTTAAGCCTCAACGAGCTCATCTTATAAAGGCTACTTCTCCCTTTGAACGCCTGAGCGTTGATTTTAAGGGGCCTCTTCCTTCAACGACTCAGAATCGATATATATTTACTGTTGTGGATGAGTTTTCAAGGTTCCCTTTTGCTTTTCCTTGAGCAGATGTATCAGCTGCTACAGTTATTAAATGTCTGACTCAACTTTTTGTCATCTTTGGGATGCCTGCGTATATCCATTCGGATCAGGGAAGTTCTTTTATGTCTTCCCAGTTGAAGGAATACCTCCAGAGTCGGGGAATTTCTACTAGCAGAACTACCCCGTATAATCCCCAGGGTAATGGACAGTGCGAACGATACAATGGGGTGATCTGGAAGGCAGTTATGTTGGCTTTGACATCCCGGAACCTTAAGAATACACAGTGGGAAATGGTATTGCCTGATGCCCTGCATTCCTTTAGGTCATTGCTTTCAACGGCTACTAATGTGACCCCCCATGAAAGGCTCTTCAACTATCCGCAGAGATCCACTACGGGGTGTTCGGTACCTTCATGGCTTACTATGCATGGACCTGTGCTGCTCCGACGCCATGTTAGACTGTCAAAGTATGATCCATTAGAGGAGGAGGTGGAGCTATTGGAGGCAAATTTCCAATATGCTCACATTCGATTCCAAGATGGGAAAGAAAGTACGGTTTCAGTTAAAGACGTAGCTCCTTATGGTGGCCAGCCCTCTCTTGAGGGCATTAGCAATAGCCATAATTCAGATAATGTTGATGTCGTCACAGATGCTACGAACATTTCCAATCCTATTGCAGACACTTACAATTCTCTTAGTCTTCCCCCGATGGATGTTCATGACCCTCCCAGTCTACCTTCTAATGGGACTTCCAATCCGGAAACCGTTGATAATCGGGATATTGATAGCCTCCCTGCAGAAGATATTTCTGTGTCTCCTGGTGTGCGAGGGCAAGGAACTCCATTAAGGCTAAGATGGTCGACACGAACAAGATATCCGGTCGAGCGATTAAAAATGGACTTTTAAAATAATTAATAAATTAATAGTAAAATTTGTACACCCTGAATGCCCTGCAACATTTTGTAATTCCCTTTATATTTTCCTTTCATTTGTCTTCCCAATAATCATCACTTAACGATTCTCTGCATTAATTGTCATCTTCCACGTGTCTGCCCATTTCAGCAGCCTGTCTGCCCTCCTGAAGTCTGCGGCTATCCTCCTCACTGCTTACTGCAATTTCAAGATTACTACATTTCCAACCGTGCTACAAGCAGTCATGTGTTTCATTTTCCTGCATAGAGGATTTATATCTTAAAATTCCAATGCCGTTTACTCGCTTTAATTTTTTGGACTCTGAAATAAACTACATTGATTTCAAGGCACAGTTACATTTGTAGCACAATACAAGGTTAAGGGTCGGTTTGTATTTTCCTATTTCACACATTCTGTTTTTGTACACGCCCCTAATTTATACTTTAGGAGATTCTAGGTGGAATATTATCCGTGAAATAATTTAAAAGACTGTAATTCAATTCTATTAATATATGAATGTCTGAGAATCAATCTGTTTCTGAAACTTTAAATGTCATTTTCAAAAGGGAATTGGATAAATGCTTGAAAAGGAATAAAGTTCAGGGCTAGGTGGATAAAGTCTATGAAAAGGGGCTAATTGGATTGTTCTTTCAAAGAGCCGCACAGGCAGGTTGGACCTAGTGGCCTCTTTATCAGCTCTAACGTTCTATAATTTAATGATTCTATCTGTGCTGCTATTCAAATATTTAAACAATTTTACGGTTTTCAACATATCAGACAGATTCCCACCATGCATTACCCTTCAATATGTTTAGCCTGAGTCTTAGATCTGACGCCCTGTTGTTAATGTCAGGTGTTAAATGCTTCATTGTCCGTCCTGAGCTGAAACCACGGGTTTCCGTTGCAAGCATTTGCTGTCACTATTGACTGCAACCAGAATTTTTTTCATATTCATTGCAAATCGGTATTTAATTCCAACTCTTTGATCCTGGCAGGTTACACACCCAGCTTCTCTCATCTCACACCAGAACTGAAGTACCCCATTCCCGGTACCATATGGTTTAATCTCCACTGCACCTTCACTGCTCTAAGGAGTATAATGCCACCTTCCCTCGTCTCTCCTCATAACAGCATTTGCTCATCCCCGGTAGCATACTGTTCAGTCTTCAATTCACCTTCACTGCTCCATGGAGAATAATCCCACCTTCCTTAGTCCCTCCACATAACTGAATTCCCTCATCCCTGATACCGCACTGGTAAATCTCCACTTCAACTTCACTGCTCTAAGGAGAAAAATGCCACCATCCCTAGTCCCTCCTCATAACTGAATTCCTTCATTACTGGTACCATACTGGTAGGACGTCACTTCACCTTCATTTCTCTAAGGATAATAATCCCACCTTCTCTAGTGCCTTCAAGGAACTGAATTCCCTCATTCCTGGTATATTACTGATAAATCATACCTTAAACTTCTCTCCTCTAAGGACAAAAATCATCCCTCTTTCTCTAATCTCTCTACATAACTAAAGTTGCACAGGCCTCGTTCCATCCCGGTAAATCTTCCCTTATACCTCTTTCCCTTAAGGAGTCCAATCACAGCTTTTCTAGTTATTCTACATAACTTAATTCCCCCATCCCTGGCACCATTCTGATAAATTTCCTTGGCCCCCTGTACAAGGTCGTGACATCCTTCCTAAAGTGTGGTGCTTACAATTGGAAACATTGCTCCAGCTGAAGCCTAAGCAGTGATATACAAAGGACTAGCATCACCTCCTCCCTTTTGTATTTTATGCCTTTACTTTTAAAGCCAAAATGCTTAATTTTTTTAAAAAATATATTGACCAACTTATCTTGTTCATGTGCAACCTGAATGCCCTGTAACATTTTATCAATTCCTTTATATTGTCTCCTCATCTGTCTTCCCAAATTTCATCACTTCACATTTATCAACATTAAAAGTCTTCTGCCACGTGCCTGTCTCTATCACCAGCTAGTCTCTGCCCTCCTGAAGTCTGCTACTATCCTCCTCACTGCTTACTACAATTTCAAGTTAACTACATTTCCAACCGTGCTCCAAGTTGACTTGATTTTTAGATAAAAGAAATGTGAAACACATGCATTTCATTTTCCTGCAAAGGGGATTTAAATCTTATATTTCCGATTCCGTTTACTCATTTAAATGTTTTGGGCACTGAAACAAACTACATTGATTTCAGTGTAAAGTTATATTTGTAGCACAATACAGGGGGAAGAGTCGGTTTGTATGTTCATATTTCACACATTGTGTTTGTGGAGACGCCACTAATTTAAAGATCAATAGATTCAAGGTGGAATATTCTCCCTGATGTAATTTAAAAGACTTGAATTCAATTGTATAAAAATTGATTGTGTGCTAATCAATCATTTTGTGAACATGTAATTGTAACTGACAAAGGTAAGTTTGATAAATGCTTGAACAGGAAAAACGTGCATGTTTTTGTGGAAAATGTCTATGAAAGGGCCTAATTGGATTGGTCTTTCAAAGAGCCACATGGACAGATTTGACCTAGCGGCCTCCTTCTCTGCTCTAATATTCTATATTTTAATGTTTCTACCTGTGCTTGTATTCAAATAATTAACAATTATACGGCTTATAACATATCAGAGAGATGCCTACCATGCACTATCTTCAATGTGTTTAGCCTGAGTCTTGGATCTGATGCCCTGTTGTTAAGGTCAGGGGTTAAAGGTTTCATTGTCTAACGTGATGTGCTTCTGAGCTGAAACCACATGTTTCCGTTGTCAGCATTACGTGTCACTGTTGACTGCAGCCTGAATATTTTTCATATTCATTGCTGTTCGGGATTTAATACCAACTCTTTGTTCACGGCATATTACGTCTCTCCTCATAACTGAAGTCACTCATTCATGGTGCCAAACGGTTAATTCTTCACTTCATCTTCCCTGCTCTAAGTAGAATAATCCCACCTTCTCTAAACTCTCCATGGAACTGAATCCCCTCATCCCCGGCAACATACTAGTAAATCTTCACTTTACCTTAACTGCTCTCAGGAAGACAATCCCAAATTCATCACCTCTCCACGGAACTGAAGTCTCTCATTCCCTGTATTTTACTGATACATCACACCTTAACCTTCTCTGCTGATGGAGAAAAAACATCCCTCTTTCTCTAATCTCTGTACATAACTGAAGTTGCTCAGGCCTCGTGCCATTCTGGTAAATCTTCCCTTATACCTCTCTGCCATAGGGAGTCCAATCCCAGCTTCTCTAGTTATTCTAAATAACTGAATTCCCCCATCCCTGGCACCATTCTGGTAAATTTCCTTTGGACCCTTTACAATCTCGTGACATGCTCCCTAAAGTGTGGTGCCCAGAATGGGACACATTGCTCCAGCTGAGACTTAACAAGTGATATACAAATGCTTGCAAACTTCCTTCCTTTTGTACTTTATGCCTCTAATTTTAAGCATATGATTTTAAAGTTCTTTTAACATATTGACCAACTTATCTTGTTTATGTGCACCCTAAATCCCTGTAACATTTTATAATTTTCTTTATATTGTCTCCTCATTTGTCTTCCCAATAATGATGACTTCACATTTCTCTGCATTAAATTACATCTGCCACGTTTCTGCCCATTTCACCAGCCTGTCACTGCCCCCCTGAAGTCTGCTGCTAACCTCCCCATTGCTTACTACAATTTCATGTTTGCTACATTTACAACCGTGCTACAGGCAGACTTGATTTTTAGATGAAAGAAATGCGAAAGTCATGGGTTCCATTTTCCTGTAAAGGGGATTTAAATCTTATATTTCCGAGGCCATTTACTCCTTAAAAAATGTTGGACTCTGAAACAAACTACATTGATTTCAAGGTAGTTACATTTGAAGCACAATACAGGGCTAAGAAGCGTTTAGTATGTTCCTATTTCACAACTTGGGTTTGTGTACTCGATCCTAATTTAAAGTTTAAGAGATTCTAGGTGGAATATTATCCCTGATGTAATTTTAAAAAACTGGAATTCAATTGTATTAATAAATGAATGTCTGAGAATCAAAATGTAACTGCATTGATATCAGTGCAGTTACATTTTTAGCACAATACATGTCTACGAGGCGGTTTGTACGTTCCTAGTTCACACACTGTGTTTGTGTACACGCCACTAATTTAAAGTTTAAGAGATTCTAGGTGGAATATTATCCCTCATGTAATTTAAACGACTGCAATTCAATTATATGAATAAATGCATGTCTGAAAATCAATCTGTTTCTGAACCTTTAATTGTAACTGTCAAATTGGAATAGGAGAAATGCTTGAACAGGAATAAAGTTCATGGCTAGGTTGCTAAAGTCTATGAAAGGGCCTGATTGGATCGGTCTTTCAAATAGCCACACAGGCAGGTTGGACCTATGGCCTCCTTCTCTGCTGTAAGTTTGTCTGATTCGAACTGTGTTGGTATTCAAGTATTTAAATAATTATTCGGCTTAAAACATATCAGAGAGATTCCCACCATGCATTATCCTTCAATATGTTTAGCCTGAGTCTTGGTTCTGATGCCCTGCTGTTAATGTCAGTGGTCAAATGCTTCGTTGTCCGAGGTGAAGTGCTTCTGAGCTGGAACCACAGGTTTCCGTTGTAAGCATTTCCTGTCAATTTTAACTGCACCCTGAAATATTTTCATATATTTTGTTTATCAGTAATTCATTCCTCTTCAATGTTCCATGCAGATTACACCGGACCAAATCCAGTTTCTCTCGTCTCTCCTCATAACTGAAGTCCCTTCTTCCCAGTATATTACTGATACATCACAACTTTACCTTCTCTGTTCTAAGGAGCAGCAACGTACCTGTTTCTCCAATCTCTCTCCATAACTCTAAAAGCAAGACCGCTTGGAGCATGGTTGGAATAGTAGTAAACTTGAGGAATCATTACCACTGTGCTACCGTTCCCTTACTGTATCAGGACCCCTCATGATTTAGAACACGACTATTACGCACCCTCTTAACCATCCATGGTCTAAAGCAAACAATCAACCTTCTCCAGTCTCTCCCCATACCGAAGGCCCTCAGGCCCAGTACCTCGCTTTACCCTCTCCAAGGTCTAGACATCCTTCCTAAAGTGCAGTGCCAGAATTGGACACAATACTCCAGCTCAGGGATATTCACATATTTAGCATGACTTCCTTGTTGTTGTATTCAGTGCCCCAATTTACACAGCCAAGTATCCCTATACTTTCTGAACCGGCTTATATATTTGGAGAATGCAGAACAAAGGTGACGAATCTAATACAATTCCCTATTGAGAGCTGAGGAGATGTTAGGTGGAATATTAAATATCTTTCTGCATTTGAAGTCAATAAAGTTTAATGTTATTAATAAATGAATAAATGTAGAAACTTACTGCAGCTGTATCATGTATGGGGTGTTTAATTATTTTGGAAGTATATCAGAAAGATTGCCACAATCTATTTCCCTTCAATTCGTTTTAGCACTTTCTTGGTTCCCATGCACTATTGTTACTGTCAGGGGTTAAATTCCTCTGTGTACAAGGTGAAGCACTGCTGAGCTGAAACCACAGGCTTCCATTGTAAGCAGTTGCTCTCAATGTTAACTTCAGCCTCAAATGTTTTATATTCTTTATTTATTTTTTAATAATTTGCTTCCTTGGTCCATGCAGATGACACTTGCATCGTAACATTTGTGACAGTGATACAATCTTTGTAATAGCACCAGTGTCCAGTGAATTAAATCAACTTTCGGTTCGAATTATTTGGATTCCATTTCCTCCATCAGCGTGCTTCTGTTGTCCCTTTCACTGACATACAGATCTGAACAGTGGATGGAGACTAATGTCCTTCAATAAAGTTATTACTGCAGATGCTCGTTGTGGTCAGCATTTACACCTAAATCTGCAATTACCAACTGCACAGAATTGTGTATGTGAACCGCCAGGGTTCTGTTGCTGCATCTCTATGCAATTAGATAATTAAGCTCATATTGCCTGTCGTACTTATTCCTTCCAAAATTCATCACTTCACACTTCCTTGCATTAAATAGCAATCTTTTGGTCATCCCTTTCCCTTACCGTTATCTTTATGCTCACAAATATCTACCCACTTTTATTTTAATAGTTGGTCTCTTGTTATTTTAAATCATGGCTTCTCTGGAGGAAAGCCAGATCCTAATACATCTCTGCATTACACCCTCTCACAACCTCTGCCTTTGTTCTTTTGGTTACCCTTCCAGTCCTCCAGTTACCGCCTCACCAACGAGTAGAAACAATATTCAGCTATTTACCTGAACAAAACCCAACATAAGTTTGATCTCCTCAGTCAAATCTTCTCCTAGCAATCAGTACGGAAAAAAAAAAAATTTCCTCTCCATATATTTAAGCACTTGAAATCAATGTTATTAATAACTAAATGCCTGAGAATCAGTCTGCTTTTGCAACATTAATTGTGATTTTCAAAATGGAACCAGACAAACATTTGAAATAAATGGCAGATGAGCAAAAGCTGCGTCAGAGAGGTAGGTTTTAAGGAGCGTCTTAAAGGAGGAAGGAGAAGTAGAGCTGCCTGAAATATTTTAAAATTTTTTGGTTATTGAGATTCAAATTTACTTCTCATTCCATGCCGAGAGCTCCCACATTGTAGAATTTGTGCCAGTGAGTAAACTGACTGTAAAATGTTCGATTTATACTGAATTGTAACAAAATTGGGTTGTAATCATTGGACTTCACTTCCGCCTTCAGTATGCTAGATTTCACCATATCACCGAGATATGGACCTGCAATGTGGGTGGAGACTAATGTCCTCCAATGAACACAGTGCTGCAGCTGTCCTTCGTATTCTGCACTTATTATTTAATTTGCTTCCCGGTCCTATTGCCAATAATCTTAAATCTGTCCCAGCTGGTTACTGATCCTCCTGCAACTAAAAACAGTTCATCCCCATCTACTCGATCAAAACATTCCCTAATTATTGAAGGTTTCTATTAAAACTCTGCTTAATCTTCTGTTCTCTAAGGAGCACCATCCGAGTTCCTCTAACCTCTCCACTTGACCGAAGTCACTAAGATTTAGACCATCCGTTCATATGTTTCTGTTGCCTCCCAGAATTCCCTTGGCCAGCAATCCTAGCGGCACCGAAGGATCTCCTACATCCTAGCCCTGAACACCGAGTCTGTTCTAATCTGTCTCCATGGTACACACATGCAATTTCCGTGTATATGTTACCCATGAAACCAACCTCTATCTCCCATTGAACAAAAGACCACTCAACTTCCTTTCTTGTGTCCTAAACAGTTGAAGTTGGGATTGGTCAGTATCCTCATGTTTTTCCTCCTCTCGCAAAACTACCATAATGCAGTTTGAAGCCTCCTATTTCTCCCATTTTCTTTGCACGGTGTCACTAAATACATCCCGTTATTTATAGGAAATGTTATATGAAATTTTAAATATTTCTATTATTTTAAGTGAGTGAATTGATTTTTATTAAAAAGTAAGTGCAAGAGACCATGTCCATTACCACGCCGCTAAAAACAACAACAAAATGATGTATTTACAAAGCGCTTTTAACGTTGTAAAACTTCCTAAGGCGCTTCACAGGAGTATTATAAGACAAATAAATTGTCACCGAGACACATAAGGAAAAATAAGGGCAGTTGACCAAAAGCTTGGTAAAAATGTAGGTTTTAAAGAGCTTCTTAAATGTGGAGAGAGAGGTGCAGAGGCTTAGGGAGGGATTTCTGGACATTAGGGCCCAGGTAACAGAAGGCACTGCCACCAATGGTAGAGCAATTATAATCAGGATGTTCAAAAGGGCTGAATCAGAGAAGCACAGATATCTCGGGGGTTTGTGGGGCTGAAGGAGATTACAGAGAAAGGGAGGGACAAGGCCATGGAGCGATTTGAAAATCATACAGCTTACAAAGTATTATTTATTCAGTTTAAATGTATTAGAAAGTTTGTCACGTTGCATTTTCCCTCAGTATATTTAAACACATTCTTTGTTCTCAGGCACTGTTTTTACTGTCAGGGGTAAACCTCCTGTGTGTCCGAGGTGAAGCGGTTCTGAGCTGAAACCACAGATTTCCGTTCTAAGCATTTTCTCTCATTGTTAAAATTAGCCTCAAATATTTTCAATTTTTTATATTCTCGTTGTTAAATATGTCTTCCATCTTATATGCTGATTACACCCGCATTGTGATATTTGTGATAGAGAGTAAACTGATTATAAATGTAGCGGTTTCCAGTGAATTCTAATGCATTCGGCTCTAATTATTTAAAATCACCTTCCTCATTCAGTATAAAAGAGCTGACAGATCAGTGAGATTATGATCTGCACAGTGGGCGGAGACTAATATGCTGCAAAGGCACAGAGCTGCATTAACCTTTTAATGTCCAACATCTCCAAACACAATTGACACCGGTAATGTTCCCATCCGTTCAATAATGGAACTCCCACGTTGCCATTGCAATTCTGCTTTGTGGTGTAGCGGCAAGTGGAGATCTGTAAAGATGCTCAGTGTTTTCACACACACTCCATGGAGCTGCATTAATTTGTCTTTCAGTGACGTTTTCTTTCAGCCATAAAATGGATCTGTTAACTTTTCACGCTGTTTGGGTCATTAGGCCCAAGGGCACATTTTGTTAATTACCGTGGATTATTGTAATGATATGAAAATGATATCTCGGTAGAATTTATTCAGTTATATTGAGTGACTCCATAACAAGGGGGCAGAATATTGAAGCTGGTGCCAGATCATTTGGAGTGAAACCTCGAAGTACTTTCTCACACAAAGTGTGGTGTAAATCTGTAACTCATAGTGTCTGCCTACATTATGATGTCATGCTCAGGAGTGGGAGTTGAACTAAATGAAACCAGAATGTCACCAATTCAGTCACACTGAGAAATGTACATAAAACAATGCACGGCAGTCAGTCTGTATATTCATCCTCTAAAGGTGTTGTTCAAATAACTGATACATATTTTCTCTTTTTAGTGGTTTTTGGGGCTCAGGGATTCGTTTCTCAAGATTAGTGTCGACGATTTTCGCTAAAGTAATGAAATCGAGCAAATAATTTTCAAACTGCTAAATAAATTAATGTTTTATTATGTAATTGAAATTCATTGCTGTAATACATCGTGTTGTGACGTTTAAAGCAGTAATACATGTCTGCATCTCAGTAGCTTTCATTTCACGGTACTATGAGAGATCTCTTTGTTTGCTGACATTTTGGCCAGAGCTACAAGGAAAACTACAATAAATCTAAGAGGCAATATCTAGGTTCAATATAGGTAAAATAAATGGTGATGGAGAAGATAATGAGATCAAAGCTAGCCAGATTGCCAGGACACCTTTGTTTCCACCCGAAGGGTGGGTGGCGGGCGGGGCTAAAATAATTAGGTGAGGAAATTACTGATGCTTTAGTAATGATCTTCCAAAACTCTCTCGATTGAAGAATTGGCCAATTCGATTGGAAAACGTACAGGCACTGTTTTATTTAAGAGTGGAGGAGAGATCAACTTTGAAATAATAGGCCCATTAGTCTACTACAGTTGTGGGGAATGCACAACAATCTATTATTATGGACAGATTGACTGAACACTTGGACAGACATGAAATGATCAGAGAGATCCAGGTTCAATCAGTAAAGGGAAATTCAAGTCTATCGAACCTCGTTGATATTTTGTCGAGGTAACTAATTGGTGTTAAAGGACTGTCTATGAATGTTATTTATATGGACTTCCAGAAGGCATGGTCTAGCTGTGCATGCAATAGAAGGCAGCATATTGAACTGGATAGGAAATGGTTATTTTGATGGAGACAGATAGTAGTGATAATCAGTCTGTACTCAGATTGGCAGGATTTTACTAGTGGTGTCCCCCGGAGATCTATACTGGGGCCTCAGCTTTTCACTATATTTATAACCGATTTGGATGAAGCAATAGAGAGCCCTACATCTAAGTTTGCTGACGAAGCTAAGTTAGGTGGCGCAGCAAATAATTCACACGTGAGCAGAAAGTTGTAAATGGACATGGATAGATTGGGTGAGGGAAATCTTTCGCAGATGGAACTGAAAGACAGAAAGTGTGATTTCTTACACTTTGGATGGAAAACCAGATTTTTGTATTTTCCAATTGCAATAAAGCTTGGGAAAGTGGAGGAACCGAGAGATTTCAGGGTTAAAGTACAGGAACAACTAAAATCTAGTGGACAGGTACAGATAATTAAAACGGTTAATGCAATGTTGGCCTTTATCTCAAGAGAGCTGGAATACGTGGCGGTGGAAGTTAAGTTGCAGCTGTACAGAGCTCTGGCTGGACCCCGTCTGGAGTAACTGCAGCTGCACAGAGCTCTGGTTAGATCCCGTCTGGAGTAACTGCAGCTGTACAGAGCTCTGGCTGGACCCCGTCTGGAGTAACTGCAGCTGTACAGAGCTCTGGCTGGACCCCGTCTGGAGTAACTGCAGCTGTACAGAGCTCTGGCTGGACCCCGTCTGGAGTAACTGCAGCTGTACAGAGCTCTGGTTAGATCCCGTCTGGAGTAACTGCAGCTGTACAGAGCTCTGGTTAGATCCCGTCTGGAGTAACTGCATTCAGTTCAGGGAACCGGACCTCAGGAAGGATATAATGGCTCAAAAAAGTTGGTTGGTCATGTAGCCGCAGACTGCGGACCTACAGAAAGGGAGATTTTCTCCTCGGCACTGCAGAGTTGTGTGCCTCTATGACACCACTTCTGACAGCAGCGCAGCGCACATTCTCTGCGTAAGGGAAGACACACCCATAAAATATGTCAAAACTACTACAAGCCCAGATAACCCTCTTTCAGTCTCTTCCATTGAAATTATATTTTAAAACATGTTCAAAACTTCTATAACTTTTAATTAATCTGATGCTCAGTGTTATTTCATATATAATCCGTTTGTTTTAGTTTTTCTTCGAAACCCACAATGGACAAAACTTCCTTTTTGAAATTCAGTAAATGAATAACATTTACTTTTATATCCAATAGATACTGTTGTTGGATTTCAGAAAGAGATCTTCACCCTCTATTGCCTTTCACACTCTGACTATACCAATTAAAATTGTGGAAGTTGAAATCCCCTACTATTATTACCCTATTATTTCTACACTTCTGAGATTTGCCTACAGATCAGTTCCTCTATCTCCCGCTGTCTGTTTGGGGGCCTATAGTACACTCACAGCAAAGTGCTTAGACCCTTTTTGTTTTTAATTTCTACCCATATGACCTCGTTAGAGGAATCTGCTAAGATATCATCCCTCCTTCCAGCAGTGATTGACTCATAGAGTCATAGAGTTTTACAGCACAGAAAGAGGCCCTTCGGCCCATCGTGTCTGCGCCGCCCATCCATCCCTGTCCAGTCTAATCCCATTTTCCAGCATTTGGTCCATAGCCTTGTATGCAATGGCATTTCAAGTGCTCATCCAAATGCTTCTTGAATGTTGTGAGGGTTCCTGCCTCTACCACCCTTTCAGGCATTGAGTTCCACATTCCAACCACCCTCTGGGTGAAAAAGTTCCTCCTCAAATCCCCTCTAAATCTCCTGCCCCTTACCCTGAATCTATGCCCCCTTGTTATTGACCCCTCTACTAAGGGGAAAAGTTCCTCTTTGTCTACCCTATCTATGCCCCTCATCATTTTGTACACCTCAATCAGGTCCCCCCTCAGCCTTCTTTGCTCCAAGGAAAACAACCCCAGCCTGTCCAGCCTCTCTTCATAGCTGAGGCGCTCCATCCCAGGTAACATCCTGGTGAGTCTTCTCTGCACCCTCTCCAAAGCAATCACATCCTTCCTATAGTGAGGCAACCAGAACTGCACACATTACTCCAGCTGTGGCCTCACCAGCGTTTTGTACAGCTCCATCATAACCTCCCTGCTCTTATATTCTATGCCTCGGCTAATGAAGGCAAGTATCCCATATGCCTTTTTAACCACCTTATCTACCTGTTCCGCTGTCTTCAGGGATCTATGTACATGTACACCAAGGTCCCTCTGACCCTCTGTACTTCCTAGGGTCCTACCACTCATTGTGTATTCCCTTGCCTTATTTGTCCGTCCAAAATGCATCACCTCGCACTTTTCAGGGTTAAATTCCATTTGCCACTTTTCCGCCCATCTGACCAACCCATCTATATCGTCCTGTAGCCTGAGGCTTTCCTCCTCACAATTTACCACCCCACCAATTTTCGTGTCATCTGCGAACTTACTGATCATACCTTTTACATTCTCATCCAAATCATTTATGTAGATCACAAACAACAAGGGACCCAGCACCGATCCCTGAGGTACCCCACTGGACACAGGCTTCCAGTCACAAAAGCAACCTTCGACCATCACCCTCTGCCTCCTGCCACTCAGCCAGTTTATGATCCAATGCGCCAAGGCACCCTGGATCCCATGGGCTCTTACCTTCTTGACCAGTCTCCTATGCGGGACTTTGTCAAAAGTTTTACTGAAGTCCATGTAAACCACATCCACAGCATTTCCCTCATCCACCCCCCTAGTCACCCCCTCGAAAAATTCAATCAGATTTGTCAGACATGATTTACCCTTGACAAAGCCATGCTGACTATCCCCGATTAATCCTTGCCTCTCCAAGTGGAGACTAGTTTTGTCCCTCAGAATTTTTTCCAATAATTTCCCTACCACAGATGTTAGGCTCACTGGCCTGTAATTCCCTGGTTTATCCCTGCTACCCTTCTTGTATAATGGTACTACGTTAGCTGTTCTCCAGTCCTCTGGTACATCCCCTGTGGCCAGAGAGGTTCTGAAAATTTGTGTCAGAGCCCCTGCAATCTCCTCCTTTGCCTCCCACAGCAGCCTGGGATACATCTCGTCTGGGCCTGGGGATTTATCCACTTTTTGGCCTGCTAAAACCGCTAGCACCTCCTCCCTCTCGATGCTAATATGTTCAAGTATGTCACAGCCCCCTTGCCCGATTTCTATGTCTGCATCGTCTTTCTCCATAGTGAACACAGATGCAAAAAATTCATTTAAAACCCCGCCTACATCATCTGGCTCTACACACAGATTGCCACTTTGGTCCCTAATGGGCCCTACCCTTTCCCTGGTTATCCTCTTGCCCTTAATATACTTATAAAACATCTTAGGATTTTCCTTTATTTTGCTCGCCAGTGTTATTTCATGGCCCCTCCTCGCCCTCCTAATTTCTTTTTTAAGTATGCCCCTGCATTTTTTATACTCCTCTAGGGCTTCTTCCGTCTTTAGTCTTTTGTAACTGCCAAAAGCCCCCCTTTTATTTCTAATGCATTTTTGTATATCCCTTGTCATCCAAGGTTCCCTTTGCTTGTTGGTCCCACCCTTGACCTTTACAGGAACATGTTGGCGTTGTACTCTCTCTATTTCCCTTCTGAAAGTCTCCCACTGTTTTGATGCGGATTTTCCTATAAGTAGCTGCTCCCAGTCCAATTTGGCCAGATCCTGCCTTATCATATTAAAATCGGCCTTCCCCCAATTTAGAACCCTTATTTCCGGGCCGTCTTTGTCTTTTTCCATGACCACCTTAAATCTCACCGAATTGTGGTCACTGTCGCCAAAATGCTCTCCTACTGACACTTCCACCACTTGCCCGGCTACATTCCCCAGAATTAGGTCCAGTACCGCCCCCTCTCTTGTAGGACTTTCTACATGTTGGCTCAAAAAGCTCTCCTGGATGCACTTTAAGAATTCTGCACCCTCTAAGCCTTTCACACTCTGACTATCCCAATTTATATTGGGGAAGTTGAAATCCCCCACTATTATTACCCTATTATTTTCGCACTTTTCTGAGATTTGCCTACATATCTGTTCCTCTATCTCCCCCTGACTGTTTGGGGGCCTATAGTACACTCCCAGCAAAGTGCTTGCCCCCTTTTTGTTTTTAAGTTCTACCCATATGGCCTCATTAGAGGAACCCGCTAATGTATCATCCCTCCTTACAGCAGTAATTGACTCCTTAATTAATATTGCAACACCCCCTCCCCTTTTACACCCCCCTCTGTCTCGCCTGAAGATTCTATACCCCGGATTATTGAGCTGCCAGTCCTGACCCTCCCTCAACCATGTCTTCGTGATAGCAACAATATCGTACTCCCATGTGTTCAACAACAACTTCAGTTCATCCACCTTATTTGCAAGACTCCTTGCATTAAAATAAATGCCTTCCAGCCCTGCCATATTCTCTTTTGCCTTCACATATTTGCTTTGCCTTCCCAGCTGACTTGTTTTTCCCTCTGTATTTGGCTGTAAATCACCCCCTACTATAGCTCCACTCTGTACCCCATCCCCCTGCCAAGTTAGTTTAAACCCCCCCCCAGCAGAGCAAGCAAACCTCCCCACAAGGATATTGGTTCCCCTCTGGTTCAGGTGTAAACCGTCCGACTTGTACAAGTCCCACCTTTCCCAGAAGCAGACCCAGTGATCCAGGAAACTAAAGCCCTCCCCCCTGCACCATCCCTTTAGCCACGCATTCATCTGTTCTATCTTCCTATTCCTATACTTACTAGCACGTGGCACCGGGAGTAATCCAGAGATTACAACCCTTGAGGTCCTGCTCTTTAATCCTTCACCTAGCTACCTAAATTCTTGCTGCAGGACCTCATCCCTCTTTTTACCTATGTCGTTGGTACCAATGTGGACCACGACCACTGGCTGTTCACCCTCCCCCTCCAGAATGCCCTGCAGCCGCTCAGTGACATCCTTGACCCTGGCACCAGGGAGGCAACAAACCATCCTGGATTCACGTCTACGGCCACAGAAACGCCTATCTGTTCCCCTTACTATAGAATCCCCTACCACTATTGCTCTCCCACTCTTTTTCCCCCCTTCCTGGGCAGCAGGAGCACCGCCAGTGCCAGGAAGTTGGCTGCTGCTGCCTTCCCCTGGTGAGTCATCCCCCTCAACAGTATCCAAAGCGGTATACTTGTTTGAAAGGGGGATGTCCGCAGGGGTTCCCTGCACTACATGCCTGCCTTTGTTGCTCCGCCTGATGGTCACCCCCTGTGCTGCCCTACCCTGAGGCGTGAACAACTCGCTAAACGTGCTATCCACGAGCCTCTCAGCATCGCGTATGCTCCAAAATTCATCCACCCGCAGCTCGAGCGCCATAATGCGGTCTACAAGTAGCTGCAGCTGGATGCATTTCCCGCACACATGGTCGCCAGGGACACTGGCAGCGTCCCTGATTTCCCACATAGAGCAGGAGGAGCAGAACACGGGTCTGAGCTCTCCTGCCATGACTTACTCCTTTAATTAATCTAAAAATTTATTCAATACCCCAGTTACAGGTATACTCTAGGGCGCTTTATTTACCAACTGTCCTCACCACAACAGAGCCCCTAGAAATTTAACACCACAGAATTCAAGCTTGTAATGAAAAGAGAGAAATACTCACCAACCAATCACTTACCTGCTCCCTGGTGACGTCACACCCCGATTACTTTTTACCTCCCTGCAACTACCGAGCTCACAGACTGGAGTTTGGTATACCTCTCCTGGCCCCGCTGCCGCTTTTATTGCCGCCGCCGAGTCTCCCACAGGTCCCGCCTCTCTCGCTGCCTGCCGCCGCTGCTCTGAGGCCTCTCCTGGCCCCGCTGCCGCTTTTATTGCCGCCGCCGAGTCTCCCACAGGTCCCGCCTCTCGCTGCCTGCCGCCGCTGCTCTGAGGCCTCTCCTGGCCTCGCTGCCGCTTTTATTGCCGCCGCCGAGTCTCCCACAGGTCCCGCCTCTCGCTGCCTGCCGCCGCTGCTCTGAGGCCTCTCCTGGCCTCGCTGCCGCTTTTATTGCCGCCGCCGAGTCTCCCACAGGTCCCGCCTCTCTCGCTGCCTGCCGCCGCTGCTCTGTGGCCTCTCCTGGCCCCGCTGCCGCTTTTATTGCCGCCGCCGAGTCTCCCACAGGTCCCGCCTCTCTCGCTGCCTGCCGCCGCTGCTCTGAGGCCTCTCCTGGCCCCGCTGCCGCTTTTATTGCCGCCGCCGAGTCTCCCACAGGTCCCGCCTCTCGCTGCCTGCCGCCGCTGCTCTGAGGCCTCTCCTGGACTCGCTGCCGCTTTTATTGCCGCCGCCGAGTCTCCCACAGGTCCCGCCCCTCGCTGCCTGCCGCCGCTCCTCTGAGGCCTCTCCTGGACTCGCTGCCGCTTTTATTGCCGCCGCCGAGTCTCCCACAGGTCCCGCCTCTCGCTGCCTGCCGCCGCTGCTCTGAGGCCTCTCCTGGCCTCGCTGCCGCTTTTATTGCCGCCGCCGAGTCTCCCACAGGTCCCGCCTCTCGCTGCCTGCCGCCGCTGCTCTGAGGCCTCTCCTGGCCTCGCTGCCGCTTTTATTGCCGCCGCCGAGTCTCCCACAGGTCCCGCCTCTCGCTGCCTGCCGCCGCTGCTCTGAGGCCTCTCCTGGCCTCGCTGCCGCTTTTATTGCCGCCGCCGAGTCTCCCACAGGTCCCGCCTCTCGCTGCCTGCCGCCGCCTGCCTTGATTAATATTGTGACAACCCCTCCACTTTTACACCCCCTCTGTCTCGCCTGAAGATTCTATACCCCGGAATATTCAGCTGCCAGTGCTGCCCTTCCCTCAACCATGTCACTGTGATAGCAACAATATCATACTCCCATGTGTTCATCAACACGTTCAATTCATCTTCCTTACGCGAAAGACAACTTGCATTAAAATAAATGCCATCCACCGTTGCCATACTCCCTTCTGCCGTTATAGATTTGCTCTGCCTTCCAGGCAGACTTGTTTTTCAGCTATATTTAGCTGTGCATCACCCCCTGCTATGGCTCCACAGCGTATCCCATCAACCTGCCACGATAATTTGACCCCCCTCCCCCAACAGTACTAGCAAACTTCACCACGAAGATGCTGGCCCCGTTCCAGTTCAGAAGGAACCCATCTGATTTGTACAGATCCGATCTTCCCCAGAAGCAGACCCAGTTATCCAGGAAACGGAGGCCTCCATCCTGCACCAACTATTTAGCCACGCATTCATTTGCTCTATCCTTCTATTCCCATGCTCACAAGCACGTGGCCCCTGGAGTAATCCGGAGATTACAACCTTTGAGGTCCTGCTTTTAACCTGCTACCTAGCTCCCTAAATTCTTGTAGAACTGAGAGGGAGGAAGTACCAGAGGTTTTAGCGGGCTTAAAAGTGGATTAATTCCCAGGCCCAGACGATTTATAGCTCAGGCCGCCATGTGAGGGAACGGGGGAGATTGCAGGGGCTCTGACACACAATTTGAGACCCGCTCTGGCCACAGGGGAGGTGCCAGACGACTGGAGAACAGCTAACGTAGTACCATTAAACAGGAAGTGTAATAGGGATAAAAAGGGTATTACAGGCCAGTGAGCCTAACATCAGTGGTCGGGAAATTATTGGAAAACATTCTCAGGGACAAAGTTAGACTCCATTTGGAGAGGCAAGAATTAATCAAGGAGAGTCAGCATGGCTTTATCGTGGGAGATCATGTCTAACCAATATGATTGAATTTTTCGAGGGGGTGACTAGGTGTGTGGATGAGGGGAGTGCAGTTGATGTTGTCCGCATGGACTTCAGTATGGCTTTTGTCAAAGTCCCACATGGGACACTGGTCAAGAAGGTAAGAGCCCGTGGGATCCAGGGCAACTTGGCTCGTTGGATCCTAAATAGGCTTATTGGCAGGAGGCAGAGTTTGATGGTCTAAGGCTGTTTTTGTTACTGGAAACCTGTGTCCAATAGTATACCGCAGGGATCGGTGCTGGGTCCTTTGCTGTTTGTAGTGTACATTAATGATTTAGATATGAATGTAGGAGGTATTATCAGTAAGTTCGCAGATTACAGGAAAATTGGTGCAGTGGTAAATAGCGTAGAGGGAAGCCTCTGGCAACAGGACGATATAGACGGAATGGTTAGATGGGCAGAACAGTGGAAAATGGAATTTCACCCTGAAGTGTGTGAGGTGGTGCATTTTGCGAGGACTGACAAGAAAAGGGAATAAACAATGAACGGTAGCATTCTAGGAAGGACAGAGGATCAGAGGGAGCTTGGTGTGCATTTACATAGGTCCCTGAAGACAGCAGGACATGTAGATAAGGTGGTTGAAAAGGCATATGGGATACTTGCTTTCATTAGCCGAGGCATAGATTATAAGAGCAGGGAGGTGATGATGGAGCTGTACAAAGCGTTAGTTAAGCCACAGCTGGAATACTGTGTGCAGTTCTGGACGCCAAACTATAGGAAGGATGTGATTGCATTGGGGTGGGCGCAGAGGAGATTCACCAGGATATTACCTGGGCTGGAGCGTTTCAGCTATGAAGAGGGACTGGACAGGCTGGCGTTGTTTTCCTTAGAGCAGAGAAAGCTGAGTGGGGACCAGATTGAGGTGTACAAAATTATGAGCGGCATATATAGGGTAGATAGAAAGGAACTTTTCCCCTTAGTAGAGAGGCCAATAACCAGGGTGCATAGTTTCAATGTAAGGTGCAGGAGGTTTAGAGGGGATGTGAGGAAAAACTTTTGCACCCAGAGGGTGCTTGTTATCTGGAACTCACGTCTGAAATGTTGTTAGAGGCAGGAACCCTCACAACATTCAAGAAGCATTTAGATGAGCACTTGAAACGCCATAGCATACAAGGCTACGGATCAAGTGCTGGCAAATGGGTTTTGATTAGTCAGGATTTGATTGCCGTCGCAGACATGATAGACCGAAGGGCCTCTTTCTGAGCTGTACTACTCTATGAATCTAAATCCCCATGGCCTGATAATCTGCATCCCAGATTACTGAATGTGGTAGCCATGGAAATAATGGATGCATTGCTTGTCATCTTCCAAATTTCTATATATTATGGAACAGTTCCTGCAGATTGGAGGGTGGCAAATATAACCTCAAATATAACCAAAAAAGGTAGGGAGAGAGAAAACTGAGCACTACAGATTGGTTAGCCTAACATCACTAGTAGGTAAAATGCTAGGGTCAATTATAAAGGATGTGATAACAGGACACTTAGAACATATCAACGGGAGTAGACAAAGTCATCATGTATTTATGAAAAGGAATTCGTGTTTGACAAACCTACTGGAGAATAGAAAAGGGAGAAACAGTTGACGTGGTGTATTACGATTTACAGAAGGCCTTTGATTAAGGCCCACATAAGAGGTTAGTGAGCAAATTTAAAGCACATGGGATTCGGAGTAATACACTGGCAGGGACGGAAAATTGGTTAACAGACAGGAGAGAGAGGGTAGGACGAAATGGGTCCTTCCATGGTGCCAGACGGTGACTAGTGGGGTACTGCAGGGAGCAGTGCCCGGGCCCCAGCTTTTCACAATATATATCAATGATTTGGTGGAGGGAAGCAAATGTAATATTTCCATGTTTGCTCACGACACGAATCTAGGTGGGATTGTGAGTTATCAGGAGAATGCAATGAGGCTTCATGACGATTTAGCCAAGTTGAGTGAGTGGGCAAATACATGGCAGTTTAACGTGGATAAATTTGAAATTATACACTTCGGTTCGATAAACAGAAAAGTGGAGTATTATATAAATGTTGAAAAATTGGGAAATGCTGATGTGCTAAAGGACCTGGGTGTCCTTGTACACCAGTCACTGAAAGCAAACATGCAGGTTAAGCAATCAGTTAGGAAGGCAAATGGTGTGCTGGCCTTCATTGCAAGAGGATTTGAATACAGGAGCAAAGATGTCTTACTACAGTTGTACAGGGCCTTGCTGAGACCACACCTGGTGTACTGTGTGCAGTTGGGTCGACCATGACTCTGTTCACTAGAGTTTAAAAGAATGAGAGGTGATCTCATTGAAACATATAATATTGTGACAGGGCTAGACAGCCCAGATACAGGGTGGATGTTTCCCCTGGCTGTGGGTAGTAAAACGAGGGGTCACAGGCTCAGGATACGGGTTAGGTCATTTAGGACTGAGATGAGGAGAAATTTCATCACTCAGAGGGCGTTGAACCTGTTGAATTCTCTACCATAGATGGCTGTTGAGGCCAAGCCACTGAATGTATTTAAGAAAGTGTTAGATAGATTTCTAGACGCAAAAGTGGTACCAGTGCCGATATAGCACCTCCGTCAATGGAAGGTGGTTAGAATATCATCGCAGCGAGTCTGTGAATCTCACTGTAGCAGGTGAGTGACAGGGAGCAGAAATTTATTATATATTTTTTTCTTCACCCTTGGTATTTTTATTAAAGCATGCTTTAATCACAGTAACAAAATGAAGCGTTTAATATTGGGAGAGAGGAAGATAACCGAATGGGTTTTGATCTCATCGCTCAACACTAGACAGGATCCCTGTAACACTGGGCCCTGAATTCACCCGCTGTGAATCTATTATCGGCAAAGCCCGATACTGGAGATAAGAGGAGGAAAATCGGCACGGGCGGTAGTGATTGGCCCGCCTGCGTTATGCCCCGCCTGACATTGTTCTCAATGTAATCATGTGTGAAAAATGGAATCCTGACCCCGATTTTTAAAGATCCATCCTAGTCAGAAAAGCTCCCTATATGTTTAACTATCCAAGATTAGTGCCACAAAGACAGCACGGCGCCAGGAATTTAACTTCACTGAATGTAGCGTCACCTCAGGAAGCACATCAGCCTGACTGGCCTTGACACATAATAGGTTTCTCTGTCAGAGCATAGGATCTGCTTGCCGAATTTAAAAATGATCCTTTTATGCATGATATTTAAATCTAATTAATATGTGGTGTTCCATATTTCTCTCTGCATTGCATTTCGGCAGCATTTCACAAATACACGTCATCCACTTCCCAGAAGGACAAGGGCAGCAGGCACATGGGAACATTATCAACTCCAAATTCACCACAAAACGATTACCACGAATTTCAAATCCAAAACCATCAATTCCAAAATGCCTCCAAAAATATGAACTCCAATTCCCTTCCAAATAAACACTGTAGTTACTAGAACAGGTCGGATGCGATGAATTATGTGGTGCATGACACAACTCCTAACTCCCCAAAGCATTTCCACTGTCTACGTGGCACTAGTTTTGCATGTGACGGAATTTTCTCCACTTGCCTCGATAAGTGCAGCTGCAACACAGGAAATTTGACACCACCCAGAACAAAATCGCTCGCTTGAATGGCACCTCATGCACCATCTTAAACCTTCACTCCCTCCACTAGCGACACGCTGTGGCCGCAGTGGGTGCCATCTACATGATGCACTGCAGCAATGCACTAAGGCTTCGTTGGCAGCACCTCCCATACCCGCGACCTCTCCCACCTAGATGGACAAGGGCAAAAGGTGAATGGGAAAACCATCACCTATTATTTCCCCTTCATGTCTCACACCACCCTGACTTGGACATATAGCACTGTTGCTTCATCGTCGCAGCATCAAAATATTTGAACACACTACATTGTTGCGCACTTTGATCGCACCGGACTGACTGTGGTTCAATTAGAAGGCCACACATCACCTTCTGAGGAGGAAACTGGGGATGGACAGTAGTTGCCGGCCATGCCAGCTATTACCACAATGGTAATGATAACAATAAATGCGGGCTCACCGAAACAGCTCAATTATGTGAAATGTGTGACAGTCAAATCCCCGCTGAGACTGGCTTCTAACTGCCTTCGCTTGCCAGAGGTTTCATACTTGCACTGGCACCGGTCGCCATATTCTTTCCATTTATGTTACCACAGCTCCACTAACAACGCCAGTGATATCGCTTGATCAACCGACTGGGGTGTATGTACTAGGAGAGACAGTCACCATTACCTGCACCGTGACAGGAGATTATCGTGCTAAAACCTTCTTCTTTTACAAAGTTTATACAAGGCTGCACTCCGATCAAATCGTCACAGAAAGCAACATTAGAACATTGCTGGTTACCAGTAAATACCAATGCCAATATAAAAGCTCCGTCAATGGAAGGTTGTTAGAATCTCATTGCAGCGAGTCTGTGATGTTCACTGCAGCAGGTGAGTGAGAGGGAGCAGGGAGTTTTTATATGTGTTGTTCTTCTCTAGGTATTTTAATAAAATCTTGCTTTAATCACTGTAAGAAAATGAGCAAAAGAACATAAGAAATAGGAGCAGGAGAAGGCCAATCGGCCCCTCGAGCCTGCTCCGCCATTCAATAAGATCATGGCTGATCTGATCCTAACCGCCAATCCACTATGACAGGACTATCTCCTGAATCTAACAGAATTAGACACAAAACAGGAGCAGGATCAGGCTACATGGCCCCTGGGCCCGCTCGGCTACCCACAGAGCCATGACCGATCCGAATCTAGACTCATGTCCAAATTCCTGCCCGCTCCCCGTAACCCTTAATTCAGTTTTCTTCCAGGAAACTGTCGATTTCTGTTTTAAATTTATGCAATGATGTCGCTTCGACAGCTTTTTGGGGCAGCATATTCCATGGACCTACCGCCCTCTGAGTGAAGTAGTTCCTTCTCATCTCAGTTTTGAAAGAGCAGCCCCTTATTCAAAGACTATGCCCCCTAGTTCTAGTTTCACCCATCATCTGGAACATCCTCCCTGCATCCACCCGATCCAACCCCTTCACAATCTTATATGTTTCAATAAGATCGCCTCTCATTCTTCTGAACTACAATGAGTAGAGTCCCAATCTACTCAACCTCTCCTCAGATGTCCATCCCCTCATCCCCGGGATTAACCGAGTGAACCTTCTTTGTGCTGACTCGAGAGCAGGTATGTCTTTTCTTAAGTACGGACATCAAAACTGTATGCAGTATTCCAGGTGCGGTCTTACCAATACCTTGTACAACTGAAGCAATACCTCCCTATTTTTATATTCTATCCCCCTAGCAATGAAAGCCAACATTCCATTGGCCTTCTTAATCACTTGCTGAACCTGCATACTAACCTTTTGAGTCTCGTGCACCAGGACCCCCAGATCCCTTTGTACTTCAGTACTTTCCAGTTTCTTGCCATTAAGATAATAACTTGCTCTCCGATTTTTCCTGCCAAAGTGCATAACCTCACACTTTCCAGTATTGTATTCCATCTGCCAAATCTCTGCCCACTTACTTAGCCTGTCAATGTCCGTTGCAGGTTTTTTATGTCCTCCTCACTCACTACTTTCCCTCCCATCTTAGTATCATCTGCAAACTTTGATGTGTTACACTCGGTCCCCTCCGCCAAATCGTTAATATAGATTGTAAAGAGTTGGGGACCCAGCACTGACCCCTGTGGAACAGCACTGGTTACTGATTGCCACTCTGAAAATGAATCATTTATCCCAACTCTCTGCCTTCTGTTAGATAGCCAATCCTCTATCCATGCCAGAATATTACCCCCAATCTCGTAATTTTTTATCTTAAGCAAAAATCTTTTGTGTGGCACCTTGTCAAATGCCTTTTGGAAGTCTAAATACACAACGTCCACTGGTTCACCCTTATCCACCCTATATGTAACTTCCTCAAAGAACTCCAGCAAATTTGTCAAACATGACTTCCCCTTCATAAAACCATGCTGACTTTGTCTTATTAAATTATGATTATCCAAATGTCCTGTTACTGTCTCCTTAATAATGGACTCCAAAATTTTACCTACCACAGATGTTAGGCTAACCGGTCTATAGTTTCCAGCCTTCTGTCTACTGCCCTTTTTAAATAAAGGTGTTACATTAGCAGTTTTCCAGTCTGCCGGGACTTTTGCTGAGTCCAGGGAGTTTTGGAAGATTATTACCAATGCATCCACAATCCCTACCGCCACTTCCCTCAAGACCCTGGGATGTAAGCCATCAGGTCCAGGTGATTTATCCGCCGTGATTCCCGTTGTTTTACCGAGTACCACGTCCTTAGTGATTTTGATCGTGTTTGTCTCCTCCCCCGCTATAGCCCCCTGCTTGTCCAGTGTTGGGATATTCTTGGTGTCCTCTACTGTAAAGACTGATACAAAATATTCATTCAGTGTTTTTGCCATCTCCATATTTCCCCCCATTAATTTCCCGGTCTCATCCTCTAAGGGACCAACATTTACTTTAGCCACCCTTTTTCTTTTGATATAACTATAAAAACTCTTACTATCTGTCTTTATATTTTTTGCTAATTTAGTTTCATAATCTATCTTCCCTTTCTTAATCAATTTTTTTAAATTATTTTTTGCTGTCTTTTAAAGTTTTCCCAATCCTCTAACCTCCCACTAGATTTGGCTACCTATTATGCCCTTGTTTTTAGTTGAATACTATCCTTAATTTCTTTACTTAGCCACGGATGGCTGTCTTTTCTTTTACACACTTTTTTTCTCAGTGGAATATACTTTTTTTGGAAGTTGTAAAATAACTCCTTTAATGTACACCACTGATCATGTATCGTCTTACCCTTTAATCTATGTTCCCAATCCACTTTACTCAATTCCGCTCTCTTACATTCATAGTCTCCTTTATTCAAGCTTAGCACGCTTGTTTGAGATACAACCTCCTCACCCTCTAATTGAACATGGAATTCAACCATGTTATGGTCACTCATCCCAAGGGGATCCTTTACTAGGACATTTTTAATTAATCCTGTCTCGTTACACAGGACCAGATCTAAGGTTGCTTGCCCCCTGGTCGGTTCAGTTACATACTGGTCAAGAAACCCTTCCCTAATACACTCAATGAACTCATCCTCAAGGCAGCCCTGCCCAATTTGATTTGTCCAATTAATATGATAGTTAAAATCCCCCATAATTATAGATGTTCCCTTATTACAAGCCTCAACTATTTCCTGATTGAAAATCCGTCCAACCGAGTTGCAACTGTTCGGAGGCCTATAGGCTACGTCCACTAGTGTTTCTTTCCCCATTATTATTCCTTATCTCCACCCAAACTGTTTCATTATCCTGATCTTTTGACCCAATATCATTTCTCTGTATTACAGTGATTCCTTCCTTTTTTAACATAGCCACCCCACCTCCCCTTCCTTCCTGCCTGTCCTTCCTGATTGTTAAATAACCTGGTATGTTTAATCCCCAGGCATTGTCACCCTGCAGCCATGTTTCTGTAATGGCCACAAGATCATACCCATATGTAGCTATTTGTGCCATTAACTCGTTAATTTTGTTACGAATGCTACGTGCATTCAGATAGATAACTTCAAATGTGTTTTGTGACACTTAGTTCCTGCTTTTGCCCTTTTTATTACTTTACCTTTTATTCCATACCTTCTTCTCCTTCCTGACACGCTCTGGTTTTTAACTTCCCCACTGCTACCTAAGTCTATGACCTTCTCTGTTGTCATTTTTATTATTTGTTCCCTTGGAACCTCCCCCCCACTTGTTAGTTTAAAGCCCTCTCTACAGCCCTAGTTATATGATCCGCCAGGACTCTAGTCCCAGCACTGGCCAAGTGAAGCCCGTCCCAATGGAACAGCTCTCTCCTGCCCCAGTACTGGTGCCAGTGTCCCTGGAAGCAAAACCCATTTCTCCCACACCAGTCTTTGAGCCACGCATTTAACTCTCTTATTTTATTTGTCCTAGCCAAATTCGCTCGTGGCTCAGGTAATAATCCAAAGATTATTAACCTTGAGTATCTGTTTTTTAATTTGACCCCTGGCTGCTCATATTCCATTAACAGAACCGGCTTCCTCGTCCTATCTATGTCGTTTGTACCAACATGGACCATGACGACTGGGTCCACCCCCTCCCACTGCAAGTTTGTCTCCAGCGCAGAGGAGATGTCCTTATCCCTGGCAACACAGCTTCCGGGACTCTCGCTCTTGGCTGCAGAGAACTTTATCTATCCCCCTAATAATACTTTCCCCTACCACTACAACATTTCTATTTACTCCCCCCACTTGAATGGCCCCCCGCTCCACGGTGCTGTGGCCAGGTTGCTCATCCTCCCTGCAGACCCTGCTCCCGTCCCCACAGTGAGTAAGATCCTCGAACCTGTTGGACAAGAGCAAGGGCTGCGGCTGCTCCAGCACTACCTCCTGCATCCCTGTACCTGCCTCACTCGTAGTCACACCGCCCTGTCCCTGACCATGGGCTACATCTGAATTAATTAACTTCATAGGTGTGACCACCTTCTGATACACAGAGTCCAGGTACTTCTCCCCCTCCCTGATGTGTCGCAGTGTCTGAAGCGCAGACTCCAGCTCATCAACACGGAGCTAGAGATCCGATAGCAGCAGACACTTTTCACAGATGTTATCACCGTTAGCCTCAATGGGGTCTACCGGCTCCCACATCTCGCAACAGTAACACATAACCTGCTCCATTCTATGTAATTAATACAAATTTTTATTGTTAGTTATGGACACCCTCTGCCCGATTATAGATGCTAGTATACCCTTTAATTAAATTAAATCAATCCCTCTAATTACACCAGTTAAATGGTTTACCAACTGTCTCCACTACAGCACAGAGACCCTAGAAAAAAACCGCAGAACCTAGGTTAGGCTCCTGAAATAAAATAAATTGAACCTACCTTTCCAACTTCCCCTAACCCCTAAAAGGTTAGAGGAGGTGGAAGGGTGGGAGACACTACACTGTAGTGTTTCGGGTTTAGCAACAGCTCCACTTATATAAGAGTTACTGGCCTCCTGCTCTCCTGACTGCACCAGCTGTGAAAGAAAAAGCGCGCGAAAGGTGAGCTTTTAAACTCACCAGTTACTCGCCTCCTGCTCTCCCGACTGCACTAGCTCTCTCCTGGAACCTGGATTGGTCGGTGCCTCTGACTGCTCCCTCTCAAGCCTTGAAGCTCTCCCGCCTCGGGCTGCTCCCGCGCAGGTCCGCTGCTTCTCCGGTCTCGGGGCTGTGGGCCTCTCTGCTCTGCTGTTGATTTGGTCCCGCCTCTGCTGAACCCGCCGGTTTTAAGTGCCGCCGGTCGCGCTGCTGCTCTCCCACAGGTCCAAGCTCTCTGACCTCGCCTCTGCTGAACCCGCCGGTTTTACGTGCCGCCGGTCGCGCTGCTGCTCTCCCACAGGTCCAAGCTGTCTCTCTCTCTCTCTCTCTCACACTCCCACTCTCTCTCTCTCTCACACACTCTCTCTCTTCACACACACACTCTCTCTCTCAAACTCCCAGTCTCTCTCTCTCTCTCTCACTCCCAGTCTCCCTCTCTCCCTCTCTCTCTCTCTCTCACACTCCCACTCCCAGTCTCTCTCTCTCTCTCACACTCCCAGTCTCTCTCTCTCTCTCACATTCCCAGACTCTCTCTCTCTCTGACTCCCAATCTCTCTCTCTCTCTCTTTCACTCCCAGTCTCTCTCTCTCTCACACACTCCCAGTCTCTTTCTCTCTTACATTCCCAGTTGCTCTCTCTCTATCTCTCTCTCACTCCCACTCTCTCTCTCTCTCTCACACACTCCCACTCTCTCTCTCTCTCTCTCACACACTTCCACTCTCTCTCTCTCTCACACTCCCAGTCTCTCTCTCTCACACTCCCAGCCTCTCTCTCTCACACACACTCTCTCTCTCTCTCTCACACACACTCCCAGTCTCTCTCTCTCTCACACTCTCCCGCTCTCTGTCTCTCTCTCACACACACTCCCACTCTCTCTCTCTCTCTCACACACTCTCGATCTTTCTCTCTCACACTCCCACTCTCTCTCTCACACACTCCCACTCTCTCTATCTCCCACTCCCACTCTCACTCTCTCTCTCACACTCCCACTCTCTCTCTCAGTCTCTCACACTCCCACTCTCTCTCTCTCTCTCTCACACTCCCTCTCTATCTCTCACACACGCTCTCTCTCTCTCACACACTCGCTCTCTCAAACTCCCAGTCTCTCTCTCTCTCTCTCACTGCCGCCTCCTGTCCTGGAACCTTTTCAACCTAGGTTAGGCTCCTGAAATAAAATAAATTGAACCTACCTTTCCAACTTCCCCTAACCCCTAAAAGGTTAGAGGAGGTGGAAGGGTGGGAGACACTACACTGTAGTGTTTCGGGTTTAGCAACAGCTCCACTTATATAAGAGTTACTGGCCTCCTGCTCTCCTGACTGCACCAGCTGTGAAAGAAAAAGCGCGCGAAAGGTGAGCTTTTAAACTCACCAGTTACTCGCCTCCTGCTCTCCCGACTGCACTAGCTCTCTCCTGGAACCTGGATTGGTCGGTGCCTCTGACTGCTCCCTCTCAAGCCTTGAAGCTCTCCCGCCTCGGGCTGCTCCCGCGCAGGTCCGCTGCTTCTCCGGTCTCGGGGCTGTGGGCCTCTCTGCTCTGCTGTTGATTTGGTCCCGCCTCTGCTGAACCCGCCGGTTTTAAGTGCCGCCGGTCGCGCTGCTGCTCTCCCACAGGTCCAAGCTCTCTGACCTCGCCTCTGCTGAACCCGCCGGTTTTACGTGCCGCCGGTCGCGCTGCTGCTCTCCCACAGGTCCAAGCTGTCTCTCTCTCTCTCTCTCTCACACTCCCACTCTCTCTCTCTCTCACACACTCTCTCTCTTCACACACACACTCTCTCTCTCAAACTCCCAGTCTCTCTCTCTCTCTCTCACTCCCAGTCTCCCTCTCTCCCTCTCTCTCTCTCTCTCACACTCCCACTCCCAGTCTCTCTCTCTCTCTCACACTCCCAGTCTCTCTCTCTCTCTCACATTCCCAGACTCTCTCTCTCTCTGACTCCCAATCTCTCTCTCTCTCTCTTTCACTCCCAGTCTCTCTCTCTCTCACACACTCCCAGTCTCTTTCTCTCTTACATTCCCAGTTGCTCTCTCTCTATCTCTCTCTCACTCCCACTCTCTCTCTCTCTCTCACACACTCCCACTCTCTCTCTCTCTCTCTCACACACTTCCACTCTCTCTCTCTCTCACACTCCCAGTCTCTCTCTCTCACACTCCCAGCCTCTCTCTCTCACACACACTCTCTCTCTCTCTCTCACACACACTCCCAGTCTCTCTCTCTCTCACACTCTCCCGCTCTCTGTCTCTCTCTCACACACACTCCCACTCTCTCTCTCTCTCTCACACACTCTCGATCTTTCTCTCTCACACTCCCACTCTCTCTCTCACACACTCCCACTCTCTCTATCTCCCACTCCCACTCTCACTCTCTCTCTCACACTCCCACTCTCTCTCTCAGTCTCTCACACTCCCACTCTCTCTCTCTCTCTCTCACACTCCCTCTCTATCTCTCACACACGCTCTCTCTCTCTCACACACTCGCTCTCTCAAACTCCCAGTCTCTCTCTCTCTCTCTCACTGCCGCCTCCTGTCCTGGAACCTTTTCAACCTAGGTTAGGCTCCTGAAATAAAATAAATTGAACCTACCTTTCCAACTTCCCCTAACCCCTAAAAGGTTAGAGGAGGTGGAAGGGTGGGAGACACTACACTGTAGTGTTTCGGGTTTAGCAACAGCTCCACTTATATAAGAGTTACTGGCCTCCTGCTCTCCTGACTGCACCAGCTGTGAAAGAAAAAGCGCGCGAAAGGTGAGCTTTTAAACTCACCAGTTACTCGCCTCCTGCTCTCCCGACTGCACTAGCTCTCTCCTGGAACCTGGATTGGTCGGTGCCTCTGACTGCTCCCTCTCAAGCCTTGAAGCTCTCCCGCCTCGGGCTGCTCCCGCGCAGGTCCGCTGCTTCTCCGGTCTCGGGGCTGTGGGCCTCTCTGCTCTGCTGTTGATTTGGTCCCGCCTCTGCTGAACCCGCCGGTTTTAAGTGCCGCCGGTCGCGCTGCTGCTCTCCCACAGGTCCAAGCTCTCTGACCTCGCCTCTGCTGAACCCGCCGGTTTTACGTGCCGCCGGTCGCGCTGCTGCTCTCCCACAGGTCCAAGCTGTCTCTCTCTCTCTCTCTCTCACACTCCCACTCTCTCTCTCTCTCACACACTCTCTCTCTTCACACACACACTCTCTCTCTCAAACTCCCAGTCTCTCTCTCTCTCTCTCACTCCCAGTCTCCCTCTCTCCCTCTCTCTCTCTCTCTCACACTCCCACTCCCAGTCTCTCTCTCTCTCTCACACTCCCAGTCTCTCTCTCTCTCTCACATTCCCAGACTCTCTCTCTCTCTGACTCCCAATCTCTCTCTCTCTCTCTTTCACTCCCAGTCTCTCTCTCTCTCACACACTCCCAGTCTCTTTCTCTCTTACATTCCCAGTTGCTCTCTCTCTATCTCTCTCTCACTCCCACTCTCTCTCTCTCTCTCACACACTCCCACTCTCTCTCTCTCTCTCTCACACACTTCCACTCTCTCTCTCTCTCACACTCCCAGTCTCTCTCTCTCACACTCCCAGCCTCTCTCTCTCACACACACTCTCTCTCTCTCTCTCACACACACTCCCAGTCTCTCTCTCTCTCACACTCTCCCGCTCTCTGTCTCTCTCTCACACACACTCCCACTCTCTCTCTCTCTCTCACACACTCTCGATCTTTCTCTCTCACACTCCCACTCTCTCTCTCACACACTCCCACTCTCTCTATCTCCCACTCCCACTCTCACTCTCTCTCTCACACTCCCACTCTCTCTCTCAGTCTCTCACACTCCCACTCTCTCTCTCTCTCTCTCACACTCCCTCTCTATCTCTCACACACGCTCTCTCTCTCTCACACACTCGCTCTCTCAAACTCCCAGTCTCTCTCTCTCTCTCTCACTGCCGCCTCCTGTCCTGGAACCTTTTCAACCTAGGTTAGGCTCCTGAAATAAAATAAATTGAACCTACCTTTCCAACTTCCCCTAACCCCTAAAAGGTTAGAGGAGGTGGAAGGGTGGGAGACACTACACTGTAGTGTTTCGGGTTTAGCAACAGCTCCACTTATATAAGAGTTACTGGCCTCCTGCTCTCCTGACTGCACCAGCTGTGAAAGAAAAAGCGCGCGAAAGGTGAGCTTTTAAACTCACCAGTTACTCGCCTCCTGCTCTCCCGACTGCACTAGCTCTCTCCTGGAACCTGGATTGGTCGGTGCCTCTGACTGCTCCCTCTCAAGCCTTGAAGCTCTCCCGCCTCGGGCTGCTCCCGCGCAGGTCCGCTGCTTCTCCGGTCTCGGGGCTGTGGGCCTCTCTGCTCTGCTGTTGATTTGGTCCCGCCTCTGCTGAACCCGCCGGTTTTAAGTGCCGCCGGTCGCGCTGCTGCTCTCCCACAGGTCCAAGCTCTCTGACCTCGCCTCTGCTGAACCCGCCGGTTTTACGTGCCGCCGGTCGCGCTGCTGCTCTCCCACAGGTCCAAGCTGTCTCTCTCTCTCTCTCTCTCACACTCCCACTCTCTCTCTCTCTCACACACTCTCTCTCTTCACACACACACTCTCTCTCTCAAACTCCCAGTCTCTCTCTCTCTCTCTCACTCCCAGTCTCCCTCTCTCCCTCTCTCTCTCTCTCTCACACTCCCACTCCCAGTCTCTCTCTCTCTCTCACACTCCCAGTCTCTCTCTCTCTCTCACATTCCCAGACTCTCTCTCTCTCTGACTCCCAATCTCTCTCTCTCTCTCTTTCACTCCCAGTCTCTCTCTCTCTCACACACTCCCAGTCTCTTTCTCTCTTACATTCCCAGTTGCTCTCTCTCTATCTCTCTCTCACTCCCACTCTCTCTCTCTCTCTCACACACTCCCACTCTCTCTCTCTCTCTCTCACACACTTCCACTCTCTCTCTCTCTCACACTCCCAGTCTCTCTCTCTCACACTCCCAGCCTCTCTCTCTCACACACACTCTCTCTCTCTCTCTCACACACACTCCCAGTCTCTCTCTCTCTCACACTCTCCCGCTCTCTGTCTCTCTCTCACACACACTCCCACTCTCTCTCTCTCTCTCACACACTCTCGATCTTTCTCTCTCACACTCCCACTCTCTCTCTCACACACTCCCACTCTCTCTATCTCCCACTCCCACTCTCACTCTCTCTCTCACACTCCCACTCTCTCTCTCAGTCTCTCACACTCCCACTCTCTCTCTCTCTCTCTCACACTCCCTCTCTATCTCTCACACACGCTCTCTCTCTCTCACACACTCGCTCTCTCAAACTCCCAGTCTCTCTCTCTCTCTCTCACTGCCGCCTCCTGTCCTGGAACCTTTTCAACCTAGGTTAGGCTCCTGAAATAAAATAAATTGAACCTACCTTTCCAACTTCCCCTAACCCCTAAAAGGTTAGAGGAGGTGGAAGGGTGGGAGACACTACACTGTAGTGTTTCGGGTTTAGCAACAGCTCCACTTATATAAGAGTTACTGGCCTCCTGCTCTCCTGACTGCACCAGCTGTGAGAGAAAAAGCCCGCGAAAGGTGAGCTTTTAAACTCACCAGTTACTGGCCTCCTGCTCTCCCGACTGCACTAGCTCTCTCCTGGTACCTGGATTGGTCGGTGCCTCTGACTGCTCCCGCTCAAGCCTTTAAGCTCTCCCGCCTCGGGCTGCTCCCGCGCAGGTCCGCTGCTTCTCCGGTCTCGGGGCTGTGGGCCTCTCTGCTCTGCTGTTGATTTGGTCCCGCCTCTGCTGAACCCGCCGGTTTCAAGTGCCGCCGGTCGCGCTGCTGCTCTCCCACAGGTCCAAGCTGTCTCTCTCTCTCTCTCTCTCACACTCCCACTCTCTCTCTCTCTCTCACACACTCTCTCTCTTCACACACACACTCTCTCTCTCAAACTCCCAGTCTCTCTCTCTCTCTCTCACTCCCAGTCTCCCTCTCTCTCTCTCTCTCTCTCACACTCCCACTCCCAGTCTCTCTCTCTCTCTCACACTCCCAGTCTCTCTCTCAAACTCCCAGTCTCTCTCTCTCTCTCACACTTCCACTCCCAGTCTCTCTCTCTCTCTCACACTCCCAGTCTCTCTCTCTCTCTCACATTCCGAGACTCTCTCTCTCTCTGACTCCCAATCTCTCTCTCTCTCTCTTTCACTCCCAGTCTCTCTCTCTCTCACACACTCCCAGTCTCTTTCTCTCTTACATTCCCAGTATCTCTCTCTATCTCTCTCTCACTCCCAGTCTCTCTCTCTCTCTCTCACTCCCAGTCTCGCTCCCTCTCACACACTCCCAGTCTCTCTCTCTCTCACACACTCCCAGTCACTCTTTCTCTCTCTCTCTCTCTCTCACTCCCACTCTCTCTACCTCTCTCTCTCCCTCTCACACACACACACTCCCACTCTCTCTCTCTCTCTCTCTCACACACTCCCACTCTCTCTCTCTCTCTCTCACACACTTCCACTCTCTCTCTCTCTCTCACACTCCCAGTCTCTCTCTCTCTCACGCACACTCCCAGTCTCTCTCACTCTCTCTCACACACACTCACAATCTCTCTCTCTCTCTCTCACACACTCCCACTCTCTCTCTCTCTCACACTCCCAATCTCTCTCTCTCTCACACTCCCAATCTCTCTCTCTCTCACACTCCCAATCTCTCTTTCTCTCTCACTCCCAATCTCTCTCTCTCTCACACTCCCAATCTCTCTCTCTCACACCCCTATCTCTCTCTCTCACACTCCAAATCTCTCTCTCTCTCACACTCCCAATCTCTCTCTCTCACACCCCTATCTCTCTCTCTCACACTCCAAATCTCTCTCTCTCTCACTCTCCCAATCTCTCTCTCTCACACTCCCAAT
This sequence comes from Somniosus microcephalus, assembly GCF_052327205.1. NCBI lineage: Eukaryota > Metazoa > Chordata > Chondrichthyes > Squaliformes > Somniosidae > Somniosus > Somniosus microcephalus. The sequence continues at coordinate 38,220,754 of NW_028225184.1, forward strand.
CTCTCTCTCTCTCTCACTCCCAATCTCTCTCTTTCTCAGACTCCCAATCTCTCTCTCACACTCCCAATCTCTCTCTCTCTCAATCCCAGTCTCTCTCTCGCTCACACTTCCAGTCTCTCTCTCTCACTCTCTCTCTCTCACACACTCCCAGTCTCTCTCTCTCTTCCCCAATCTCTCCATCTTTCTCTTCTCACCCCAATCTCTCTCTCTCTTCTCCCCGCAGTCTCTCTCTCTCTTCCCCAGTCTCTCTCTCTCTCTCTCACCCCGTCTCTCTCTCCTTCCCTCTCTTTCTCTCTCCTTCACCTCTCTCTCTCTCCTTCCCCCTCTCTCTCTGCTTCCCCTCTCTCTCCTTCCCTCTCTCTCCTTCCCTCTCTCTCTTTCCCTCTCTCTCTCCTTCCCCCTCTCTCTCTCTCCTTCCATCTCTCTCTCTCCTTCCCTCTCTCTCTCTCTCCTTCCCTCTCTCTCTCTCTCCTTCCCTCTCTCTCTCTCCTTCCCTCTCTCTCTCTCTCCTTCCCTCTCTCTCTCTCTCTCCTTCCATCTCTCTCTCTCTCCTTCCATCTCTCTCTCCTTCTCTCTCTGCCTCTCTCTCTCTCTCCTTCCCTCTCTCTCTCCTTCCCCCTCTCTCCCTCCTTCCCTCTCTCTCTCTCCTTCCCTCTCTCTCTCTCCTTCCCTCTCTCCTTCCATCTCTCTCTCTCCTTCCATCTCTCTCTCTCTCTCCTTCCATCTCTCTCTCTCCTTCCATCTCTCTCTCTCTCTCGCCTTCCCGCTCTCCTTCCCTCACTCTCCTTCCCTCTCTCTCTCCTTCCATCTCTCTCTCCTTCCATCTCTCTCTCACTCTCTCTCCTTCTATATCTCTCTCTCTCTCTCTCCTTCCATCTCTCTCTCTTCTTCCCTCTCTCTCTCTCTCCTTCTCTCTCTCTCTCTCTCTCCTTCCATCTCTCTCTCTCTCCTTCCATCTCTCTCTCCTTCTCTCTCTGCCTCTCTCTCTCTCTCCTTCCCTCTCTCTTTCCTTCCCCCTCTCTCCCTCCTTCCCTCTCTCTCCTTCCCTCTCTCTCTCTCCTTCCCTCTCTCCTTCCATCTCTCTCTCTCCTTCCATCTCTCTCTCTCTCTCCTTCCATCTCTCTCTCTCTCCTTCCATCTCTCTCTCTCTCTCTCCTTCCCGCTCTCCTTCCCTCACTCTCCTTCCCTCTCTCTCTCCTTCCCTCTCTCTCTCCTTTCATCTCTCTCTCACTCTCTCTCCTTCTATATCTCTCTCTCTCTCTCTCCTTCCATCTCTCTCTCTTCTTCCCTCTCTCTCTCTCTCCTTCTCTCTCTCTCTCTCTCTCTCTCTCCTTCCCTCTCTCTCTTCCCCCCAGTTGCTCCCTCTCTCTCTTCCAACAACAACATGCCCTCAAAAAAGCCTCGGCACCGCTGGGCACCTCCAGCTAGTAGTTATATAAAAAGAAAAAGGGTGGCTAAATTAAATGTTGGTCCCTTAGAGGATGAGACCGGGAAGTTGAAGATGGGAAATATGGAGATGGCAAAAACACTGAATGAGTATTTTGTATCAGTCTTTGCAGTAGAGGACACTAAGAATATCCCAACACTGGACAAACAGGGGTCTATAGGGAGTGGGGGGAGCTAAACACGATTAAAATCACTAAGGAAGTGGTACTCGGTAAAATAATGGGACTCAAGGCGGATAAATCACCTGGACCTGATGGCTTACATCCTAGGGTCTTGAGGGAAGTGGCGGTAGGGATTGTGGATGCATTGGTAAAAATTTTCCAAAACTCCCTGGACTCAGCAAAGGTCCCGGCCGACTGGAAAACTGCTAATGTAACACCCTTATTTAAAAAGGGCAGTAGACAGAAGGCTGGAAGCTATAGACTGATTAGCCTAACATCTGTGGTAGGTAAAACGTTGGAGTCCATTATTAAGGAGACAGTAACAGGACATTTGGATAATCATAATTTAATAGGACAAAGTCAGCATGGTTTTATGAAGGGGAAGTCATGTTTGACAAATTTGCTGCAGTTCTTTGAGGAAGTAACATATAGGGTGGATAAAGGGGAACCAGTGGACGTAGTGTATTTAGGCTTCCAAAAGGCATTTGACAAGGTGACACACAAAAGATTATTGCTTAAGATAAAAAATCACGGGATTGGGGGTAATAGTCTGGCATGGATACAGGATTGGCTATCTAACAGAAGGTAGAGAGTTGGGTTAAATGATTCATTCTCAGACTGGCAATCAGTAACTAGTGGTGTTCCGCAGGGGTCAGTGCTGGGTCCCCAACTCTTTTCAATCTATCTTAACGATTTGGAGGAGGGGACTGAGTGTAACATATCAAAGTTTGCAAATGATACTAACATGGGAGGGAAAGTAGTGAGTGAGGAGGATACCAAAAACCTGCAAGGGGACATAGAAAGGCTAAGTAAATGGGCAGAGATTTGGCAGATGGAATACAATACTGGAAAGTGTGAGGTTATGCACTTTGGCTGGAAAAATCGTAGGGCATGTGATTATCTTAATGACAAGAAACTGGAAAGTACTGAAGTACAAAGGGATCTGGGGGTCCTGGTGCACGAAACTCAAAAAGTTAGTATGCAGGTGCAGCAACTGATTAAGAAGGCCAATGGAATGTTGGATTTCATTGCTAGGGGGATAGAATATAAAAATAGGGAGGTATTGCTTCAGTTGTACAAGGTATTGGTGAGACTGCACTGGAATACTGCATGCAGTTTTGGTGTCCATACTTAAGAAAAGACATACTTGCTCTCGAGTCAGTACAAAGAAGGTACACTCGGTTAATACCAGGAATGAGGGGATGGACATATGAGGAGGGGTTGAGTAGATTGGGAATCTACTCATTGGAGTTCAGAAGAATGAGAGGCGATCTTATTGAAACATATAAGATTGTGAAGGGGTTGGATCGGGTGGATGCGGGTAGGATGTTCCCGATGATGGTTGAAACTAGAACTAGGGGGCATAGTCTTAGAATAAGGGGCTGCTCTTTCAAAACTGAGATGAGGAGGAACTACTTCACTCAGAGGGTGGTAGTTCAATGGAATATGCTGCCCCATAAAGTTGTCGAAGCTACATCATTACATTAATTTAAAACAGAAATAGACAGTTTCCTAGAAGTAAAGGGAATTAAGGGTTACGGGGAGCGGGCAGGAATTTGGACATGAGTCTAGGTTCGGATCGGTCATGGCCCTGTGGGTAGCGGAGCGGACCCAGGGGCCGTGTAGCCTGATCCTGCTCCTATTTCATGTGTCTAATTCTGTTAGATTCAGGAGATAGTTCTGTGATAGTAGATTGGCGGTTAGGATCAGATCAGCCATGATCTTATTGAATGGCGGAGCAGGCTCGAGGGGCCGATTGGCCTACTCCTGCTCCTATTACTTATGTTCTTATGGTCAAATAGTATGTTGGCCTTCATAGCGAGAGGAGTCGAATACAGGAGCAAGCATGTCTTGCTGCAGTTGTACAGGGCCTTGGTGAGACCACACCTTAAGGATTTTGTGCAGTTTTGGTCGCCTTATCAGAGCAAGGATGTTCTTGCCATGGAGGAAGTGCAGCGAAGATTCACCAGACTGATACCTGGGATGGCACGAATGATGGCTGAAGAGAGATTCGGTCGATTAGGCTTATATTCGCTCGAGTTTAGAATAATGAGAGGGGATCTCTTTGAAACTTATAAATTACAAACAGGACTAGACAGACTAGTTGCAGGAAGGACGATCCCGATGACGGGGGAGTCCAGAGCCAGGGGTCACTATCTAAGGATAAGCGGTCAGCCAATTAGGACAGAGATTAGGCGAAATGTCCTCACCCAGAGAGCGATGATCCTGTGGAACTCTCTACCACGGAAGGCAGTTGAGGCCAATTCATTAAATATATTCAGGAAGGAGTTAAAGATATTTCTTAAAGCTAAAGGGATCAAGGAATATGGGGATAAATCAGGAACCGGGTACTGAAGTTGGATGATCAGCCATGATCTCATTCAATGGCAGAATAGGCTCGAGGGGCCGAATAGCCTTCGCCTGCTCCTATCTTCTATGATTCTGTTTCTCGTACATCCTCTTTATCTGTTTTATCTCATCCATTAACCCGAAATCCTTCGGTAAAGGCCTCTTCTTGATAAACAGGGACGGATAGTAATCATTTAGTTCCTCAGCAATGCCTTCTAGCTCTACCAATAGATCGACATTTTGGCCAAATGGCCCTACCCCTCATATGACAGAGCTTGTTTTGTTAGGATGCCAATAGAAGCCTTTCATTTCCCTTTTTATGTTAGCCACCAATCTGCTCTCATACTGTCTCTTTCACGCTCTTCTTATTTTTCACTTCACCACTTTGCTTTACTGCTTCATCCCAGCCTATAACTCGTTCATCATTCAGGGATCTCCCTATATCTCGGGGAATTGCTAACCGATGTGTAGAGAATGGATTTGGAATATATATACACATAATTCATATCCCATAATCTCGCAATATCATATGTTCAGGCAAAATGAAACAAATGTTCTAGTGTTTGATGAATAAAACGACAATTCAGCCAGTTTTCTCGTGTATGGTAATGTAATGTTTTGCTACTCGACTTCTGATTTGATCTCTTCGAGCAATAATCCAGAGAAGGTGAGCTAAAATCCCACCATGCCAGCTTGAGAATTTGAATTCTGTTCCTGAAAAGTTCTGGAAATAGAAGCCTGGCCTCATTAAAATTAATCCTGAAGCTGTCGGGTTGTTTTACAAGCCAACTGGTTCACTGATGCCCCTTAGATTAGGAAACCGGCATTCCTTACCGGGTCTGGGGTTATATGTGACTCCAGTCCCAAACGAATCCGGCTGAGTCTTAACTGCCCCTCTCAAGTGGACTAACAAGCATGTCAGCTGTATCAGGACAACTAGCAACGGGCATTAAATGCCGACCTTGCAAGTGACGGCCACATGACTCGAATGAATAAAAACAACCGAATGGATTAATATGTTAATTTCGTACTTGGTTTCATGAGAAAGTCAACAAAATAACATATTATCACTTGAAGATTATTTTAGGAGAATTGAATAATCAGTAATTATTGCAAATCTACTTTCCAATGTAAGAGTCATAGAGTCATAGAGTCATAGACTCATACGATTCAGAAGCAGGCCATTCGGCCCATCGAGTCTGCCCGGCTCTCTGTAGAGCAATGCAGTCAGTCTACCTCCCCCACTCTATCCCTGTAGCCCTGCAAGTTTATTTCCTTCAAGTGCCTATCCAGTCGCCCCTTGAAAACAATGCGTGTCTCCACTTCCACCACTTCCATCGGCATCACCACTCACTGCTTAAAAAAGTTTTTCCTCACGTCCCCCCTGTATCTCTTGGCCAATACCTTAAATCTGTTTCCCCTAGTTCTTGTACCATCAGCTAATGGGAATAGCCTTTCCGTGTCTAGCCTATCCAAACCCGCTCCAATGAATATAAATCCAGCTTCTCCAACCTGTCATTGTAGCTAAGGTCCCCCATCCCCGCAACAATTCTGGTAAAACTCCTCTGCACCTTCTCAAGGGCCTTTAAATCATTCCTAAAGTGTGGTAACCAGAACTGGACACCATACTCCAGTCATGGCCTAACCAGCGCTTTATAAATGTTCACCATATCTTAACTACTTTTGTACTCAATATCTCTAATTATAAAGCCCAAGATTATATATGCTTTGCTAACCGCTCCCTCAAGAGATCCTGCCACCTTCAGGGAAATATGCCCATTAACTCCCAGGTCCCTCTGTCCCTGCACACTTTTTAAAATTGTGCCATTAAGTGTATATTGTCTCTCCCTGTACCTTCTGCCCAAATGCATCACCTCACACTTCTCTGTATTACATATCATCTGCTGCTTGTTTGCCCATTCTGCTAGCCTTTCTATGTCATGCTGCGGTCGATTGGTATCATCCTCATTGGTTGCCACACCCTCACGATTGGTGCCGTCGCCAAATTTTGAAATTCTGCTCTGTCTTCCAATATCCAGAGCATTTATATATATATCAAAAAATCAGTGGCTCTAGCACTGACGCTTTGGGAACACCACTGTCTATTATCTTCCAGTCTGAAATACAGCCATTTACCACATTTCGCTGTTTTCTGTCGTTAAGCCAATTCCTTATCCTAGCTGCCACTGACCCACCTATTCCATGAGCCGCAATCAAGTTAACCAGCCTTCTATGTGACATTTTGTCAACCGCCTTCCTAAAATCTATGTTGACAATATCCAGTGCATTCCCTTCATCAATCCTCTGTTACTTCAACGAAAAATTCAATTAGATTAGCCAAACAAGATCGGCCTTTAACAAATCCGCGTTGGTTCTCATTAATTAACTTCAGCCTCTCCAAGTGCCGTTGATTTTTACTTTTTATTATTGTTTCTAAAACTTTAACCACCACTGATTTTAAACTGACCTGTCTACAGATACTAGGTTTGTCCTTACACCCTTTGTTGAACAATATGTCACATTTACCACGATCCAATCCTCAGGCACTTCCCCCGCAAATAGGGAAGTCTGGAAAATTATGTCAATCCCTTCCGCTATCATGTCCCCCAATTTCCTTAGCAGCCTGGAATGCAAGCCATCTGGACCAGGCGACTTTTCCACTCTAAGCATATCCAGCATTTCTAGCACATCCTGTCTATCAATTTTCACCCCTTCCACTGCTTCTAACTTTTGTCAGCATCCACCTCCTTAGTAAACACCGATACAACGTTCTCATTCAGTATTGTAGCCTTGCCCTGCGTGCATACGCATATATCACCTTCTCCATCTCTAATAGGCCCCATCCCGACTCGTAGTACCCGTTTGCTGTTTACATTCTGTTAGATGCGTCTATTTCTTCACTTCAATCGTTTAATCTTCCGATAAAATAACCATCAATACGGACAAAGGAAGCATCTCTCCACTTTTAGGACGAAGTGTAATATCCAGACTCACATTACAGGTCAGCATTCCCGCATTCTTTTCTTCAAATATCAAATGTTCTCCTCGGAACTGAACTGAGGAAAACAGCTGCAGAGAAGATAAAATATTTGAACTGTTGCTTTGAGTGAGAGAACTTGGCTAAACTCCAACCCCCGGCTAACCGGTTATATCAGACACACCCCGCAGTGTTACTCAAGTTTCCCATCAGAAAGGGTCGCGAGCTCTGAAGGAGAATGCAGAGTCCTAATCGGTGAGCGATACTCAAGGGTAAGCTAAGCCGACTTCATATTGTCCTTGCAATTCATTTTACTAAAGGGACATGTATTTTGTTGCAATCAGTGGGTGCAATTTTAACCCTTCGCGATGGTATGAAATGGGCGATGTGGAATTAGCCCCCATTACACGCCCGCAAGATGTTCCTTTCCATTGAGATCCATTGAAGGGAAAATTTGACGAGTGCATAAAACAGCTCATTCGATACCGGACGTGCCACATCAAAAATAGAATTACCCCAACGTATATAGAATTGTGAGAACATTATCTGCGTAAATATGACAGTATCTTCTCGGATTTCGAATATCTTCAGTCCGAAATTGAGGTCATGTCCTCAAATATAATCCAACCAATACAGACAATATCCCACGAACACACGAAATGTGTGGGCAGGAAAAGACCAGCTGCTCTGTCAAGCCTTCCCCACCCCACGCTGGTCGGACCATCACTGCACGTCCCCACCTCCCACCCCGGCAGCCATGTAGTCTCCTGGGAGAGGCAAAAAGCGAGAGTAAAAATCTCAGGGCCAATAAGAAAAACATAAGTTGGAAACCCATCTGCGCCCCCCTCCGGCGATCAATAACTGTCCATGAGGTCAGATGGAAAAATCCTATGTGAACTGATAAGAATTTCCTGCGCTAATAATTATGGATTGTAAGTCCGAGTTGTGGCTGTAATCTTCAAAGCCGCTTATAGAATCACAGAATAGTACAGCACAGAAGGAGGCCATTCGGGCCATCGAGTCTTTGCTGGAACCTGAATGTATGGATCAGGCGTCAAAAAACGAAAGTAGCTATCAGATTTCATACCTGTTATTTTCAATCAAAAAGTTATTTGTGTAATTTGCTCAATTGGAGGTGAAACACCGCCAGGGACCTGTTAGGCTGACTGGTCTGCTTTTGGTGTTGCAACTTCTATGCATTATATTTCTCTACCTGGTTATTGCAGCGATGTCTTTATTAACTGCAGAAATGCAATGTCTGCTTGAGGTAATGTTGCATTCTGAAATTAGAAGAGAGTGAAGATATTTGCACCGAAATCTGTGTCTGTTCGGCAAACACAAGGAACATGTCCCGTAAGATTATTATTAACAACTGAGTATTCAATTTGCATTTAACACAATGCAGAATTAAAATTATGTCGTGTTTCAGCCGAAATTAGCCAGGAATTTTTACATTGATGTAATTACGTTTCACTTTAGTTCAAAGATCAGTGTAACCTCATACATTAATAATATATTTTCTTTATTGCTATAAATATAGAAAACGGGTAGAAATTAAGTGGGATGAGTTGAGCTAGGCTTTATTGAAAGAATTGCCTAGGTGTGCTTAGAAATTTATTTTGTTTGGTAATTAAAGCGAAATTAATGATACAAAAAAATGCTTGCGATTTCAGGCCGAATATCAGGCAGAACAAAGCGCTTCATCACCGCAGGAAAAATGCTGTCATCGATTTGGCCCAAATCCATTGCCCCGATTAAATTTCATGACGGGGAAGAAAGTTTCCTTCTTGGGTTAGTTTTTAACTGAATTATTAAAATCCACAGCTTGTGAGTCGTGAAAACGAAGCACTCCTCAAGATTCAAATGAAAGAACCTTATGAACATGAAATTAATGAGTCATAATAATAGCTTCAATCGAAATGATCTGAATTCGTAGAAAATACTTAGAGATTCGGTGCCAGGATGGCTAAGATGTCACAAATTTCCATTGCAGGATTATAATATTATAACGAGTATTGTTTATTACTATTAAGTGAAATGTTGACATTCTAATGTCTGTGGAACTGCCTTCTTATTCACTAAGGGTCGATTGTTCCGTAGATATTTGGGACAAGTCAACTTCACTGGGCATAGAAGGAAGCGTCATCAGTCCCAATATTAACCCGCAATCCAGTACTAGGGAAGCCCTGGTGAGACCGGTAGGCTCCCAGGCTCGTTGACCAACCAGAAGAGTAAACAGTCCAGGAATTCAGGCGGGAAAAGCGAAAGCTCTGGTGGTAAGATGAAAGCATTTATTTAATTCATTTATTCCTTCTCGAATAGATCACAATTTCAACATGCAATGCTTTAATTTCAAGACGCCTTGAGTCAAATGTGTTTGAGCCACAAGTGTAGGGACATCATCAATTAGCTGATGGAGGTTAGTTCCCATCAGTACTCGTACCGAAATAATAAACGTCTTCAGTGTGATTACATGTCGAATTTCATTGAGACTACCAACCGGGAAATATGTTCCTGAATATATTTATGAGCTATTCCTTTTAAATATAATTCTGGGGATATGGGCCTCGCAGGCAAGGCCAGCAGTTATTTCCCACACCATTTCCCCGTGAAAAAATCGCGGTGCACCTTCCTGTTGAACAGCTGCAATCCATGTGGGAACGGTGCTGCCACAGAGCTGTTGGCCGAGGATCTCATGGGTTTTGACGCAGCGATGATGAAGGAACGGCGGATATCTGTCCATGTCGGGTGGTGTGTGGCTTGGAGGGAGGTTTATGGTGTCCCCAAGCGCCTGCTGCTCTTGTCCTTCTGGGTTGTGGAGTTCCGGGGTTTGGGCATTGCCGTTGATGAAGTGTTGGCGAGTTGCTGCAGTGCATCCTGTAGAAGGTGAACACTGCAGCCATGGTGCGCCGGTGGTGGAGGGAGTGAATGTGGTCCAGAGGCATATGTGTGTTGGAGAATTTTCTCTATTGCTATCATCGTAACAAAAAGTTATTAGTCGGACGATAATAACTCAGCTCATTATTTTTGCACGAATGATGGTTTTAATAATATCAGGCTTGATTACATTGGACATTAACAATATTGGACTGTATATGACTGCTCTGCAGTGTTATAGTAAATGACAAGAATCCATCTATATGATACAATCTGGTTCCCTGGCCCGAAGTGATCTCTTTCTGCATTAGGCTGCCTGCATGACTGCGGACTTCCAACCGACCCTGAGAGCATACCAACCCGCAAGAGAAACACCCATCCCGGTGTTTCCCTGGTGAACATCCCCATTCGTCCAGGTCTACCGTGTGGCTGCATGGTTCCTGACCAACCCGAGAATGTCTGCCTTGGGGAGAAACTGTTATACTATACTACAAGTTTGATCTGTGCCTGCTTAATACATAGATGCACGTTTTGTTGAGGCCACGTTTTTAGATGTTTACCCCGTTAATTAGGGATAGAAATTCGGCTCGGGCGGTGGCACAACATGGGCGGTCTTGGATAGGCAGCTGGTCTTCCCAGGGCATGATTTCAGTTCCATTGCAGTCAAGTGGACTGAATATCAGGCACTGCATTTAACTGCGCCTCTGAACCGATACCGCCCATTTTGTGTCACCTCCAGAGGCGAATTTCTCGTCCATGTTTAGGACTGTGCCTCTGTTCTACAAGCTTTGTTTATACTTCAATAATTAGGTCAACTTTTATATTTTACTGTGGTATTTGGTGTCTTGGCAACTAGTAACTTTCAGCCATTTTCTCGACCTGGGCTTTTATGACTTTGTGTCCTTGCGTTTCCAAACTCCGTTTGGGGCGCCACGATCGCCTGGGCACCGGAATTGCCACTGCGAACGGAGCCACTTGTGCCATCCCAATATTCAGCTTCAGTGCCCCAAATGGAAGCGGGCCACTACTCGAGGTGCCCCGCGTCCCACTTGGGGAGCTGCAACTGAATATCGCAGCGTTAAAGGGGAGGGGCCTGCACCAGCGCGATCGAGGATCGCGAGTGCCGGCAAAAGAGCCCGGCACCGAGGAGAAGTGCCGGGCTCTTCGGACACAGCCGGCACTGTCCGGGTGGGGGGGACTCAGGAGGCCGGAGACGGCGATGCGAGAAGGTGCTGGCGGGCGGCCAACAAAAAAAATGGCCGCCCCGCACCACCCCTTTAATTAGCGCCACTACCGCTGCAGGTAGGCCCCCCTGACCCGGTCGCAAATTGCGACCGGCGTTACATTGGGGGGCGCGACCAAATATCGCGATCGGGGTGGTAGCGGGGCACTGCACACACCGATGATGTCATCGAAGGCGGCGCAGCGCTACAGGCTAACGCCGCCATTAGCGCACCGCTAAATTTCACAGGAGGCGTGGCCAGTGGCGCTAAACCCACTAAGTGCACTCTTTGGGCGCTAACTGGTGGCGCAGCCCACCGAATTTCTAGGTCTTTATGTTTCATACATAGAGGCAAGATTCAATTTCCCCTTTCTCCCACATCTGGTCTAACACTAAATATACTAATGAAAACATGCTAGGACACCTTTCAAATGATCTTAAAGCTTTCTAACAGTGTGCTAATCGAATCATCTCATTCAGCTTTCAACAAAGCTTTACTTGTCTCTTACATTGATCTCTCTCCTTCTCCGCCTCTCTTTCTCACCCTTCTCGCTACTTCCCCCTCTCTCTAATTCCCACACATGCTGTTATATTTTGTATGATTTTATATCTGCTAGCTTTCTTGGTCAATAATTGTTCTCTTTTAGGTTACTCCATTTTGTTGGGCATATGTTTTACAGTATTCTGGACGCCTTTAATTCTGAGTCCGATATCGATGGCAGGAGAACACAGAACACATTGGTGTGGCAGACTGTCGGTGGCTTTCCGTGCAATGTCTGTAGTAGAAACTGTTCGGAGGAATTTACATCTGGTTGCAATTGATTAGATGTGATGTTAGACGTTTTTAATGCCATTGTATGCATGGAATTGTAGCGCCTTGCTTTAATAGTCTTCTGATTGTCGCTACTCTATCAGAGGCATCAACTATTATAAACCGAACAACATTCTCTTTAAAATGACGAACAACTGGATTGTTACATGAACGAACATTCTGAAGGTAAAAGCAGGAATAATAAATTCTGCACTCAGATTTATTACAATCGTTAAATATCGACGTGGTTATTCGTTTATCGCTATCGTATTCAACGTTTGTTTGTCTGAACAATCAGCCAGAAAAATAAGTTTCAGAATTTAACACGTTTCACCAGAATGATAGCGCGCTTAAATTAATTGTAACTATGAGGGCAAGTTGCATTAACTCAACTTGAATACCCTCGATTATAGAAGATTAAGGGGTCATCGAACTGAAGTGTTTAAGATGATTAAAGTATCTAACATGCTTGATAGAGAGAAACGATTTCCTCTGGTGGGGACGTCCTGAATATAACCTTAAGATTAGTACTCGGCCATTCAGGGGTGACAGCAGAAGGCACTTCTTCACACAATGTATATTGGAAATCCGGTGCTCTCTCCCTCCAATAGCTGTTGGGGTAGGGATCAATTGACCAATTCAAAACTGAGGCTGATAGATGTACGTTACATGCATGAGGTTATTAAGGGTTTTGGAACCAAGGCAGGTAAATTAAGTCAAGTTACAGATCAGCCATGATCTAATGAAAAGGTAGAAGAGGCATGAGGTGCTGAATGATCTAGTCGTGATTCTATATTCCAATATTTATACGCATGCTGCATCAAGTATACCATTTCTGGGAGCCTGTGGTGTAATGTGGGAAAGACATCATCTACAGGCCTTGTAACTATCTCCACAATGACTCTCCATTTAAACAAAACAGTCCATTGCACGGAATACTGCTCTAATTTGACATTCTGATCGCTGAGCTGATTATGGACGTATTCACAAAGTAACCTTTAACTGGGATTGTTTATATATGTGGTAAGCCTTATACTTGGGTAGGTCTTGTGAATAAAATTGGAGAATTGCAGGGTGGTAACACAAGCGGTAGTGCATCGGTCGCCCATTGGACGTCCGGGCCGATATTCAGCTCTATTGATTTCAAAATCAATATTGTCCGTTTTACCCTCACTGGGAGTAAAGTTGAAATTTATTGGTAGTGAAAGGCGTCGGCCACCCGTTTTAAGATCTGCCCTAGTGCCTTTAAGCTACGAGACCCAGTTGTAATTCCAGACAATTGTTCTCAGTTCATTTTTACTACGCAAGAGTATTAAGTATCTTGAGTCAGCATGTAGAAAGTCCTGCAAGAGAGGGGGCGGTACTGGACCTAATTCTAGAGAATGTGGCTGGGCAAGTGGTAGAAGTGTTAGTAGGTGAGCACTTTGGTGACAGTGACCATAATTCGGTGAGATTTAAGGTAGTCATGGAAAAGGACAAGGATGGACCGGAAATAAAGGTTCTAAATTGGGGGAAGGACGATTTTAATATGATAAGGCAGGTCTGGCCAATGTGGACTGGGATCAGCTACTTGAAGGAAAATCCACATCGGAGCAATGGGAGTCTTTCAGAAAGGAAATTGAGAGAGTACAATGGCAACATGTTCCCGTTATAGTCAAGGGTGGGACCAACAAGCCCAGTGAACCTTGGATGTCAAGGGATATACGAGAATGGATTAGGAAAAAAATGGGGGCTTTGGCAGATACAAAGGACTAAAGACAGAGGAAGCCCTAGAGGAGTATAAAAAGTGCAGGGGGATATTTAAAAAAAATTAGGAGAGCGAGGAGGGGCCATGAAATAACACTGGCAAGCAAAATAGAGGAAAGTCCTGAGGTGTTTTATAAGTATATTAAGGCAAGGGGATAACTAGGGATAGAGTCGGGCCCATTAGGGACCAAAGTGGCAAAACGTGTGTAGAGCCAGAGGATGTAGGTGGGGTTTTAAATGAATTTTTTGCATCTGTGTTCACTATGGAGAAGGACGATGTGGACATGGAAATCGGGCAGGGGTACTGTGATATACTTTAACATATTAGCATCGAGAGGGAGGAGGTACTCGCGGTTTTAGCGGGCTTAAAAGTGGATAAATCCCCAGGCCCGGACGAGATGTATCCCAGGCTACTATGTGAGGCAAAGGAAGAGATTGCAGGGGCTTTGACACAAATTTTCAGAACCTCTCTGGCCACAGGGGATGTGCCAGAGGACTGGAGAACAGCTAACGTTGTACCATTATTCAAGAAGGGTAGTAGGGATCAACCAGGGAATTAAAGGCCAATGAGCCTAACATCAGTGGTAGGGAAATGATTGGAAAAAATTCTGAGGGACAGAATTGGTCTCTACTTGGAGAGGCAGTGATTAAGTAGGAATAGTCAGCATGGCTTTGTCAAGGGAAGATCATGTCTGACCAATTTGATTGTATTCTTCGAGGGTGTGACTAGGTGTGTGGATGAGGGTCGTGCACTGGAAGTGGTTTACATTGCTTTCAGTAAGGCTTTTGATAAAGTCCCGCATAGGAGACTGTTCAGGAAAGTACGATCCCATGGGATCCAGGGTGCCTTGGCACGTTGGCTCCTAAAGTGGCTGAGTGGCAGGAGGCACAGGGTGATGGTCGAAGGTTGCTTTTGTGACTGGAAGCCTGTGTCCAGTGGGATACCTCAGGGATCGGTGCTGGGTCCCTTGCTGTTTGTGATCTACATAAATGATTTGGATGAGAAAGTAAAAGGTATTATCAGTAAGTTCGCAGATGACACGAAAATTGGTGGGGTGGTAAATTGCGAGGAGGAAAGCCTCAGGCTACACGACGATATAAACGGGCCGGTCAGATGGGCGGAAAAGTGGCAAATGGAATTTAACCCCGAAAAGTGCGAGGTGATGCATTTTGGATGGACAAATAAGGCAAGGGAATACACAATGAGTGGTAGGGCCCTAGGAAGTACAGAGGGTCAGAGGGACCTTGGTGTACATGTACATAGATCCCTGAAGGCAGCGGAGCAGGTAGATAAGGTGGTTAAAAAGGCATATGGGATACTTGCCTTCATTAGCCGAGGCTCCACTTATATAAGAGTTACTGGCCTCCTGCTCTCCTGACTGCACCAGCTGTGAGAGAAAAAGCGCGCGAAAGGTGAGCTTTTAAACTCACCAGTTACTCGATTCCTGCTCTCCCGACTGCCCCAGCAGTTACTGGGCTCCTGCTCTCCCGACTGCACTAGCTCTCTCCTGGAACCTGGATTGGTCGGTGCCTCTGACTGCTCCCTCTCAAGCCTTTCAGCTCTCCCGCCTCGGGCTGCTCCCGCGCAGGTCCGCTGCTTCTCCGGTCTCGGGGCTGTGGGCCTCTCTGCTCTGCTGTTGATTTGGTCCCGCCTCTGCTGAACCCGCCGGTTTTAAGTGCCGCCGGTCGCGCTGCTGCTCTCCCACAGGTCCAAGCTGTCTCTCTCTCTCTCTCTCTCACACTCCCACTCCCAGTCTCTCTCTCTCTCTCACATTCCCAGACTCTCTCTCTCTCACACACACTCCCAGTCTCTCTCTCTCTCTCTCACTCACTCCCAGTCTCTCTCTCTCTCACACACACTCCCAGTCTCTCTCTCTCACATTCCCAGTCTCTCTCTCTCTCTCACATTCCCAGACTCTCTCTCTCTCTGACTCCCAATCTCTCTCTCTCTCTCTCACTCCCAGTCTCTCTCTCTCACAAACTCCCAGTCTCTCTCTCTCTCTCACACACACTCCCAGTCTCTCTCTCTCTCTCACATTCCCAGACTCTCTCTCTCTCTGACTCCCAATCTCTCTCTCTCTCTCTCACTCCCAGTCTCTCTTTCTCTCTCT
>NW_028225184.1:38243953-38296453 GCF_052327205.1 Somniosus microcephalus
GTGTATGGTAATGTAATGTTTTGCTGCTCGACTTCTGATTTGATCTCTTCGAGCAATAATCCAGAGAAGGTGAGCTAAAATCCCACCATGCCAGCTTGAGAATTTGAATTCTGTTCCTGAAAAGTTCTGGAAATAAAAGCCTGGCCTCATTAAAATTAATCCTGAAGCTGTCGGGTTGTTTTACAAGCCAACTGGTTCACTGATGCCCCTTAGATTAGGAAACCGGCATCCCTTACCGGGTCTGGGGTTATATGTGACTCCAGTCCCAAACGAATCCGGCTGAGTCTTAACTGCCCCTCTCAAGTGGACTAACAAGCATGTCAGCTGTATCAGGACAACTAACAACGGGCATTAAATGCCGACCTTGCAAGTGACGGCCACATGACTCGAATGAATAAAAACAACCGAATGGATTAATATGTTAATTTCGTACTTGGTTTCATGAGAAAGTCAACAAGATAACACATTATCACTTGAAGATTATTTTAGGAGAATTGAATAATCAGTAATTATTGCAAATGTACTTTCCAATGTAAGAGTCATAGAGTCATAGAGTCATAGACTCATACGATTCAGAAGCAGGCCATTCGGCCCATCGAGTCTGCCCGGCTCTCTGTAGAGCAATGCAGTCAGTCTACCTCCCCCACTCTATCCCTGTAGCCCTGCAAGTTTATTTCCTCAAGTGCCTATCCAGTCGCCCCTTGAAAACAATGCGTGTCTCCACTTCCACCACTTCCATCGGCATCACCACTCACTGCTTAAAAAAGTTTTTCCTCACGTCCCCCCTGTATCTCTTGGCCAATACCTTAAATCTGTTTCCCCTAGTTCTTGTACCATCAGCTAATGGGAATAACCTTTCCGTGTCTAGCCTATCCAAACCCGCTCCAATGAATATAAATCCAGCTTCTCCAACCTGTCATTGTAGCTAAGGTCCCCCATCCCCGCAACAATTCTGGTAAAACTCATCTGCACCTTCTCAAGGGCCTTTAAATCATTCCTAAAGTGTGGTAACCAGAACTGGACACCATACTCCAGTCATGGCCTAACCAGCGCTTTATAAATGTTCACCATATCTTAACTACTTTTGTACTCAATGTCACTAATTATAAAGCCCAAGATTATATATGCTTTGCTAACCGCTCCCTCAAGAGATCCTGCCACCTTCATGGAAATATGCCCATTAACCCCCAGGTCCCTCTGTCCCTGCACACTATTTAAAATTGTGCCATTAAGTGTATATTGTCTCTCCCTGTACCTTCTGCCCAAATGCATCACCTCACACTTCTCTGTATTACATATCATCTGCTGCTTGTTTGCCCATTCTGCTAGCCTTTCTATATCATGCTGCGGTCGATTGGTATCATCCTCATTGGTTGCCACACCCTCACGATTGGTGCTGTCGCCAAATTTTGAAATTCTGCTCTGTCTTCCAATATCCAGAGCATTTATATATATAGCAAAAAATCAGTGGCTCTAGCACTGACGCTTTGGGAACACCACTGTCTATTATCTTCCAGTCTGAAATACAGCCATTTACCACATTTCGCTGTTTTCTGTCGTTAAGCCAATTCCTTATCCTAGCTGCCACTGACCCACCTATTCCATGAGCCTCAATCAAGTTTACCAGCCTTCTATGTGACATTTTGTCAACCGCCTTCCTAAAATCTATGTTGACAATATCCAGTGCATTCCCTTTATCAATCCTCTGTTACTTCAACGAAAAATTCAATTAGATTAGCCAAACAAGATCGGCCTTTAACAAATCCTCTTTGGCTCTCATTAATTAACTTCAGCCTCTCCAAGTGCCGTTGATTTTTACTTCTTATTATTGTTTCTAAAACTTTAACCACCACTGATTTTAAACTGACCTGTCCACAGATACTAGGTTTGTCCTTACCCCCTTTGTTGAACAATATGTCACATTTACCACGATCCAATCCTCAGGCACTTCCCCCGCAAATAGGGAAGTCTGGAAAATTATGTCAATCCCTTCCGATATCATGTCCCCCAATTTCCTTAGCAGCCTGGAATGCAAGCCATCTGGACCAGGCGACTTTTCCACTCTAAGCATATCCAGCATTTCTAGCACATCCTGTCTATCAAATTTCACCCCTTCCACTGCTTCTAACTTTTGTCAGCATCCACCTCCTTAGTAAACACCGATACAACGTTCTCATTCAGAATTGTAGCCTTGCCCTGCGTGCATACGCATATATCACCTTCTCCATCTCTAATAGGCCCCACCCCGACTCGTAGTACCCGTTTACTGTTTACATTCTGTTAGATGTGTCTATTTCTTCACTTCAATCGTTTAATCTTCCGATAAAATAACTATCAATACGGACAAAGGAAGCATCTCTCCACTTTTAGGACGAAGTGTAATATCCAGACTTACATTACAGGTCAGCATTCCCGCATTCTTTTTTCAAATATCAAATGTTCTCCTCGGAACTGAACTGAGGAAAACAGCTGCAGAGAAGATAAAATATTTGAACTGTTGCTTTGAGAAGCTAGTGAGAGAACAGGGCTAAACTCCACCCCCCGGCTAACCGGTTATATCAGACACACCCCGCAGTGTTACTCAAGTGTCCCATCAGAAAGGGTCGCGAGCTCTGAAGGAGGACGCAGAGTCCTAATCGGTGAGCGATACTCAAGGGTAAGCTAAGCCGACTTCATATTGTCCTTGCAATTCATTTTACTAAAGGGACATGTATTTTGTTGCAATCAGTGGGCGCAATTATAACCCTTCGCGATGGTGTGAAATGGGCGATGTGGAATTAGCCCCCATTACACGCCCGCAAGATGTTCCTTTCCATTGAGTTCCATTGAAGGGAAAATTTGACGAGGGCATAAAACAGCTCATTCGATACCGGACGTGCCACATCAAAAATAGAATTGCCCCAACGTATATAGAATTGTGAGAACATTATCTGCATAAATATGACAGTATCTGCTCGGATTTCTAATATCTTCAGTCCGAAATTGAGGTCATGTCCTCAAATATAATCCAACCAATACAGACAATATCCCACGAACACACGAAATGTGTGGGCAGGAAAAGACCAGCTGCTCTGTCAAGCCTTCCCCACCCCACGCTGGTCGGACCATCACTGCACGTCCCCACCTCCCACCCCGGCAGCCATGTAGTCTCCTGGGAGAGGCAAAAAGCGAGAGTAAAAATCTCAGGGCCAATAAGAAAAACATAAGTTGGAAACCCATCTGCGCCCCCCTCCGGCGATCAATAACTGTCCATGAGGTCAGATGGAAAAATCCCATGTGAACTGATAAGAATTTCCTGCGCTAATAATTATGGATTGTAAGTCCGAGTTGTGGCTGTAATCTTCAAAGCCGCTTATAGAATCACAGAATAGTACAGCACAGAAGGAGGCCATTCGGGCCATCGAGTCTTTGCTGGAACCTGAATGTATGGATCAGGCGTCAAAAAACGAAAGTAGCTATCAGATTTCATACCTGTTATTTTCAATCAAAAAGTTATTTGTGTAATTTGCTCAATTGGAGGTGAAACACCGCCAGGGACCTGTTAGGCTGACTGGTCTGCTTTTGGTGTTGCAACTTCTACGCATTATATTTCTCTACCTGGTTATTGCAGCGATGTCCTTATTAACTGCAGAAATGCAATGTCTGCTTGAGGTAATGTTGCATTCTGAAATTAGAAGAGAGTGAAGATATTTGCACCGAAATGTGTGTCTGTTCGGCAAACACAAGGAACATGTCCCGTAAGATTATTATTAACAACTGAGTATTCAATTTGCATTTAACACAATGCAGAATTAAAATTATGTCGTGTTTCAGCCGAAATTAGCCAGGAATTTTTACATTGATGTAATTACGTTTCACTTTAGTTCAAAGATCAGTGTAACCTCATACATTAATAATATATTTTCTTTATTGCTATAAATATAGAAAACGGGTAGAAATTAAGTGGGATGAGTTGAGCTAGGCTTTATTGAAAGAATTGCCTAGGTGTGCTTAGAAATTTATTTTGTTTGGTAATTAAAGCGAAATTAATGATACAAAAAAATGCTTGCGATTTCAGGCCGAATATCAGGCAGAACAAAGCGCTTCATCACCGCAGGAAAAATGCTGTCATCGATTTGGCCCAAATCCATTGCCCCGATTAAATTTCATGACGGGGAAGAAAGTTTCCTTCTTGGGTTAGTTTTTAACTGAATTATTAAAATCCACAGCTTGTGAGTCGTGAAAACGAAGCACTCCTCAAGATTCAAATGAAAGAACCTTATGAACATGAAATTAATGAGTCATAATAATAGCTTCAATCGAAATGATCTGAATTCGTTGAAAATACTTAGAGATTCGGTGCCAGGATGGCTAAGATGTCACAAATTTCCATTGCAGGATTATAATATTATAACGAGTATTGTTTATTACTATTAAGTGAAATGTTGGCATTCTAATGTCTGTGGAACTGCCTTCTTATTCACTAAGGGTCGATTGTTCCGTAGATATTTGGGACAAGTCAACTTCACTGGGCATAGAAGGAAGCGTCATCAGTCCCAATATTAACCCGCAATCCAGTACTAGGGAAGCCCTGGTGAGACCGGTAGGCTCCCAGACTCGTTGACCAACCAGAAGAGTAAACAGTCCAGGAATTCAGGCGGGAAAAGCGAAAGCTCTGGTGGTAAGATGAAAGCATTTATTTAATTCATTTATTCCTTCTCAAATAGATCACAATTTCAACATGCAATGCTTTAATTTCAAGACGCCTTGAGTCAAATGTGTTTGAGCCGCAAGTGTAGGGACATCATCAATTAGCTGGTGGAGGTTAGTTCCCATCAGTACTCGTCCCGAAATAATAAACGACTTCAGTGTGATTACATGTAGAATTTCATTGAGACTACCAACCAGGAAATATGTTCCTGAATATATTTATGAGCTATTCTTTTTAAATATAATTCTGGGGATATGGGCCTCGCTAGCAAGGCCAGCAGTTATTTCCCACACCATTTCCCCGTGAAAAAATCGCGGTGCACCTTCCTGTTGAACAGCTGCAATCCATGTGGGAACGGTCCTGCCACATAGCTGTTGGCCGAGGATCTCAAGGGTTTTGACCCAGCGATGATGAAGGAACGGCGGATATCTGTCCATGTCGGGTGGTGTGTGGCTTGGAGGGAGGTTTATGGTGTCCCCAAGCGCCTGCTGCTCTTGTCCTTCTGGGTTGTGGAGTTCCGGGGTTTGGGCAGTGCCGTTGATGAAGTGTTGGCGAGTTGCTGCAGTGCATCCTGTAGAAGGTGGACACTGCAGCCATGGTGCGCTGGTGGTGGAGGGAGTGAATGTAGTCCGGAGGCATATGTGTGTTGGAGAATTTCCTCTATTGCTATCATCGTAACAAAAAGGTAGTAGTCGGACGATAATAACTCAGCTCATTATTTTTGCACGAATGTCGGTTTTAAATAATGTCAGGCTTGATTACATTGGACATTAACAATATTAGACTGTATATGACTGCTCTGCAGTGTTATAGTAAATGACAAGAATCCATCTATATGATACAACCTGGTTCCCCGGCCCGAAGTGATCACTTTCTGCATTAGGCTGCCTGCATGACTGCGGACTTCCAACCGACCCTGAGAGCGTACCAACCCGCAAGCGAAACACCCATCCCGATGTTTCCCTGGTGAACATCCCCATTCCTCCAGGTCTACCGTGCGGCTGCATGGTTCCTGACCAACCCGAGAATGTCTGCCTTGGGGAGAAACTGTTATACTATACTACAAGTTTGATCTGTGCCTGCTTAATACATAGATGCACGTTTTGTTGAGGCCACGTTTTTAGGTGTTTACCCCGTTAATTAGGGATAGAAATTCGGATCGGGCGGTGGCACAACATGGGCGGTCTTGGATAGGCAGCTGGTCTTCCCAGGGCATGATTTCAGTTCCATTGCAGTCAAGTGGACTGAATATCAGGCACTGCATTTAACTGCGCCTCTGAACTGATACTGCCCGTTCTGTGTCACCTCCAGAGACGAATTTCTCGTCCATGTTTAGGACTGTGCCTCAGTTCTACAAGCTTTGTTTATACTTCAATAATTAGGTCAACTTTTATATTTTACTGTGGTATTTGGTGTCTTGGCAACTAGTATCTTTCAGCCTTTTTCTCGACCTGGGCTTTTATGACTTTGTGTCCTGCCATTTCCAAACTCCGTTTGGGGCGCCACGTTCGCCTGGGCACCGGAATTACCGCTGCGAACGGAGCCACTTGCGCCATCCCGATATTCAGCTTCAGCGCCCCAAACGGAAGCGGGCCACTACTCGAGGCACCCCGCGTCCCACTTGGGGAGCTGCAACTGAATATCGCAGCATTAAAGGGGAGGGGCCTGCACCAGCGCGATCGAGGATCGCGAGTGCCGGCAAAAGAGCCCGGCACCGAGGAGAAGTGCCGGGCTCTTCGGACACAGCCGGCACTGTCCGGGCGGGGGGGACTCAGGAGGCCGGGGATGGCGATGCGAGAAGGTGCTGGCAGGCGGCCAGCAAAAAAAATGGCCGCCCCGCACCACCCCTTTAATTAGCGCCACTACCGCTGCAGGTAGGCCCCCCTGACCCGGTTACAAATTGCGACTGGCGTTACAGCGGGGGGCGCGACCAAATATCGCGATCGGGGTGGTAGCGGGGCACTGCACACACCGATGACGTCATCGAAGGCGGCACAGCGCTACAGGCTAACGCCGCCATTAGCGCACCGCTAAATTTCGCAGGAGGCGTGGCCAGTGGCGCTAAACCCACTAAGTGCACTCTTTGGGCGCTAACTGGTGGCGCAGCCCACCGAATTTCTAGGTCTTTATGTTTCATACATAGAGGCAAGATTCAAGTTCCCCTTTCTCCCACATCTGGTCTAACACTAAATATACTAATGAAAACATGCTAGGACACCTTTCAAATGATCTTAAAGCTTTCTAACAGTGTGCTAATCGAATCATCTCATTCAGCTTTCAACAAAGCTTTACTTGTCTCTTACATTGATCTCTCTCCCTCCCCGCCTCTCTTTCTCACCCTTCTCGCTACTTCCCCCTCTCTCTAGTTCCCACACATGCTGTTATATTTTGTATGATTTTATATATGGTAGCTTTCTTGGTCAATAATTGTTCTCTTTTAGGTTACTCCGATTTTGTTGGGACTATGTTTTACAGTATTCTGGACGCCTTTAATTCTGAGTCCGATATCGATGGCAGGAGAACACAGAACACATTGGTGTGGCAGACTGTCGGAGGCTTTCCGTGCAATGTCTGTCGTAGAAACTGTTAGGAGGAATTTACATCTGGTTGCAATTGATTAGATGTGATGTTAGACGTTTTTTTTGCCATTGTATGCATGGAATTGTAGCGCCTTGCTTTAATAGTCTTCTGATTGTCGCTACTCTATCAGAGGCATCAACTATTATAAACCGAACAACATTCTCTTTAAAATGACGAACAACTGGATTGTTACATGAACGAACATTCTGAAGGTAAAAGCAGGAATAATAAATTCTGCACTCCGATTTATTACAATCGTTAAATATCGACGTGGTTATTCGTTTATCGCTATCGTATTCAACGTTTGATTGTCTGAACAATCAGCCAGAAAAATAAGCTTCAGAATTTAACACGTTTCACCAGAATGATAGCGCGCTTAAATTAATTGTAACTATGAGGGCAAGTTGCATTAACTTAATTGAATACCCTCGATTATAGAAGATTAAGGGGTCCTCTAACTGAAGTGTTTAAGATGACTAAAGTATCAAACATGCTTGATAGAGAGAAACGATTTCCTCTGGTGGGGGCGTCCAGAATATAACCTTAAGATTAGTACTCGGCCATTCAGGGGTGACAGCAGAAGGCACTTCTTCACACAATGTATATTGGAAATCCGGTGCTCGCTCCCTCCAATAGCTGTTGGGGGTAGGGATCAATTGACCAATTCAAAACTGAGGCTGATAGATGTACGTTACATGCATGAGGTTATTAAGGGTTTTGGAACCAAGGCAGGTAAATGAAGTCAAGTTACAGATCAGTCATGATCTATTCAAAAGGTGGAAGAGGCACGAGGTGCTGAATGATCTAGTCGTGATTCTATATTCCAATATTTATAAGCATGCTGCATCAAGTATACCATTTCTGGGAGCCTGTGGTGTAATGTGGGAAAGACATCATCTACAGGCCTTGTAACTATCTCCACAATGACTCTCCATTTAAACAAAACAGTCCATTGCACGGAACACTGCTCTAACTTGACATTCTGATCGCTGAGCTGATTATGGACGTATTCACAAAGTAACCTTTAACTGGGATTGTTTATATATGTGGTAAGCCTTATACTTGGGTAGGTCTTGTGAATAAAATTGGAGAATTGCAGGGTGGTAACACAAGCGGTAGTGCATCGGTCGCCCATTGGACGTCCGGGCCGATATTCAGCTCTATTGATTTCATAATCAATATTGTCGGTTATACCCTCACTGGGAGTAAAGTTGAACTTTATTGGTAGTGAAAGGCGTCGGCAACCCGTTTTAAGATCTGACCTAATGCCTTTAAACTACT
This sequence comes from Somniosus microcephalus, assembly GCF_052327205.1. Lineage (NCBI taxonomy): Eukaryota > Metazoa > Chordata > Chondrichthyes > Squaliformes > Somniosidae > Somniosus > Somniosus microcephalus. The sequence goes on from NW_028225184.1 coordinate 38,252,505, forward strand.
AGACCCAGTTGTAATTCCAGACAATTGTTCTCAGTTCATTTTTACTAGGCAAGGGTATTAAGGCTCTTTGGAACAAAGAAGGGTAGATGGAGTTAAGCTAAATAGCAGAAATAATCTAATTGAAGGGTGGAACTGTGAGGGTGCCGGTCAGTTCCTTCAGTAACCTCTAGATGGCACCTTCACTGGTTGGTTTCCCTTTGTTAATTGTTACTAGTCTCTTGTGTTTATTAGTTAACTGCCTTTTATCTGTTCATTGGTTTCACCTGGTTTTGTTGGTATTTAAGTTCAGTGGTTTCTTCCCTCTGTGCTCAGTCCTGACAAGGGAGTTAATCTTGACAAGGTTCTCTGTCTTGACTAGGTGCTCAGTCTCGACTAGCCTTTTGCTCTGTCGCAGCTTGCCTTGATAAGCTGGTTGCCATGGTTGTTGCTTCTATTTAAGTCTGTGGTTCTTCCTTTTGATCTCGGTCTTGACAAGGTGCTGACAAGTTGCTCAGTCTTGATTAGGTGCTCAGTTTGGACAAGCATGTTGCCCTGTGGTAGCTTGTCTTGAGCTCTGTATTGATAAGCCGATTACCCCTGTGGTAGCTTGTCTTGAGTCTTATCTCGGCAAGCTGGTTGCCGATATGGTAGCTTGTCTCGAGCTCAGTCTGGACAAGTGGGTTTCCTCATGGAAGCTTGTCGTGAGTTCCTATCATGACCAGCCGTTTGGTAGCTTTTCTTGAGCTCTTATGTTTGTTACTGTTTCCATTGTGTGAATCTAGTAATGTGTGAATCTAGTAAAGTGCTGTTATTTAAGACTGCATACCTGCTTCTCGCCTCGTCTGTCTGCACTTGGGTCCAGAACCGCCTCGCCCGGACAGCACGGCCCCGTATCTACACGGCCCCGTGACTCGCAACCCTGACAGGAACAGTTTAGAGGAGCTGTATGGCCTATTCCTTTTCCTATGTGTTCTTAGTGACTGTCCAGAAGAGATTTCATTATTTGTTCTTTAGACTCTACCCCTGTTCAGTGCAGTTTCCCACTAATCACACTACTCATATTGCTCTGCAAAACCCAAAATAGAAAGCCCTTTTCCTCTACAAATTAGATTGAAATAAAACCAAATTCTTCACTTTCTCTTTTATGCCAATTACATTCCCTGCCATACTTGTAAAATGTTATTTTCAGATAGAAATATTTTACTCTCATTTGATAGCTCTAATAAAGAGACAGCACAGACTTCATGAACCTAATGACATTCTTTTGTGCTGTAAGTTACTGTGATTCAACTTTTTTACAATAAATGAGTTTTGTACGGACTTTGGAACTCGCTAATGTCTTTAGATGGATGCCATCAATTTGATTTTCCATCCAGACAACATATTAGCCTTGTGTATATATCACCAAACTCCGCTATTTTAATAATATTTTGTTTATTCTTCGAAGGTGGCGTTGTGCCTGGTGCTAAATGCAATCGGCGCCCTTCTTGGCATAGGCAATCTGGTCCTGTTTTGCATTTACTTCGAGATTAGGATCACACTCATACTCTGCCCTTCCGGAATATTCTGTGATTCGGGGCCCATTACTTTGGCTGTAAGTACAGAATTGAAATATTAAGCGCAGAATTATAGAATTTTACAGCAGAGCGGGAGGCCATTTGGCCCATTGTGCCAGTGCTTGCTCCTTTAAAGAGTTATGCAAGCAAATTCTCTCCACTGCTCTTTCTCCATATATCTGCAACATTTTCCCAATTGAAGTACTTATCCACTTGCCTTTTGAGAGTTATTATTGAATCTGCTTCCACCGCATATTCAGGCAGTACGCTGCATAACACAACAACGTGCTACATAACTTTTGTCATCACATTGCCTCTGGTTAATTTGCAAATTCCCTTAAATCTCTGTCCTCTGGGTACCGACCGTGTTGCCACTGGAACCCGCTTCTCCTTATGTTCTCTAGCAAAAGCCTTCATGATTTTGAACAATTCAACCAAATTTCCCCTTAACCTGCTCTGCACCAAGGAGATCAACCCCAGTTTCTCTAGTCTAACCACTTTACTGAAGTTTTTCATCCCTGGTACCTTTCTATAACATCTCATTTGTAACCTCTCTCAGGCTTTGACATCCTTCCAAAAGTGTGGTGCCTTGAAAAGGCCACAGTATTCCAGCTGAAGCCTAAGCAATGTTTTATACTGAGTTAGAGTAACTTATTTATTATATGAATATTCAAATCAGCACTCTCTTTGGCCTTGTTACGGTTGGTTTCACAATTAAGTAAATTCCAGTAAGAAACAATCCATTCAGCTTTGAATCACTTTCCATTTCGCAGGTAAACACAGGTGCTATAAAAACAGTGGTCGGTGGATCAACTTTAGAGAGAAGCGGTGAGAATTCCCTTCTTGTTTTCCTTCTTATGAAGTGTAACCACAATGCAGTGACAATTCAGCGTTTCAATGGGATGAGAGGACATCCTGGGAAGACATGTATACAGGAAACCAGCTGGAAGTTAAAGTAGATATTTAGAGCGGAATCACAAATTCGTTTAAATTCTCCAAACAGCTAACAAAAATATTAATTACATAAATAGTGTGGATCCTGAATTATTTAAAGAATAAATAAGGGAAAACTGATTCCAATGGCAGAGGGTCGATAACCAGAGCACACAGATTGAAGATAATTGGCAACAGAACACAGCAACTTGAATAATAAATTTGAAAGGGGAATTCGATAAATACTGGAACGGAAAAAAACTAGGCTATGGCGAAAGTGCCGGGGAGTGAGCCTAATTGGCTATCTCTTTCAAGGTACAAGCAAATGCACGAAGGGCCGAATGGCCTCCTTCTGTGTGGAATAAGTCTGTGATTTTATGAACTAGTACTGTGGAGTTTAAAGCAATTTTCGGCCTGTTCGTACTTTCTATGTGCACAAGCTGTTATAACTGGCGATGCTGTAGATCATGCGTTTTGTGTTTGCTCCCTCCTCAACCTGGAGTGCAGAGATGCTTCAATGTAATATTCTTCTAGACTTCCAACATTTTCCTATCCACAGTGCCAGCTGTAGATCAGTGGGTCGAACTCTCACCTCTGAGTCAGAAGGTTCTGGGTTCACAGTCCCGCTCCAGGAACTTGATCACCAAAATCTTGGCTGACATTCCTGTGCGGTGCTGAGGGAATGCTGCACTGTCGGAGTTGCCATCTTTTGGATGAGACGTTAAACCGAGGCCCCGTCTGCGCTCTCAAGTGGACATGAAAGATCCCATGACATATTTCGAAGTAGAGCAGAGGAGTTAACCCCGGTGTCCTGGCCAATATTTGTCCCTCAGTTAACATAACTTAAACAGATTATCTGGTCATTATAACAATGCTTGTGGGAGCTTGCTGTGCGCAATTTGGCTGCTGCGTTTCCTACAGTACAACAGTGACTACACTCTAAATAGTCTTAATTGGATATAAAGCACTTTCCGATGTACGGTGGTCTTGAAAGACGCTTTACAAATGCAAGTATTTGTTTCAAGCGTAAATTTCAGACTCACAAATGGCGGCTGACTAAAACTTTCATGCCCTGGTCCATTAATTGTCTCCCCCACCCTGAAATATATATTCAGTTGAAGACATGTTCTCGAATCCCTGTGGGTGGTCGCCTAATATTGAATCAATAGGGATGAAATTAGTCAACTTTACGATCCTCGCGATTTTTTTGTCCATGGAATTGAATTGGAGAGTAAATCGGGAATGGAATTCCGATGCCCATTTAGCACTAATGGCGGAGATCAACTTCACTCCCAGTAAGTTTCGTTGGCCCAAAATTGGCTAATTTGTAAGCTTCGATTTCAGATTCTCTTTGATTTGTGCTGTCGCTGTATGAACCTAATTTCTTGCAGCCAGAAATCGTCGTATTTCTGATTGCCCTGAACATGTTCTTGCCACTGATCCACAGATATATCGCTTCAGTCATGTACTCGTTCTCCACCTGCTGGCAATGTTGGAGATGTTGATATCAATTGTGATTTCCATTTCTTGGGCAAGGTTTTGTGGTACCATCTACTGAATATTGACTCTAAAAATTCAGAATTTGTTATTAACCTCCCAAAGATATTGCCATGAGAAATTTTGCACCAGGATTTACTTTAGCCAGCTTTCAATGTTCACTTGATAATTGAGAGCGAGTGACTACGCTGCGTTTGAAGAGTACTTTTCAGACGCAGCGGGAGAATTTCTCGGATTCTTCATCCAGAATTCAACAAAACACTTCAATATTTTTCCTGGATATTCTCAGTATGAGACTTATCCACCCAGGTTATGCAGGGAGCATTACTCTTACATTAACATAACTCAGCACCAGTGCATGAGGAGGCTGCGCTTTACCACGCAGGTCTTTACAGAGATCTGTGGCCTCCTAGAAGGAAGACGTCGCAGCACAGCCAGGATTGCATCGTCTAGGTCACAGTAGCACTTAACATTTATGCTAATGTTACCTTCGAGGTTTCCACAGGTGATATAAGTCACATTGCACAATCTTCTGTGCACTTCTGCTTAAGGGTGATATCTGTGGCTCTATAACCTCTGCGGAATGAATATATATCATTCCCTATATCCAAAGCAGACCAGAGGCAGAGAGCAAAGGGATTCGATAGGATTGCGAGATTCCCCGTGATCCAGGGAGCCATTGACCGTGGACATGTTGAATTCGAGCACCTCATTTAGTTTCGGAGCTGTTCATGAACAAGAATGGATTCTGTTAAGGCAATTTTCAATTTGTCTGCGACCACAGACAGTGCAGATGAATGTCCGCTCTCCAAGTAATTGCCACGATGCAGTTATAATGAGATGGTAAACCGTCCAACAGATCTTTGAGCCGTAAAGCAATGTGCATTGCTGGCTAGTAGGTTATAAGCGATACCCTCTGATGCCATGTCTCATAACTCACCTCAAGTTTATGTAGGGTGGAATGTGGGAGGCCAGCCAGGAGTGCATTGGAATAGTCAAGTCTAGAGGTAACAACGGCATGGATGAGGTTTTCAGCAGTGGATGAGCTGAGGCAAGGGCGGAAATGGGCGATGTTAAGGAGGTGGAAATTGGCAGCCTTATTTATGCTGTGGAGATGTGGTCGTAAGCTCATTTCAGGGTCAAATATGACACCAAGGTTGTGAACAGTGTGGTTCAGCCTCAGACAGATGTTAGTGAGAGGGATGGAGTCCATGACTAGGAAACAGAATTTGTGATAGGGACCGAATACAATGGTTTCGATCTTCCCAATATTTAAATACTGAAAATGTCTGCTCATCCAGAACTGGATGTCAGACAAGTATGACATTTTAGAGACTGCGGAGCGGTGAAGAGAATTGGTAATGAGTTAGAGCTGGATGTCGGCATTGTAAATGTTCAAACTGACTCTGTGTTTTCGGCTGATGTCACCAAGAGGCAAGATGTAGATGACAAATATGAGAGGGCCACGGATAGATTATTGGGTAACACCAGAGGTAACGATGCGGGAGCGGGAAGAGAAGACATTGCAGTTGATGCTCTGTCTACAATTAGACAGATAAGAATGGAACCAGGCGAGCGCAGTTCCAGACAGCTAGTTGACGGGGGAAGAACCATGTCAAAGACTGTAGCGAACACTGTAGACATGCTTCCGATCAAGCATGGGCAAGGAAACCTCCTGCTGATTATCACCTACCGCTCTCCCTCAGCTGATGAATCAATACTCCTCCATGTTGACCACTTGGAAGAAGCTCTGAGAGTAGCAAGGGCACAGAATGTACTCTGGGTGGGGGACTTCAATGTCCATCACGAAGAGTGGCTCGGTAGCACCACTACTGACTGCGCTGACCGAGACCTGAAGGACATAACTGACAGTCTTGGCATGCGACAGGTGGGGAGAGAAGCAACACGAGTGAAAAACCTACTTTAAATCATCCTTACCAATCTACCTCTCACAGATGTATCTGTCCATGAGAATATTGGTAGCAGTTACCATCGCACAGTCATTGACGAAGTCCCGACTTCACACTGAGGACATCCTCCATCGTGTTGTGTGACACTACCACGGTGCTAAATGGGATGGATTCAGAACAATTCTAGCAGCTCCAAACTGGGCATTAATGACAGCAGCAGCAGAATTGTATTCCACTAAAATCTGTATCATCATGGCCCACTAAATTCCTTGCTCTAACATTAACATGAAGCCAGGGGACCAACCTTGGTTCAGTAAGGAGAGCAGAAGAGCATGATAGGAGCAGCACCAGGCCTACCTGAAAATGAAGTGACTATCTGGGGAAGTTGCAACACAGGACTACATGCATACTAAAAAGAGGAAGCAGCATGTTATAGATAGGGCTAAGCGATCCCACTATCAACGGTTCAGATCAAAGCGCTGCACTCCTGCCACATCGATTCGTGAATGGTGGTGGACCATTAAACAAATAATGGGAGGAGGCTCCATGAATAAAACCAACCACAATGATGGTGGAGCCCAGCACGTGAGTGCAAAAACGAAGGCTGAAGCATTTGCAACCATCTTTCGCCAGAAGTGCCAGACGGGATGATCCATATCGGCCTCCTCCTGAGTTCCCCACCATCACAGAAGCCAGTCTTCAGCCAATTTGATTCACCCCACGTGATATCAAGAAACGGCGGAGCACACTGGATACAGCCGAGGGCCCTGCCAACTACATTGCCGTGATGAAGCCTTATGCCCCAGAACTATCTGCGCCTCTAGCCAAGCAGTTCCATTACAGCTACAATACTGTCATCTATACGACAATGTGGAAAAATGCCCAGGTATGTCCTGTCCACAAAAAGCAGGATAAATCAAACCCGGCTAATTACTGCCACATGAGTCTACTCTCAAACATCAGCAAAATTATGGAAAGTTACATTGACAGTGCTATCAAATGGCACTTACTCGACAATAACATGCTGATTGATGCCCAGTTTAGGTGCTGCCAAGACCACTCGAATCCCGACCTCATTAAAGCCTTGGCCCAAACATTAGAAAAGGAGCTGTATTCCAGAGGAGAAGTTAAAATGACTACCCTTGAATTCAAGGCAGCATTTGACCGAGTGTGGCATGAAGGATCCCGAGTAAATCAAGTCAATGGGAATCGGGGGAAAACTCTTTACACTGGTTGGAGTCATACCTAGCACAAAGCGATGGTGAATGAAAGTCAATCATCATAGCCCCAGGATATCGCTGCAGGAGTTACTCAAGAGAGTGTCCCAGTCCCAATCATAATCAATGACGTTTCCTCCAACATATGGTCCGAAATGGAGATGTTCCCTGATGACTGCACAGTGTTCAGCGCCTTTCAATTCCCCTCAGAAGTGCCAGGCAATGACTAACTCCCTAACTCCAACAAGAGAGTCTAACCAATGCCCCTTGACATTCAGTGGCATTACCATCGTCGAATCCAACCCCATCAATAATCTGGCAGTCATCATAGACCAGAAACGTAACTGGACCAGGCAAATAAATACAGTCAGAGGCTAGGTATTCTGTGGCGAGTGTCAGACCTCCTGACTCCCTAAGTTCTTTCCACCATCTACAAGATACAAGCCAGTAGTGTGAAGGAATGCTCTCTAATTCCCTGGATGAGTGCAGCTCCAACAACACTCAAGAGGCTCGGCACCATCCAGCCCGCTTTATTGGCACCACATTTTCCACCTTAAAAATTCTCTTCTCCACCAGCGGCATACCATGGCTGCAGTGTGTACCATCTACAAGATGCACTGCAGCAACCCGCCAAGGCTCCTTCTTCAGCACCTCCCAAACCCGCGACATCTTCCACCTAGAAGGACAAGGGAAGCGGATGCATGCGAAAACTAACACCTCCAAGTTCCCTTCGTAGTCGCACAGCTCCTGCCTTAGAAATATATCGCCGATTCTTCATCGTCGCTGGGTCAAAGTCCTGGAATTCCCTACCAAACAGCACAGTGGAAGTACCTTTACCACACGGACTGCAGCGGGTCAAGAAGGTGACTCACCACCACCTTGTCAGGGGCAATTAGGGATGGGCAATAAGTGCTGGCCTTGCCAGCGACGCTCACATATCATAAACGAATAAAAATACGTCAAGAAAGACGAGGAGGGATAGTTTAGCTTGGTCAGACTCACAAAGGATGTCATTTGTGACTATGATGGTACTGTGTCCAGGGCGGAAACCAGACTGGAGGAATTTGACCATGGATTTGCAGGAAAAAGGGGCACGAATTTGGGAGGCAGCAACACATTCAAGGCCACTGCAGAAGAAAGGGAGTTTGGAGATGGGGTGCGAGTTTGCAAGAACGGAGGGATCAAAGGTTGTCTTTTGAGGAGAGGTATGATGACGGCAGATTTGTGGAAGGGGGCGGCAAAACCTGAAGGGTGAGAACCATTAGAACATAAGAAGTAGGAGCATAAGTAGGCCATACGGCCCCTCGGGCCTGCTCCGCCATTCAATAGGATCATGGCTGATCCAAAACTAGATTCACGTCCACTTCCCTTCCCGCTCCCAGTAACCCCTAATTCCCTTATCTGCTAGGAAACTGTCTATCTCAGTTTTAAATTTATTTAATGTCGCAGCATCCACAGCTCTCTGAGGTAGCAAATTCCACAGATTTACTACCCTCTGAGTGAAGAAGTTTCTCCTCATCTCAGTTTTGAAAGGGCAGCCCCTTATTCTAAGATTATGCCCCTTAGTTCTAGTCTCACCTATCAGTGGAAACATCCTCACTGCATCAACCCAATCAAGCCCCCTCACAATCTTATATGTTTCGATAAGATCCCCTCTCATTCTTCTGAATTCCAATGAGTAGAGCCCAACCTACTCAACCTTTCCTCATACATCAACCCCATCATCTCCGGAATCAACTGACTGAACCTTCTCTGAAGTGCCTCAAGAGCAAGTATATCTTTTCTTAAATATGGAAACCAAAACTGCACGCAGTATTCTAGGTGAGGCCTCACCAGTACCCTGTATAACTGAAGCAAGATTTCCCTGCTTTTATACTCCAGCACCCTTGCAATAAAAGCCAAGATTCCATTGGCCTTCCTGATCACCTGCTGTACCTGCATACTAACCTTCTGTGTTTCATGCACCAGGACCCCCAGATCCCTTTGTATTATAGCACTTTGCAGTTTCTTACCATTTACATAATAACTTGCTCTTTGATTTTTTTCTGCCAAAGTGCATAACCTCACAATTTCCAACATTATATTCCATCTGCCAAATTTCTGCCCACTCGGTCCCTTCCTCCAAATCGGTAATATAGATTGTAAAGAGTTGGGGTCCTAGCACTGAATCCTGTAGAACACCACTCGTCACTGATTGCCAGCCCGAGAATGAACAATTTTTTATCCCAACTCTCTGTTTTCTGTTAGATAGCCAATCTTCCACCCATGCCAATATATTACCCACAATCTCGTGATTTTTTATCTTGTGCAGTAATCTTTTGTGTGGCACCTTGTCAAATGCCTTTTGGATGTCCAAATACTCAACATCCACTGGTTCCCCTTTATCCCCATTCTTTGTTACGTCCTCAGAGAATTCGAGCAAATTTGTCAAACATGACTTCCCCTTCATAAAACCATGATGACTCTGTCCGATTAAATTATGCTTATCCAAATGCCCTGTTACTGCTTCCTTATTAATGGAGTCCAACATTTTACCAACCACAGATGTTAGGCTAACTGGTCTATAGTTTCCAGCCTTTTGTCTACTTACATTTTTAAATAAGGGCGTTACATTAGCAGTTTTCCAATCTGCTAGCACCTTGCCTGAATCCAGGGTGTTTTGGAAAATTACCACTAATGCATCCACAATCCCTATGCCACTTCTCTCAAGACCCTAGGATGTAAGCCATCAGGTCCAGGGGATTCATCCGTCTTTAGTCCCATTATCTTACCGAGTACCACCTCCTTAGTCATTTTAATCGTGTTTATCTTCTCCCCCCACTATAGCCCCCTGTTTGTCCAGTGTTGGGATATTTTTCGTGTCCTCTACTGTAAAGACTGATTTAAAAAAAAAAATCAGCGTTTTTGCCATCTCCATGTTCCCCACCACTAATTTCCCGGTCTCGTCCTCTAAGGGACCAAATTCACTTTAGCCACCCTTTTTCTTTTTACATAACTGTAGAAACTCTTGCTATCTGTTTTATATTTTTTGCCAATTTACTTTCATAATCTATCTTCCCTCTCTTAATTAAACTTTTAGTTATTCTTTGCTGGCTTTGAAATGCTTCCCAATCTTCTATCTTCCCACTAGATTTGGCTACTTTATATGCCCTTGTTTTCAGTCGGATACTATTCTTTATTACTTTACTTAGCCGCGGATGGCTGTCTTTTCCTTTACACCCCTATTTTCTCAGTGGAATATATTTTGCTTGAAAGTTGTGAAATATCTACTTGAATGTACACCACTGCTCATGTACCATCTTACACATTAATCTGTTTTCCCAGTCCACTTTAGTCAACTCTGCTCTCATACCTTCATAGTCTCCATTATTTAAGCTTAGTACGCTGATGTGAGATCCAACTCTCTCACCCTCCAACTGAATTTGGAATTCAACCATGTTATGATCACTCATTCCAAGGGGATTCTTTACTCGGACATTTTTTATTAATCCTGTCTCATTACACAGGACCAGATCTAAAATTGCCTGCCCCCTGGTTGATTCAATAACATACTGCTCAAGGAACCCGTTCCTAATGCACTCTTCCTCAAGGCTGCCCTGGATGAGTCTGATGGTCTAGTCCAGTGTAGTTCCAGTCCAGAAATTCAGAACACAAATTTGGGAAGAGATTAGCAGCTCAATGAGATAAACAGAGAGCAGGCATAGGGCTGGGGGGTGGGTAATGGCTGTGTAACACAGCAGTTTACTTGCAGTTAACTTATGGTTAGGTCTATAAAGTGCCAACTAATGGAGCCAGGGGAACGTCAACAATGGAAGCGAGGAGATATGGGAGAGAAAGGGCAAAGGATGGCAGCAGTTTCCCACGGTTAGTGGTGAGGTGCTCACCAATGTAACTCCCAGTCTAGCAGTAGGAATATTGAATACTCAACATATTTGCAAGCGTTATGACGGTAGAGAAGTGCAGTCAAACGCAAATATATTTAGATGTGCTAGGGGAGTGAGCCACACAGTGCCGAATGCCATTTAATTTCGGTAAGTATACTGCGCTGCATGTGGGCAGGGCCATCACAGAATGCACGTATCACTTTCAAGGAACAATGCTGAAAGAGGTCGACAGAGAAAGGGATCTTCATTTATTTTGCATGCATCATTCAATTTTCATGACCAATGTAGCGAAAGCACAACTAAAGCTAACAAGTTATTGTATTGTATTAACAGAGCGATTTAGCACAAATCGAAGAACACCATTATAAAGGTCGCTGGTGAGACCACATCGAGAGTACTGTGCCCAGTATTGGTCTCCCCACATAGTAGTGATATAATGGCCATCGAAATGGGCCAGAGGAGAGCTTCAAAAATGATCGCTAGTTTAAAGAACCTCAGAGGCTGAGGGACCTTGGTCTATTGACATTAGAGCAAGGTAAACTTACACATGACCTGATAGAGGCCTATTAAATAATCTAATGGTTGGATAAAGTACTTTTTGAGAGAGTATTCAAGTTTATCAGATTGTGAAGAACCAGGAAAAAGGCGACTAAACTGAAATTTAACTTATTTTTCCATATCTAAAAAACGACATGTCAGTGACAGTTAACAGTCAATCAGCTGCAAGTGGATCCCTCACTAGATGTTAATTACTGTGGCTGGTATTTCACTGACCAGTTGTAACTGGTGGTTTTCTAAGAGGCATATATTAGAGGGATATCTGCAAAAGCAGAACTTGGGCAAAGCTTGTTAAGGACAGAGCTGGATGAATCTCCTTGACGCAGTGATTTGCAAACAAGGGACCATTTTATAATAGAAATTTGGTGAGAGTGTGAATTTGGTGCAGCGAGAGAAGGAGGTGCAAATTAATTAAAACCATGGGACTATAGCAAATATATAAATACATAATCAGTGTAATTAATTAGATCTAAGGAGATAAAATCTAAATGAACTAAGTAGAGAAGATCAACAATAAAGATATCCAAATTGCATTAAATAAAAATGTGGTGCACATATTGTATAAAAAAACAAATAGGAGGTCAGGGGATAGGAATCTATATATATCGCACAGACTTTTATGTAAGGTAATCGTTAGCTGAGAGCTTTAACATGCAATACTTGTGCCATGTGGGATCTCCAGGATATTTTCTGTGTTATGGATAACCACGTGTGCAAGAAGTGCCTCCAGCTGCTCGAACCCAGGCTCTGGCTGGAGTTGCCGTAGGGCATACGGGAAGCTGAGTATTACCTGATCACGTGCTTCAGGTGGTGGTCACCGCACAGCCAGAGACAGTTCAGGAGGACAGTAGGTGGGTGAACATCTGGCAGGATCGGAAGTGGCAGGCATTGCAGTAATTCTCCGGGAGTGTGTCACTGTTAACTCTGTTTTCTGTTTTAACTCCCAGTGAGGGTGAGTGTAGTCCAGGGCACATCCACTGTAACATGGAATAAATGACTGTACAGAGAGCTACAGCAAAGTGCAGAAATGCAATTGTCATAGGGGATTAGACAGACAGTGGGTTAAAAAGGTGTTTCAGCATCCGGCAATATAAGTATCGCAAGGTGTGTTGCCTCGCTGGTGCCAGTGTGAAGACATAATGTAACAAATGCAGAACATTTTGCGGGGTGAGAGGAACAGCCAGATGTCGTGGTCCATGTTGGAACCAATGCCAGAGGTAGGAAAACTGTTCAGGTCCGTGGGAGAGAGCTTCTGGAGCTAGAAAGAATGTTAAAGAGCAGTAGGTCAAAGGCAGTAATCTCTAAATTACTGTCAGTGCCACGTGCTTGTGAGTATAGGAGCAGTAAAATAAGGCAGATTACGACTTAGCTGAAGAAATTGTACAGGAGGGAGGGCTTCAGATTCCTGGGGCGTTGAGAGCGGTTTTGGGTTCAGGGGGACTTGTGCAAGATGGATAGGCTGCACCACATGAGGGTTTGGACAAATGCCCTGGCAGGAAGGTTACCTAGTGCTGGGGGAGGAGTATTTGAACTATTTTGGCAGTGGGAGGGGCACCAGTGTGAAACAATAGAGAGGATATGCAAGCTTCGGAGGACTAGGAAAGATGAAGAGTATTCAAGTAGAGATTAGCTCAGAAATATGATGGATCAGAGGGGGAAAATGTGACGCAGACTGAGATGGGTTTCTAGCGCATGTGCTCAAAGGAATGGATCGTGATGAATAATGTTGGTGAGCTGCAGACACAAATATTCACACGGGATTATGATATAGTGGCAGTAATGGAGACGTTGCTCAAACAATTGTAGGATTGGGGACGTAATATTCCTGGATCAATGTATTCAGGAAATATAGGGAAGGAAAAAGGATGGGGTGCCAGTCTTGATCAAATATACTGTTACAGCCCTTGAAAGCGATATTGTGCTTGAGGCTTCAAAGACAGAAACTTTTAGGTTAGAATTAAGGAATAATAGAAGAGCTATCACGTTTCTGGTAGTATACTATCGCCGAAAAAATAGTGGGAAGGGACTAGAGGAGAAACTTGCAGGCACATTGCAAAGAGATGCAAGGGCTATAGACCAGTGCCAAAAAGGGATTTAAATGAGCTAATATAGACTGAGAAAATAACACTGTAAAGGTCTAAGAAATGGAGGGCTTAAGGAAATGTGTACGAAAGAAACTTCTTTATCAATATATTTCCTGCCAATTGAGAGAGGAAGCAGAGCTGTATCTAGTCCTTGAGAATGAAGTGCGGCAAGTGAAGCATGTTTCAGCGTGAGATCATTTGGGAAAGTGATAAACATTATCATTAGGATTCGTGTAATTATGGAAAAGGAGAAGGTAAAGTCTAATGTGAACATACACAAATGGAGGAGGGTTCTAAAAGAATTTGGCCCAAATGGATTGGAATAAAAAATAGCAGATAAAGCAGTCGATGAGCAATGAGAGGCCTTTAAAGAGGTGATAGTACAGGTATAGACTAGACACATTTCCATGAGGGGGAAATGAAGGATATCCATAAATACAGCTCATTGGATGACTAAAGATACAGACATAACAAGGAAACAGAAAAAGGAAGCTAATGATTCAAGTCTGTTTCATATATCAGTGCAAAACTAAATGTAATACAGGAAGCACAGAGGGAACAAGATAAAATAAATAAAAGGCAAAGAGACCAGATTGGTTCCTGAAAGGGAACACAAAAGTATTTTATAAACATATAACTAACTAAAACAAAGAGTCAAAGTCTGATCTGGCCCAATTAGGGTTCGTTTTGTGGAAACAGAGGGCACGGCTGAGGTACTAAGTGTGTCTTTTGCATCTGTGCTCAGTAAAGACAGGATACTGCCAATGTAACTGGAAAGGAGGAGATAGTAAATAAACTGGATAGGATAAAAATGAAAAAGGAGGTACTTAAAAGTTGGGCTGTAAAATGTAGAAACGTCACCCAGACCGGATGGGAAGCATCTTTGGTTGCTAAGGGAAGTGAGGAGAAAATTGCGGAAATACTGGACACAATCTTCCAATTCTCCTTACATATGGGAGCGGTGCCAAATGACTGGGAGACTGCAAATGCTACACGCCTCTTCAAAAAATGGAGAGGGCTAAACTCGACGACTACAAAAGATTCATTCGACGTCGCTGTTCGGGCAACATTTATGGACAAAAAACCATACCAAAATTAATTTTCACTTGGAAAAAAGGCACTAATAAATTAAACCCAGCACGGATTTGTTGATGGAAATTCGTGTTCTAATAACTTTCTTGAGTTTCTTGATGAAGTATCAGAGAGGGTGGATGAGGGTGGTAGGGTTGATGTTTTCTATGTGGAGTTCCATGAATTGTTTGATAAAAATTTAAACTTGATAGCAAAATTGAAGCTCATTGGATTAAAGCAGCAGCGACTTCATGGATACGAAATTGGCTAAAGGACAGCAAGCATACGGCACTGGTCAATGGCTGTTTTTGAGACGAAAGGGAAGTGTGCAGCCGTTCCACAGGGTTCGGTCTTGAAACATAATTTCAAGGTTTGCGAATTAAATGATACTCGAAATTGTTTGAACATTGTGGAGGATAGTAATCGGTTCAAGAGGATATAGACAGACTTGAAAAATGGGCATACAAGTGGCAAATGAAATCTAATGCAAAGACGTGTGAAGTGATTTATGTTGGTAGAAATAATGATCCAATATAAACTAAATGTTACATTTTAATGGGCCTGAGAGAAGTTGCAGAGTAAAGTTAAAGCGGATGATGGACTTCAGTTATGTGGAGAGATTGGAGAAACGAAGATTGTTCTCCTTAGAACACAGCTGGTCAAAGGGATATTTAACAGAAATGTTAAAAGTTAAAAGGGGAGTTTTGTTAGAGTAAAACAGGGGAAAGTGTTTCCACTGGCAGAGGGTATGTAACCAAATGAGAATAATTACTTTACGCAGTGAGTTGTTCTGATCTGAAATGCACTGCATGAAAGGGTGCTGGAAGCAGATTCTTGAACGTTCTGAAGGGTATTGGTGAATAATCGATACCTCTCTCTCTATAGCCCTCTCTCTCCCTTTGTCCCTGTCTCTCTGAAAGGAATTTCGATTACTCTCTCACTCACTTCCTTACTAACTTGCCCCCCTTCTACACTAGGGCTGGGATTTCCTGGATGCCTTGCCAATGCCGGAGTTGCACACTCACAGTGGGCGGTCTGCGGGAAAATTGCGGCAACATTGCCCAGACTTTCATCCCATTGACAGTAATGGACGAAAACCCGCGGGAAATGCAAGGGCAATGTTCATAACTTTCAGATACTTCACCGGATGCGGGCGAGACCTGGTACATTATCTTGCATCTGGATTTCGTCAGTATTACCTTGACATCTCACTTTCAGTTTTCAAGTTCATTGTTGCATTGATAATTTAAGTTTGAACAAATAGCCTTTAAGACCTTTAACCAATGCCCGTTGATATTTAAACCAAGGTCTCCTTCAGCAAAGGTGTCCTTTATTTTGTTTTGCCGTTTCCTCAATCGATATATAGTTACACAAAATCTGATACATATTTTATTAATTCATATGTATTTAATTTCTACACTTAGTCTCTTGATTTGTTCTGCTCTTCCCGCTGCCCATCTCATCAGCCCCTCTGATCCATTGGTTACTCTTCATTCAGCCTGATCCCAGTTCCAACGATTCCCCCGTCCTGTCCTTTTCCTCGAAGTTCCGATTCCCACTCTCCAGGGGATCATTTCCACTTTCTTAGCGGGGCGATAAAGTGGCTTTAGCGGATCAGGTGTGAACCCGCACAGGTTCACTTCCCAGCAAGGCACTGGGGACTGATAATGACCGCGGACCCTGGGTAATGTTACCCCAAACCCAGGAATACCGATTGCAACCGTCAGCGTCCCACTGCAGCCCAGACTGAGCCCCACTCTGGGCCCTTCCTGTCTGTACATTTCCCCAGTGCCCCATTGGGGAACATTCAGCCTCGGATGTCCTGCAGAAGCAGCAATGTGGGGCTGGGCGGCTGAGTCTCGTGTCCCTGTGGCTGGGGCTCTGACTTAAAAATGGGAGATGATGCCCGCTCAGCTCGAGCTGGAAACCCTTAAAGGGGCTGATAGGATTTAAACCTGGAGCGCGGCCGCTTAAAGAGGAGGGGCAGAATATCGGGCAGAAATGGTCATATAATGAGTCCAGTGATGTTCATCAATTGAAATGTTCACACATCCACACTCAGTCCACGTCTTGTTCCCTGCAGCAACTCCAGCTGTTTCTTTCCATTGGAACTGAAATGATTATCTCTCAGCCTGAAACATATTAAAGATTAAACAGGGATTAACCAGTTTCCACAACAGTGTAAATAGCAGGGTGACTGGTGTTATTATTTAATAATAAATACAGGGAAATATTACCCGTAAAGGTGATGGAATCCCATTTATATTTTACCTACCATCTGAAACATGAACACAAACACTCACCAGATCTTCTCCAGGCTCCCGCAGTTCAGTATGAGGTGGCGGAGAGTGGCGACAGATCGGTCTGTGAAGGAGTTTGATCCCAGGCACAGAATCGCCAGTGACTGAATTGTACTGAGAGCGGAAACGAGATCTTCGGTACAAGAATCTGTAAACCCATTATTATCCAGACTGGGATCAGAGAGAGAGATATAAAAAGAATCAAAGTAAACCTCCAGAGTTTATTAATAACACAATGACTGATAGTAATAATAATGTACAGTGTCAGAAATCCAGTTATCATAAACACAATCTCACATAGTCTGCTACTTACTCCAGTTCCTGTATTTTACAGTCCGGGTTCATCAGAGCCCCAGACAGTAGTTTCACTCCTGAATCGCCCAGTTTATTAGAACGTAAGGACAGAACCGTCAGTGAGCAGGTTGTATTGATAATGGAGGCGAGGTCCGCGGCACAAGAAGCTGTGAGACCGACATCATCCAGCCTGGGCGTCAAAGAGAGTAATACATCGAATTAGTGTTGATGTAAAAAGACTACTGAGCACTTGGTTTGGGTATAAATCAAGACTTTAATCAACTGTTTCACAACCGTGAGATTCTAGTTCCATCACTAGTTCCTGGTTACAAAAACGTCCTGAGCAAGCTGGGCCCACGCCCGATACTTATACTCCTTGGACGGCGCCACCATCTGGCCGCACAGTGTTATTTCATGAGTCATTTCTCCATGAATGATAAGATTCATGGCAAGTGTACTTCCCCATTGTTTCCTAATAACACTATTATGGATATTCATAATAATGTACAGTGTCAGACACCCAGTTATAACAAATCTCACACAGCCTGGTACTTACCACAGTTCCTGTATTTTACAGTTCGGGTTACTCAGAGCCGTAGACAATAGTTTCACTCCTGAATCTCCCACTGTGTTGAAACTCAGTCTAAACACAAACCGACAGAGAGTGAGAGAAATAAACTGAATCAAGCCCCGGTTCATTTATAAGTTTTTTTCTCTTTTGGATATTACAGGAAACAGAAAGTAAACTTCAGGAAGTTTAAAACCAGATTTTTCTGTCACTGGCAATGAATAACACTCTGTCCAACTCCCCATATAATCAGGGACGGTCAGTAAATGCATTTTTTAAATAAAGTGCTGTCTGTGTGAAGCCCTTAAATGTCCCTCAGCCAGGTTTCATTTCCTGATGATTAACCTCCTTGAGCTCGGTGACCGGCCCCGTCAAGTTGGAGAAACTAGTC
Organism: Somniosus microcephalus; assembly: GCF_052327205.1. NCBI lineage: Eukaryota > Metazoa > Chordata > Chondrichthyes > Squaliformes > Somniosidae > Somniosus > Somniosus microcephalus. Next base: position 38,270,747 of record NW_028225184.1, read on the forward strand.
TCATTTCTGCTGTTCTTTAACTGACGGATTTAATGGGATTGGGGCGATTTTCGCGGAAATAAATTATACAGGGTGAATTTTTGAGGAGGTAACAAGGAGGGTAGATGAGGGTAGTGCGTTTGATGTAGAATATATGGATTTTGGCAAGGTTTTTGTTAAGGATCCACATGGCAGACTGGTCACGAAGTTGAAGGCCCATGGGATATAGCACAAAGTGTCAATTTGGATTCAAAACTGGCTCGGAGACAGAAAGCAGAGGGTAATGGTTGATGAGTGTTTTTGTGATTGGAAGGCTGTTTCCAGTGGGGTTCCGCAGGGCTCAGTACGGGCTCTCTGGCTTTTTGTGGTATATATCAACGATCTTCACTTGAATATAATGGGTATGATTAAGAAGTTTGCAGATGATACTAAAATCGGCTGTGTGGTTGATACTGAAGATGGAAGCTGTAGACTGCAGGAAGATATAAATACATTGGTCAGGTGGGCAGAACAGTGTCACATGGAATTCAATCCGGAGAAGTGTGAATTAATGCATTTAGGGAGGGCTAACAAGGACAGGGAATACACATTAAATGGTAGGACACTGAGTATTGTAGAGGAACAAAGGGTCCTTGGATTGCATGTCCACAGTTCCCTGAAGTTAGCCGGCCAAGTAGATAAGGTGGTTCAGGAGACATATGGAATGCGTGTCTTTATTAGTAGTGGCATAGAATACAAGAGCAGGGGGCTATGCTTCAACTGTATATGACACTAGTTAGGCCTCAGCTAGAGTAATGCGTGCAGTTCTGGTCACCACATTACAGGAAAGATGTGATTGCACTAGAGGGTACAGAGGAGATTTACAAGGGTGTTGCCGGGAATGGAGCATCTTAGCTATGAGGAAAGACTGGATAGGCTGCGTCTGTATTACTTGGAACAGAGGAGACTGACTGGAGACCTTATTGTGGTGTACAAAATTATGATAGCATAGATAAAGTGGATTGAAATGACCTATTTCCCTTAGCAGGTCAAAATCCAAGGGGCCCAGATTTTAAGTAATGTTTGGAAGGTTTACAGGGGATGTGAGGGGAAATGTCTTCACCCAGAGAGCTGTGGGGGTCTGGAACTCACTGCCTGAAAAGCTGGACTAGGCAGGAACCCTAACCACATTTATAACCTACTTGGTTGTGCACTTTGCATGCTCTAACCTGCAGGGTAACGGAGCAAGAGCTGGGAATTGGGATTAGGCTGGATAGCTATTTTTTGGCCGGCGTGGACACGATGGGCTGAAATGGCCTCCTTCTGTGCTGTAACTTTCTATGACTCTATGATTCTATTACATGAATCCCTTTACTTTATACTCTGTGCATTATATTAATCTGTATAATATCTCGGGGTGAGTTATATTGTCAAACATTGCTAACTGCTGCTGTAATGTCCCCCAGGATTTTATGTAACAAGGAGAGTTTTTTCTGTCCCGTTACAAGTTTTAAATGTCGTTGTGCTCCTAGTTTATAGGGGAGGGGAGTCTCTCACTTTATTTCCCATTAAACTGGCTCTGCATTTATTTCAGGTGTCACTGGCCCGACAGTTTCTGGGGAATTTTTGTAAGTTCCCTTCCGATGCGGGACCTCACACATAGGGCGCGGATTATGGGGAATTCCCGGGTTCACTGTCCCCGGTTTCCCCAGGAGCCACCCGCTGTCTGCGAGGCCCCAAAGCTGGCCGGTGTGTGTCTTTACTCCGGGACTCATACCCCACAACCTGTTAGATTGGAACCTTTTTAACAGAATTTAGCTCCCAAACGTCACTGAAGCTTTGGCCTGGATTCGAAGCGTGCGGCCAGAATCCACGACCCTCTGACTCAAAGGTGCGAGTGCTGCCAGCTGGGTGAAGAGAAGGTGAATAACTTGGCGAGTGTTAAGGGCGGTTTCATTGATGAGTTAAGATAACATACTGACGTCCTTCGGGGAACGCTCCGCTCGCCCACTGGCGGGTCACTGCCCAAAAGCTGTGCTTTGCTCTTTCTTACTCAATGTTTGGTGTTTCTGCTCCCCTTTCCTACACACGTTGACATTCCGGTGACTGTCACTGACCCCTACAACTTGGGATGAGCGTGTGATGCTCTGACTAATGGACTGCTGCAATTAGCAGCCTCTACAATGGAGGTATCTTAGGTAGTGAAAAATAGCAATAAATCTGATTTACTGTAAGTAAATTATCAGACTCTCAGTGACCTGTATTTGCTGATCCGATAAAGGTTGTAAAATCCCTATTTGTTCACAAGGATGCATTTTAGATTCTCCAGTCCTTAGGGAATTATTGACCGATCCTCTTATATAATTGATCATATTTGTGTTGTATCTACTTCTCTCTGGTTTTACTGAACTGTTTGTTTCCGTTCATTATGGAGCAACAAAACAATCCCTAACTGTTCTACAATTCGCCCAACAGTTAGAGGCAAATAAACAGTTACCTCAACTCCCGGCATTTGTGCAGTACGGGTCCCAGCCGTTGGAGTCCTTCACACTGAAGGTAACAATATCCGAGATCGAGCTTTTTAATTGTATCACAGAGCCCAATGACATGAGACAGGACTGCACAGTCAATCGGGGTGAGTCGCAATCCGCTAAATCTAATTGTCTTCACAGATCCCACTGTGGTCTGAGCCAGTGCTGTATTCTGAGATTCAAACAGATAGTGGAATGTGTTCAGGAGGGTCCTTTTACCAGTTTCACTCGATGTGTTTGCAATCTGGTCTTCAATATTTTCCTTCACCCAGTCAATCACTCGGCAGGTGGTTTGATGAAGAAATGAACCCAGAAACTCCTCCAAGGGTCGAGCTGCCTGTGTGGAGGAGAGACCAGCAACAAAACGGAGAAATATCTCAAATCGCCCATCTTCCTTGCTGTGGGCTTCTCTAAGGAGTTTCAGGATGTCCCCGGGATCTGGAGTCAGGAATTGTGCGAGTGCGGCTACAAACTCTTGGATGGTGAGGTGTGGGAATGTGAACACCACGCTCTGGGCAGAATCATCTCTCTCCAAAAGTTCCATCATGAACCCAGACAGGAACTGGGAAGGTTGTAGATTGTACTTGATCAAATCTCCATTTCTAAACACAATCTTCTTCTCTGAGACTCCTGAGAATGCCATCTCACCAATCTTCAGTAACACATCTCGGGGGCTTTCAATCTCTCGGCCATGGTTTTTCAGAATATTGTGAATATAGTAGGAATATAGTTGGGTGATGGTCTTGGGAACTCGCTGCTGCTTCCTGTCTCGTTGTTTAAAGAATGGTCCCAGTGACATACCGAGGATCCAGCAGTAGGAAGGGTTGTAACTCATGGTGTACAGGATCTCGTTCTCCTCCACATGCTTGAAAACAGCTGCTGACACCGTCTGATCTTCAAAGAACTTGTTGAAGTATTCCTTCCTTTCTTCACCAACAAATCCCAGGATTTCAGCCCAGACACTGATGTGAGCCTTTTCTAATAAATGTAATGCAGTGGGGCGGCTGGTCAGTAAAACTGAACATCCTGGGAGCAGCTTGTGCTGTATTAAACTGTACACAATGTCAGAAACTTCACACCAGTCTTCAGGATCTGTGCACCTGTGCTGCGGTTCTGTACTTCTCCGATTGTCAGAAAAATCGATGCTCTCCTTGAATTCATCCAAACCATCGAATATAAACAGCAATCCCTCTGGGTTCTTCCAGAGCTCTCGCAGATTATTCCCAAAGTAAGGATACAGATCCAGTATCAGATTCCTCAGGTTTATTCTACAGGTAATAGCGTTTAAGTCCCGGAATTTAAAGCTGAAAACAAATTGGAAGTGTGGGTATATTTTCCCAGTCGCCCAGTCATAAACAATCTTTTGTACCATTGTTGTTTTTCCAATCCCTGGGACTCCGCTCACTGCTGCTGAACTCCCAGAATTGGATCGCCAGAAGATAGCCTTCATTTTCTTGATGAATCTGCCTATCCAGGAAAAACTGCTGTGGAACAATTGATCAGTTCGGATTTTCTCCAGCTCTCTCCGGAGATGTTTCTTTCTCCACTCTTCATGTTCTCGGCCTCTTGCCAGCAGTTCATGTTCTACAAGTATCCGATCTCGAACAGTAGAAATGACCGTTAGCTCAGCGTATCGATCAACCAGCTGGAAATTCATAACCTTCTCCTTTATTAGGATAGTGTTCACTCTCAGTGTTTCAGTTTGTACCCGGAGTGTTTCCTTGTGTTTCTGTTGAACACCTTTAATCAGAACAGACAGAAAGTGGTTTTTAGTATTAGTTACATATTTATGAAACGACTTCTAAATTATATTTTGCATTGCAGTGAAGATTCGTGAAACAATTAAATCATAAATTCAATAGATTCGGTGCAAAACATTACCACGCAGTGAATGGCTGTTGTTACCTGGGCGAGGATGTAAAATGGGCGCTAACGCATTAGCCACCCAATACAATCCACTTCCAATATTGCCTTCTATAATCACTAAGAAATGATTCAACTGTGCACCTGATTCGAATACTTACTAAAATAAAGATTTGGTTAAAATGTCACATTTCCCTATGATGATTATTACACAGAATTACATCGAATTGCTTAGAATATAACGCAAAAAATCAGCCCATTCAGCCCATCTCCACCATTCCGGGGTTAGTTCTCCATTCGAGCCTCCTCCCATCATTCCACATATTGCTCTAGTAGCATAATCCTTTATTTCCTTCTCCCTCATATGCTTACCTAGCTTACCTCTAAATGCATCTATACTATTCGCCTCAACTACTGCCTGTGGTAGCGAGTTTCACGTACTCACCGTTCTCTGTGTAAAGAAATTGCTCCCGAATTCCCTATTAAATGTCTTTATAATGATGACCTCTAGTTTTGTTATTTCAAAAAGTGGGATTATTCGCTCTCTATCTAATCTCTCAAAATCTTTCATAAATTTAAAGCGCTCTATTAGGTCACCCCTCAGCCTTTTCTTTACAAGATAAATGCCACCCGGCCTGTTGATCCTTTCCTGATATGTATAACCTCGCAGTTCTGGTATCATCCTTGTAAACCTTTTTGGCACCCTCTCAAATGCCTCAATATCCTTTCTATAATATAGTGACTGGAATTTTAAACAGTACTCCAAGTGTGATAAAATAATGTTCGATACAAGTTTAGCATAACTTGTCAACTTTTCAATTCTATCCCTGTAGAATTATGCCCAGTGACTGTTTTTCTTTGTAATGGCATTAATAGCCAGCGACCACACTTATAATGATTTGTGTATTTGTTCTCCCAGATTCCCATCCTCCTCTACCCCATTTTGATTCTAATTACCCAAGTACTGTGTGACCTCCATATTTTTCTTCACAAAATGTAATAACTCACAATTATCTATGTTGAAATTCATTTGGCAATTATATGCCCATTCTGAAAGTTTATTAATATCTTCTTTTAAGTTATTGCAGTCATCCACGTTATTTAATATTCACCCGCCCCACCAAGTGTGGTGTTTTGTGTAAACTTATAAATTATGTTATGATTTTAAAGTGTTAATCGTAAATCTAATTTGTGAACAACTGTGAGCCCAGCACTGATCCTTGTAGGACCCCACGTTCAGCCACTCTGTGTAGCTAACTGTTACCTGCAGTCATTGTTTTCTGTCTTGCAGGAGCTTGCTGTTCAGTCTGATGCTTATCCCTTGACTCCGTATTCTCTGCCCTTATTCATTGATCTGTATATGTGGTATCTTATCGAAGGCCTTTTGGCAAGCTAGATAAATTACATCTACTACATTAACCTCGTCTACTCTCGCTGTTATCTTTTCAAAGAATTCAGTGAGATTGGTCAAGCAAGAATTTCCATTTTGAAATCCAGGCTGTTATTATGTTTTTGGTTTCTACATTCTATTTTCTCCCTTATTTGGGATTCCATTATCTTCCCTATAAGCGATGTCAAGTTGACTGGTCTATAGTCTCCTGGAGATGTTCTGCCTCCCTTCTTCAATGTAGATATAACATTAGTTATCTACCAGTACTCTAGCACTACAACTTTCTCTAAATAATTATTAAATAGGTATAATAGTACCTCAGCTATCTCGCCTGTAGAGACTTTATAATACACAGATGCAATTCGTCCAGACCAGGCGTTTGATTCTCCTTGAGTTAGATTAATTTAAGAAGATAAGTCATAAGAGCTGGAATAGGGCATACAGACTTTTGAGCATGTTCCAACATTCACAACGATCATGCCTGAAATTCTACATCAACTCCACTTGCCCGCCCTATCCACATATGCCTTGATTCCCTTTGTGCCAGAAATCTACCTATCGCAGCCTTGAGTATATTAGGCGACTGAGCATCCACAGCCCATTGAATTAGAATTCCTAAGATTCACAACTCTCTAATGAAGACATTCTCCTCATTTCAGTCTTAATTGGCCGAGCCCTTATTCTGAGACTATGCCCCCTAGTTTTAGACACTCCAGCCAGGGGAAAATAACTCTCAGCATATAGCTTGTCAAGCCCTCTATGCAGGTTATACGTTTGCTTGAGGTCATCGCTCATTCTTCTAAAATTCAGATACTATATGCCTATTCTGCACAATATTTCGTTGTAAGACAGCCCTTTGATCCCAGGAATCAATTTAGTCAATCTAGCAACCCTCCAAGGCAAGTTTATCCTTTCTTAGGTAAGTAGAACGAAACTGTACTCAGTACTCCTATTTTATTATATAAACGGTTATATAAATTCTAATATTGTCTCCTGATGTCATGTACCCCTGACACTTCTCTCGAGTAATTACTGAAGATATTTAATTATTCAATAATTCTGCTATGCCGATAATATAGATCCTGAACTGTACTATAGACATCTCACGATTCTGGTTATATGGAAGCTTTGGCATCTAGTGAAGTGTTGTCCAAATAAATATCCCTGAGTATCCATTGGTGTTACCCACATGCACTATTTTTAGTAGCAAATGCCGTATGCCACAACATAGACAAATGTGCTTCCCCTGTATATTTACATAACAATCATCTACCACCATTCATTGCAAAACTTTGCAGTCTCTGGGGACAATTTTGGCTTTGGGCGATGGTGTAAATTGGGTGACTTAGAATGAGCTGCACATTATACACCATGTCCGTTTCCAATTACCTCGTGCAATGGGCAATCAGTTCGATATCCTCTACTTTACAGTGCCGCCCAAAATTGAAGCCATTCCCTCTCATTGTCATCAAACTTGCACCATTGGATTGCTGCCATCAATTTCTCATCACATCACTGCGGCTTCTAGGCATTTGACCAGCAGTTGCCAGCGCTGCTTTGACTGCAGCAGGGTAGTTGCTGAGAATATTGTCTCGCACAACGAGACCCACCAGATCTGTCTTGCTCTCCATCAATGCGAGGCTGCTTTTCCTCCACCATAATGCGCCCTGGTGGAGTTCCTAATTCTTGGATAGTCTTGCATTCCTCTGCTGTCTGTAGCGGTACTCCAATTGGTTAAGCTGACCATGATGACAGCTCCCCTCTCCATACAATGTAAATGAAGTTTTCATGTTGCTGTAGACTGGCGTTTTCTCCCATATAAGAAACTATTTTAGTTATACGCACCCACGGGCGTAAAGCCTACACCACGATCAAAATATTCTGATAGGCTGCTTTTCTTCTCACCACCTTTGCCTACATTCCACAGAACGGGTTAAATTAGTCATGCATAAACCGTGTTACTGTGAGGACGGTGTCTCACTTTTTATTGATCAATCAGAATGAAATGTTCCACTTGTGGCTTGTGGGTAATGTACTGAACAATTCTGCTCTAGGGATGAACGTAGGAATGCTCCAGTTTTATAACTTTCTGAAGGAATAGAAAATACATTTTTGGGTGTCACAGGGAAAGGGAATACGGTAAATGTACAGGAGTTCCATCATTACTGTACAGGCCTTCGGCAGGCAAACTGGGATATGATGTTTACTGGGTGACGTACAGAATGAGAATGTGCAGAAGTTACACTGTTATTGTATCAGGTGTTTAGGTTAGTTATCTGGGGTATGGTGTGCAATTAGAGTCCATTGATTGCAGCAAGAATGTTATTTGCATTATCTTTACAGAAGGGAATAATAAGATAATATATATCTGAACTTTAGGCTGAGAAAAGGGCGAGGGTGTTGGATTTCTTTCTTTTGCAAGGGTGCATTGAAAAAAATGGAATGGAATTCACAACATTAATGCATGGTAATAGTGGGCAGCATGGTGGCATAGTGGTTAGCACTGTTGCCTCACAGCGCCAGGGACCCAGGTTCGAATCCGGCCTCGGGTGACTGTCTGTGTGGAGTTTGCACATTCTCCCCGTGTTTGCGTGGGTTTTCTCCGGGTGCTGCGGTTTCCTCCCACCGTCCAAAGATGTGCGGGTTAGGATGATTGGCTATGATAAATTGACCCTTAGTGTTAGGGGGATTAAATACGTGGGGTTACGGGGATAGGGTGGGATATGTGTTGGTGTAGGGGTTTCCGGGGATCGGGTGGGATATGTGTCAGTGCAGGCTCGATGGGCCGAAATGGCCTCTATCTGCACTGTGGGGTTTCTGTGATTCTGTGATAATAGATAAAACTGAGAACGAATCCAGGACTATGACGGAAAGCATGATTGGATTTTACACCAAAGGAGCGGGGAAACCAGTTACCAGGGAAGGATTAATGAAAAGCTCATATAATCAGGGTCAAGAGACAATTGGGAGTCTTTTTATTTTAATTGCGGGGCGAAAAACAGGCGATAACGGTTAGAAAACCCGTTTTGCAACTCGCTCGACTTTCATTTCAACGTCGTATTGAAGCTTTCTTTGTAAAATGTAATTTTGGAAATTAAAAAAATCTGTGGATTGGGTAAAAACAAACTCCAGAGTTAAGTACTATTCTCTGTGCCCACGCTGTCTGTTTAACTGCCACTCACAAATACCATTGTCCACACATAAATGTCCGATTATATGCTAATCAATGCAACTAAACATATAGCATGCAACAATTGCAGACGGCTATTTCTGTGCTTTGCAGTAATAATATTTATTTTTAAATTTTCTGCCTCGTTCTCCATAGGTGATCCACTATAGAATTCCAGGGCTACATCTGTCCCCTTCCCATCCACAAATTTGATTCAAGTTACTGTTTTTAAAGTGGAAAGTTAAAATGTCTATGCGGCATATGGTTTATATCCTGCCGGTGAGTATGTGCAATCACAGAGTATCCGGATCCTGCCAGGTGTGTATGGGGGTTCCCAGTTTATCAGGAAACAGCCAGGTGTGTATGGAGTTTCACATATGTATCGCGATCCTGCCAGGTATGTGTGGGGTTTCACAGTATCTCAGGATCCTGCTAGGAGTGTACAGAGTTTCACATTGTATCGGGATCCTGCCACGTGTCTATGGGGTTTCACAGTATATCAGGAACCTGCCAGGTGTGTATGGGGTTTCACAGACTATCAGGATCCTGCCAGTTGTTTAAGGGGTTCCACAGTGTATCAGGTTTCCGACAGGTGTGTATGGGGTTTCACATTGAATCAGGAACCTGCCAGGTGGGTATGGGGTTTCACAGTGTATCAAGATCCTACCGGATATGTATGGGGTTTCACATTGAATCAGGATCCTGCCAGATGTGTATGCGGTTTCACGGTGTATCAGCGTCCTGCCAGGTGTGTATGGGGTTTCAGTGTATCAGGATCCGGCCAGGTGTGCATGCGGTTTCACTGTATATCAGGATCCTGCCAGATGTGTATGGAGTTTCGCATTGTATCGGGATCCTGCCTGGTGTGTATCGGATTTCACAGTGTATCGGGATACTTCCAGTTTTGTATGGGGTTTCACAGTGTATCAGGATCCTGCCAGGTGTGTATGGGGTTTCACAGTGTATCAGGAACCTGCCAGGTGTGTGTGGTGTTTCACAGTGTATCAGGAGCCTGCCAGGTGTATGTGGGGTTTCACAGTGCATCATGATCCTGCCAGGTGTGTATGGGGTTTCACAGAGTATTTGGATCCTGCCAGGTGTGTATGGGGATTCACAGTGTATCAGGGTCCTGCCAGGTGTGTATGGGGTTTCACTCTATTAGGATCCTGCCAGGTGTGTATGCGGTTTCACAGTGTATCAGGATTCTACTAGGTTTGTGTGGGGTTCCACAGTGTATCAGTATCCTGCCAGGTGTGTATTGGGTGACACAGTGTAACTGGATCCTGCCTGTTGTATATGGGGTATCACAGTGTATCAGAATCCTGTCTGATGTGTATGGGGTAACAAGGTGTATCAGGATCCGGTCAGGTTTGCATGGGGATTCACAGCGCATCAGGATTATGCCAGGATGTGTATGGGGCTTCACATTGTATCAGAATCATGCCAGGTGTGCTTGGGGTATCACAGTGTATCAGGATCCAGCCAGGTGTGTATAGAGTTTCACAGTGTAGCAGGATACAGCCAGGTTTGCATGGGGTGTCACAGTGTATCAGCATCCTGCCAGGTGTGTAGGGGTATCACAGCATATCAGGATCCTGCCAGTTGTGGATGGGGTTTTCCAGTGTATCAGGATCCTGCCAGGTGTGTATGGGGTTTCACAGTGTATCAGGATCCTGCCAGTTGTGGATGGGGTTTTACAATGTATCAGGATCCTGCCAGGTGTGTATGGGGTTTCACAGTGTATCAGGATCCTGACAGTTGTGTTTGGGGTTTCACATTGTGTCTGGATCCTGCCAGATTTGTCTGTGCTTTCACACGTTATTAGGATCCTGCCATGTTTGTACACATTTGACAGTGTATCAGGATCCTGCCAGGTATGTATGGGGTTTCAAAGAATATCAGGATACTGAAATTGTGTGTATGGGGTTTCGCAGTATATCAGGATCCTGCCAGTAATATATGGGGTTTAACACTAAATCAATTCCGGCCTTGTGTCTATGGGGTTCCACCGTCTATCAGGAACCTGCCAGGTGTGTATGAGGTTTCACAGTGCATCAGGAACCTGCCAGGAGTTTATGGGGTTTAAGAGTGTATCAGGATCCTGCCAGGTGTGTATGGGATTTCACAGTGTATCAGAAACCTGCCAGGGGTGTATGGGGTTTCAGAGTGTATCAGTTTCCTGCCAGGTGTGTGTGGGTTTTCACAGTGTATCAGGATCCTGCCAGGTGTGTATGTGGTTTCACAGTGTATCAGGAATCTGCCAGGTGTGTATGGGGTTTCACGGTGCATCAGGTTCCTGCCAGGTGTGTATGGGGTTTCACAGTGTATCAGGATCCTGCCAGGTGTGTATGGGGTTTCACAGTGTATCAGGATCCTGCCAGGTGTGTATGGGGTTTCACAGTTTATCGGGATCCTGCCAGGTGTGAATGGGGTTTCACAGTGTATCAGGATCCTGATAGATGTGTATGAGGTTTCGCTGTGCATCAGGATCCTGCCAGGTGAGTATGGGGTTTCACAGTGCATCAGGATCTTGCCAGTTGTTAATGGGGTTTCACAGTGTATCATGATCCTGCCAGGTGTGTATGGTGTTTCAAAGTGTATCAGGATCCTGCCAGGTGTGTATGGGCTTTCACAGTTTATCAGGGTCCTGCCAGGTGTGTATGGGTTTTCAGTGTATCAGGATCCTGCCAAGTGTGAATGGGGTTTCACAGTGTATCAGCATCCTACCAGGTGTGTATGGGGTTTCAGTATTTCAGAAACCTGCCAGGTGTGTATTGGGTTTCAGAGTGTATCAGGATCCTGCCAGGTGTGTATGGGGTTTCACAGAGTATCAGGATCCTGCCAGGTGTGTATGGGGTTTCACAGTGTATCCGGATCCTGCCAGGTGTGTATGGGGTTTCACAGAGTATCAGGATTCTGCCAGGTGTGTATGGGGTTTTACAGTGTATCAGGCTCCTGCCTGGTGTATATGGGGTTTCAAAGTGTATATGGTTCCTGACAGGTGTGTATGGAGTTTCACAGTGTATCAGGATCCTGCCAGGAGTGTATGGGGTTTCACTGTAAATCAATTACTGCCAGGTGTGTATGGGGCTTCACAGAGCATCAGGACCCTTTCAGGTGTGTTTGTGGATTCACAGTGTGTCAGGACCTGCCAGGTGTGTATGGGGTTCCACAGTTAATCAATTCCTGCCAGGTGTGTATGCGTTTTCACAGTGTATCAGGATCTTACCAGGTGTGTATCGGGCTTCACAGTGTATCAGGATCCTGCCAGGTGTGTTTGGGGTTTCACATTGTATCAGGATGCTGACATGTGTCTGTGGTGTTTCCCATTCTGTCTGGATCCTGCCAGGTTTATATGGGGTTTCACAGTTTAACAGGTTCCTGCCAGGTGCTATGGGGTTTCTCGGTATATCAGGATCCTGCCAGGTGTGTTTGTGGTTTCACAATGTATCAGGCCATGCCTTGTGTGTATGGGGTTTCACAGTGTCTCAGGATCCAGCCATTAATATATGGGGTTTCACAGTAAATCAGTTCCTGCCTTATCACTGTGGGGTTCCACCGTCTATCAAGATCCTTCCAGGTTTTTATGGGTTTCACAGTGTATCAGAATCCTGCCGTGTGTGTGTGGGGTTTCACAATGTAATCATGATCCTGCCAGGTGTGTATGACGTTTCACATTGAATCAGGATCCTGCCAGGTGTGTATGGGGTTTCACTGTATTTCAGGATCCTGCGATGTGTGTATGGGGTTTCACAGTGTATCAGGATTCTGCCAGGTCTGTTTGGGGGTTCACAGTGTATGAGGCTCCTTCCAGGTGTGTATGGGGTTTCACAGTGTATCAGGATTCTGCCAGGTATGTATGGGTATTCACAGTGTATCAGGGTTCTGCCAGGTGTGTGGGGGGTTTACAGTGTATCAGGAACCTGCCAGCTGTGTATGGGCTTTCAAAGTTTAACAGGATCCTGCCAGGTGTTTATGGGGCTTCAGATTGTATTAGGGTCCTGCCAGGTGTAATGTGGGTTTTCTCAGTGTATCAGGATCCTGCCAGGTGTGTATATGGTTTCACAGTGTATCAGGATCCTGCCAGGTGTGTATGGGGTTTCCAAGTGTATCAGGATGCTGCCAGGTGTGTATGGGGTTGCACTGTGTATCAGGATCCTGCCAGGTGTGTATGGGGTTTCTCGGTATATCAGGATCCTGCCAGGTGTGTTTGTAGTTTCACAATGTATCAGGCCATGCCTTGTCTGTTTGGGGATTCACAGTGTCTCAGGATCCAGCCATTAATGTATGTGGTTTCACAGTAAATCAATTCCTGCCTTATCTCTGTCGGGTTCTACCGTCTATCAAGATCCTTCCAGGTTTTTATGGGTTTCACGGTGCATCAGAATCCTACCATGTGTGTGTGGGGTTCCACAATGTAATCATCAACCTGCCAGGTGTGTATGGCGTTTCACATTGAATCAGGATCCTGCCAGATGTGTATGGGGTTTCACAGTATTTCAGTATCCTGCGATGTGTGTATGGGGTTTCACAGCGTATCAGGATCCTGCCAGGTCTGTTTGGGGGTTCACAGTGTATGAGGATCCTTCCAGGTGTGTATGGGGTTTCACAGTGTATCAGGGTTCTGCCAGGTGTGTGGTGGTTTTTACAGTGTATCAGGATCCTGCCAGGTGTGTATGGGCTTTCACAGTTTAACAGGATCCTGCCAGGTGTTTATGGGGTTTCAGATTGTATTAGGATCCTGCCAGGTGTAATGTGGGTTTTCTCAGCGTATCAGGATCCTGCCAGGTGTGTATGTGGTTTCACAGTGTATCAGGATCCTGCCAGGTGTGTATGGGGTTTCCAAGTATATCAGGATCCTGCCAGGTGTGTATGCGGTTTGACAGTGTATCAGGATCCTGCCAGGTGTGTATGGGGTTTCACAGTGTATCAGGTTCCTGCCAGGGGTGTATGGGGTTTCACAGTACATCAGGATCCTGCCAGGTGTATTTCTGGTTTCACAATGTATCAGGCCATGTCTTCTGTGTATGGGGTATCACAGTGAATCAGGATCCTGCCAGTAATGTGAGGGGTTTCATATTAATCAATTCCTTACGTGTGTCTAAGGGGTTCCACTGTCTATCAGGATCCTGCCAGTTGTGTGTGGGGTTTCACAGTGTATCAGGATCCTGCCAGGTGTATGTGGGGTTTCACAGTGTTTCAGGATCCTGCCAGGTGTGTATGGGGTTTTACAGTGTATCAGGATCCTGCCAGGAGTGTATGTGGTTTCACAGTATAACAGGATACTGCCATGTGTGTATGGGGTTTCACAGTTTATCAGGATCATGCCAGGTGTGTTTGGGGGTTCACAGTGTATCAGGATCCTGCCAGGTGTGTATGGGGGTTCACACTGTATCCGGAACCTGCCAGTTGTTTATGCGGTTTCACGGTGTATCATAATCCATCCAGGTGTGTATGGGGATTTACAGTGTATCAGGGTCCTGCCAGGTGTATGGGGTTCACCATGTATCAGGGTCTGTCCAGGTGTGTATGGGGTTTCACAGTGTAACAGGTCCTGCCAGGTGTGTATGTGGTTTCGCACTGTGTCAGGAGCCTGCCAGGTGTGTATGCGGTTTTTACAGTGTACCAGGATCCTGCCAGGTTTGTATGGGGTTTCACAGACTATCTGGATCCTGCCAGATGTGTATGTGGTTTCACAGTGTATCAAGAACCTGCCATGTGTGTATAGGGTTTCACAGTGTTTCAGGATCATGCCAGGCGTTTATGGGGTTTCACAGTGTATCAGGATCCTGCCAGTTGTGTATGGAATTTCATTGTGTATCAGGATCCTGCCAGGTGTGTATGGGTTTTCGCAGTGTTTCTGGTACCGGCCAAGTGTGTATGGGGTTTCACAGTATATCAGGATCCTGCCAGGTGTATTTGTTGTTTCACAATGTATCAGGCCATGCCTTCTGTGTTTGGGGTTTCACAGTGCATCAGGATCCTGCCAGTAATGTAACGGGTTTCACAGCAATCAATTCATTACGGGAGTCTAATGGGTTCCACAGTCTATCAGGATCCTGCCAGTTGTGTATGGGTTTTCACAGTTTATCAGGATCCCGCGAGATGTATGTGGGGTTTCACAGTGTTTCAGGATCCTCCCAGGTGTGTATGGGGCTTTACAGTTTATCAGGATCTTGCCAGGTGTGTATGGTGGTTCACAGTGTATCAGGAACCTGCCAGGTGTTTATGCAGTTTCACAGTGTACCAGGATCCTGCCAGGTGTGTATGGGGATTCAGAGTGTGTCAGGGTCCTGCCAAGTGTGTGTGGGGTTTCACAGTGTATCAGGATCTGGCCAGGTGTGTATGGGGTTTCAGAGTGTAACAGGATCCTGCCAGGTGTGTATGGGGTTTCGCACTCTGTCAGGATCCTTCCAGGTGTATATGCGGTTTCACAGTGTATCAGGATCCTGCCAGGTTTGTATGGGGTTTCGCAGTCTATCAGGATCCTGCCAGATGTATATGTGGTTTCCCAGTGTATCAGGATCCTGCCTGGTGTGTGTAGGGTTTCACAGTGTTTCAGGATCCTGCCAGTCGTGTATGGGGTTTCACAGTGTATCAGGATCCTTCCAGTTGTGTATAGGGTTTCACTGTGTATCAGAATACTGCCAGGTGTGTGTGGGATTTCGCTGTGCATCTGGTACCTGCCAGGTGTGTATGGGGTTTCACAGGATATCAGGATCCTGCCAGGTGTATTTGTGGTTTCACAATGTATCAGGCCATGACTTGTCTGTATGGGGTTTCACAGTGCATCAGGATCCTGACAGTATGTATGGGGTTTCACAGTATATCAGGATCCTGCCATGTGTGTACGGGGTTTCACAGTGTATCAGGATCCTGCCAGGTGTTTTGGGGGGTTCACTGTGTATCAGGAACCTGCCAGGTGTGTATGGGTTTTCACAGTGTATCAGGATCCTTCCAGGTTTGTATGCGATTTCACAGTGTATCAGGATCTTGCCAGGTGTGTATGGGGTTCCACAGTGTATCGGGGTCCTGCCAGGTGTGTTTAGGGTTTCCAAGTTTATCAGGATCCTTCCAGGTGTGTATGCGGTTTCACAGTGTATCAGCATCCTGTCAGGTGTGTATGGTGTTTCACAGTGTATCAGGAACCTGCCAGGTGTGTATGGGGTTTCACAGTGAATCATGTTCCTGCCAGTGATGTATGGGGTTTCACAATACATCAGGATCCTGCCAGGTGTATTTGTGGTTTCACAATGTATCAAGCCATGCCTTGTGTGTATGGTGTTTCACAGTGAATCAGGATCCTGCCAGTAATGCATGCGGTTTCACAGTAAATCAATTACTGCCTTGTGTCGATGGGGTTCCACCGTCTATCACGATGCTGCCAGGTGTGTATGGGTTTTCACAGTGTATCCGGGTCCTGCCAGGTGTGTGTGGGGTTTCAAAGTGTACCAGGATCCTGCCTGGTGTATATGGGCTTTCGCAGTTTAACAGCATCCTGTTAGGTGTGTATGAGTTTTCACAGTGTTTCAGGAACCTGCCAGGTGTGTATGGGGTTTCACAGTGTATCAGGATCCTGCCAGGTGTGTTTGGGGTTTCCAAGTGTATCAGGATCCTGCCAGGTGTGTATGGGGTTTCCAAGTGTATCAGGATCCTGCCAGGTGTGTGTGGGTTTCACAGTGTATCAGGGTGCTGCCAGGTGTTTATGAGGTTTCACAGTGTATCAGGATCCTGCCAGCTGTGTATGGGGTTTCACATTTTATGAGGATCCTTCCAGGTGTATATGGGGTTTCACAGTGTATCAGGATCCTGCCAGGGGTATATGGGTATTCACAGTGTATCAGGGTTCTGCCAGGTGTGTGGGGGGATTTACAGTCTATCAGGATCCTGCCAGGTGTGTATGGGCTTTCACAGTTTAACAGGATCCTGCCAGGTGTTTATGGGGTTTCAGATTGTATTAGGATCCTGCCAGGTGTAATGTGGGTTTTCTCAGTGTATCAGGATCCTGCCAGGTGTGTATGTGGTTTCAGAGTGTATCAGGAACCTGCCAGGTGTGTATGGGGTTTCCAAGTGTATCAGGATCCTGCCAGGTGTGTATGCGGTTTGACAGTGTATCAGGATGCTGCCAGGTGTGTATGGGGTTTCACTGTGTATCAGGATCCTGCCAGGTGTGTCTGGGGTTTCACAGTGTATCAGGTTCCTGCCAGGTGTGTATGGGGATTCACAGTTTATCAGGGTCCTGCCAGGTGTATTTGTGGTTTGACAATGTATCAGACCATCCCTTGTGTGTATGGTGTTTCACAGTGTATCAGGATCCTGCCAGTAATGTATGTGGTTTCACAGTAAATCAATTACTGCCTTGTGTCTATGGTATTCCACCATCTATCACGATCCTGCCAGGTGTGTATGGGAGTTCACAGTATATCCGGGTCCTGCCAGGTGTAAGTGGGGTTTCACAGTGTATCAGGATCCTGCCAGGTGTGCATGGGCTTTCACAGTGTATCAGGATCCTGTCAGGTGTGTATGGGGTTTCAGAGTGTATCAGGATCCTGCCAGGTGTGTGTGGGTTTCACAGTGTATCAGGATGCTGCCAGGTGTGTATGGGGTTTCACAGTGTATCAGGATGCTGCCAGGTGTGTATGGTGTTTCACGGTGTATCAGGTACTTGCCAGGTGTGTATGTGGTTTCACAGTTTATCAGGATCCTGCCAGGTGTGTATGGGGTTTCAGTGTATCAGGATGCTGCCAGGTGTGTGTGGGGTTTCACTGTGTATCAGGATCCTGCCAGGTGTGTCTGGGGTTTCAGTGTATCAGGATGCTGCCAGGTGTGTGTGGGGTTTCACTGTGTATCAGGATCCTGCCAGGTGTGTCTGGGGTTTCACAGTGTATCAGGTTCCTGCCAGGGGTGTATGGGGTTTCACAGTACATCAGGATCCTGCCAGGTGTATTTCTGGTTTCACAATGTATCAGGCCATGTCTTCTGTGTATGGGGTATCACAGTGAATCAGGATCCTGCCAGTAATGTAAGGGGTTTCACATTAATCAATTCCTTACGTGTGTCTAAGGGGTTCCACAGTCTATCAGGATCCTACCATTTGTGTATGGGGTTTCACAGTGTATCAGGATCCTGCCAGGTGTATGTGGGGTTTCACAGTGTTTCAGGATCCTGCCAGGTGTGTATGGGGTTTTACAGTGTATCAGGATCCTGCCAGGAGTTTATGTGGTTTCACAGTATAACAGGATACTGCCATGTGTGTATGGGGTTTCACAGTTTATCAGGATCTTGCCAGGTGTGTTTGGGGGTTCACAGTGTATCAGGATCCTGCCAGGTGTGTATGGGGATTCACAGTTTATCAGGAACCTGCCAGGTGTTTATGCGGTTTCACGGTGTATCAGGATCCTGCCAGGTGTGTATGGGGATTCACAGTTTATCAGGGTCCTGCCAGGTGTATTTGTGGTTTGAAAATGTATCAGACCATCCCTTGTGTGTATGGTGTTTCACAGTGTATCAGGATCCTGCCAGTAATGTATGTGGTTTTACAGTAAATCAATTACTGCCTTGTGTCTATGGTGTTCCACCATCTATCACGATCCTGCCAGGTGTGTATGGGAGTTCACAGTATATCCGGGTCCTGCCAGGTGTAAGTGGGGTTTCACAGTGTATCAGGATCCTGCCAGGTGTGCATGGGCTTTCACAGTTTAACAGCATCCTGTCAGGTGTGTATGGGGTTTCAGAGTGTATCAGGATCCTGCCAGGTGTGTGTGGGTTTCACAGTGTATCAGGATGCTGCCAGGTGTGCATGGGGTTTCACAGTGTATCAGGATGCTGCCAGGTGTTTATGGGGTTTCAGAGTGTATCAGGATCCTGCCAGGTGTGCATGGGCTTTCACAGTTTAACAGCATCCTGTCAGGTGTGTATGGGGTTTCAGAGTGTATCAGGATCCTGCCAGGTGTGTGTGGGTTTCACAGTGTATCAGGAACCTGCCAGGTGTGCATGGGGTTTCACAGTTTATCAGGAACCTGCCAGGTGTGTATGGGGTTTCACAGTGTATCAGGATCCTGCCAGGTGTGTATGGGGTTTCACAGTGTATCAGGAACCTGCCAGGTGTGCATGGGGTTTCACAGTTTATCAGGAACCTGCCAGGTGTGTATGGGGTTTCACAGTGTATCAGGCACCTGCCAGGTGTGTATGGGATTTCACAGTTTATCAGGAACCTGCCAGGTGTGTATGGGGTTTCCAAGTGTATCAGGATCCTGCCAGGTGTGTGTGCGGTTTCACAATGTATCAGGATGCTGCCAGGTGTTTATGGGGTTTCACAGTGTAACAGGATATTGCCAGGTGTTTAAGGGGATTCGCACTGTGTCAGGATCCTGCCAGGTGTGTATGGAGTTTCACAGTATTTCAGGATCCTGCCAGGTGTGTTTGTGGTTTCACAATATATCAGGATATGCCTTGTGTGTATGGGGTTTCACATTGTATCAGGATGCTGCCAGGTGTGTATGGGATTTTACAGTGTATTAGGATCCTGCCAGGTATTTATGGGGCTTCACAGTGTATCAGGATCCTACCTGGTTTGTATTGGTTTTCAGAACTGATATGCGTGTTTTTTAATGGAAGTTAAAATGCAGCTGCAAATTTAAATAAACCTCTGAACACGATGTGCAATCGAACTTCCATCCGTGCAGTAGTTTTGGGGATTGACAAGCAATACAGCTGTTTAACCCAACCCCCTGAACGTCTGATACCGATTATCCATCAATCTTTAGACAAACGGATATGGGCACACTTTCAGAATTAATATAAATTGTATAAAATGCCAAGTGCGTCACTTACCCTTCAGATGTTCGCCAACTTCAGTTAAACCTCGTGCGATATTTATGTTATCAAATTCATCAGCATCTGTTCAGATCAATTAGATTTCATGAAACCAGTTTTAATCAGTATTACAATCGTGTTTAAATATGAAATTAAACTCAGCGTGATTTTATCGTACCAAGTTCCTCCATTTCTTTCAATATTTTGTCCAACTTTGGTACCCCATGGCGCATATTCACAAAGGATTTCCACATCACCCTTCGGGCCCCAGAGCCTTTCTCCATCACTAAGTTTAGGAGAAGTTTGGAACTGTCCGCCCTGTTACCCTTCTCCACGAGCTCAGTCACTTTCTGCAATGAATAAAATTAAGATACTGAGCAGCGGAGTGAATGGCATACACTGAGAATGAGAAGGACATGATCTGCCACGTGGTGGAATTTACTATGTTTTCATGATTCTGCTGAGATAGTTAATCAGGGGCCGGTTACTCTTCCATTCTTAATATATAAATATTCTGCAAATATCTTGTTTCTGTCATTAATTATAAATAGAAGTGATGACATTAAAGTATGAATCGTTCAGCTGGGCTGTGAAGAAACATTGTTAATCTGAAATAGTGAATGTGACTAGTTTATTATAAAGTGTATCCAACACGATATCAGGGACCTCATCTGGGAAGGAACTGGGTGCTTCTGAATGAAAGCCTTTGAAACCACACTTACTGTGGGCCCAGGATCTGAATGGCCCTTCGGTATCAAAACGGTTTCTATTAACAAGTGCGAAACCAATCATGTCGACTGAATACAGCTCTAGAAAAAGGTCTAAAGCTGAAACACTTTCAACAGCAGAACAAAATGGAATGACAATGGAATATTTAAATAATGATTTTTAATTACGATCGTTGTTTTACGGTGTATTTTCAAGTGAGTACAAAATCAATCATTATTCTGTACTGAACATTGAAGTAACTGTAGAACACAATAATGATCATTGCTTTGTACTGCACATTAAACTAACTGTAGGACATAATGATCACTGCTCTGTATTGTAAATTGAATTAACTGTAGAAAACAATGATCACTGCTGTGTACTGTACATTCAACTAAATGTAGCACACAATTATCACTGCACTGTACTGTAAATTAAACTAAATGTAGGACAAAATGATCAGTGCTCTGTATGGTACATCAACCTAATTGTAGATCACAGCGATCACTGCTCTGTGATGTTAACTGAACTAACTGAATCATACAAAGATCAGTGATCTGTACTATACACTGAACTAACTGTAGAAAACAATGATCACAGCCCTGTACTGTACATTAAACTAACTGTAGAACACAATGATCACTGATCTGTACTGAACATTGAACTAACTGTAGAACACTATGATCACTGCTCTGTACTGAACATTGAATTAACTATGGGACACAATGATCACTGCTCTGTACTATACACTGAGCTAAATGTGTAACACAATGATCTCTGTTCTGTACAGTACTTTGAATTAGCTGTAGAACACAATGATCAGTGCTCTGTACTGAACATTGAACTAACTGTAGAACACTATGATCACTGCTCTGTACTGAACATTGAACTAACTATGGAACACAATGTGCACTGCTCTGTACTGAACATTGAAATAACTGTAGAAAACTATGATCACTGCTCTGTACTGAACATTGAACTAACTGTAGAACACAATGATCACTGCTCTGTACTGAACATTGAAATAACTGTAGAAAACTATGATCACTGCTCTGTACTGAACATTGAACTAACTATGGAACACAATGATCACTGCTCTGTGCTGTACACTGAGCTAAATGTAGAACACAATGATCTCTGTTCTGTACTCTACTTTGAATTAACTTTAGAACACTATGATCACTGCTCTGTCCTGCAAATTAATGTAACTGTAGTACACAATGATCACTGCTCTGTAGTGTACATTGAACAGACTGTACAACACAATTACTGCTCTGTACTGAACAATGAAAAAGCTGTAGAACACAATGATCACTGCTCTGTAGTGTATATTGAACTGACTGTACAACACAATGATCACTGCTCTGTACTGAAAAATGAAAAAGCTGTAGAACACAATGATCACTGCTGTGTACTGAACATTGAACTAACTATAGAACACAATGATCACTGCTCTGTACTGAAGAATGAACTAACTGTGGAACACAATGATCACTGCTCTGTACTGAAAATTGAATTATCTCTTGAACACAATCATCACTGCTAAGATCTGTAAAATGAACTAAATTTAGAACACGATGATCACTGCTCTGTACTGCACATTGCACTAACTGTTAAACACAATGATTAATGCTCAGTAGTGCACTTTGAACTAACAATATACTGCAATCTTCACTGCTCCGCACTGTACATTAAACTAACTGTAGAACGCAATGATCAATGCTGTTTAGTGTACATAGAACTAACTGTTGAACAAAATGATGACTGCTCTGTACTGTACATTGAACTGACTGAAAGATACAATGATCACAGCTCTGTACTATACATTGAACTAACTGTAGAGCACAACGATTACTGCCCTGAACTGTACATTGAACTAACTGTGGCAAAAATGAACACTGCTCTGTACTGAACAGTGAACTAACTGTAGAACACAATGATCACTGCTCTGTACTGAACATTGAACAACTGTAGAACACAATGATCTGTAGAAAACTCAACTAATTGTAGTACACAAAGTTCACTGCTCTGTACTGTATATTGAACTAACTGAGGAACACACGGTTCACTGCTCTGTACTGAACATTGGTCTAAGAGCAGACAACAGTGATCACTGCTCTGTGCTGAACATTGAACTGACTGTAGAACACAATGATCACTACTCTGTACTGTAAATTGAACGGACTCTTGAAAACATTCATCATTACTCTGTTATGTAAAATGATCTAACTGTAGAACAAAATGATCGCTGCTCTGTACTAAACATACAACTAACTGTAGAACACAATGATCACGGCTGTAAATTGAACGTACTCTTGAAAAACAATGATCATTACTCTGTTATGTAAAATGATCTAACTGTAGAACACAATGATCACTGCTCTATACTGCACATTGCACTAACTGCAGAACACAATGATCGCTGCTCTGTACTGAACATAGCTCTAACTGTAGTACACGATGATCACTGCGCTGTACAGTACATAGAACTAACTGTAGAACACAATGATCGCTGCTCTGTACTGATATAGAACTAACTGTAGAACACCATGATCGCTGCTCTGTACTGTACATTGAACTCACTGTAGAACACAATGATCACAGCTCTATACTGATATAGAACTAACTGTAGAACACAATGATCACTGCTGTGTACTGCACATTGAACTAACGGTAGAACACAATGATCACTGCTCTGTACTGATATAGAACTAACTATAGAACACAATGATCACTGCTCTTTACTGCACATTGCACTGACCGTAGAACACAAATATCACTGCTCTGTACTGTACATAGAACTAACTGTAGAAGACAGTGATCAATGCTGTGTAATGCACATAGAACTAACTGTAGAACACAATGGTCACTGCTCTTTATTGCACATTGCACTGACAGTAGAACACAAATATCACTGCTCTGTACTGTACATAGAACTAACTGTAGAACACAATGATCACTGCTCTTTACTTCACATTGCACTGACCGTAGAACACAAATATCACTGTTCTGTACTGTACATATAAGAGTTACTGGCCTCCTGCTCTCCTGACTGCACCAGCTGTGAAAGAAAAAGCGCGCGAAAGGTGAGCTTTTAAACTCACCAGTTACTGGCCTCCTGCTCTCCCGACTGCACTAGCTCTCTCCTGGAGCCTGGATTGGTCGGTGCCTCTGACTGCTCCCTCTCAAGCCTTGAAGCTCTCCCGCCTCGGGCTGCTCCCGCGCAGGTCCGCTGCTTCTCCGGTCTCGGTGCTGTGGGCCTCTCTGCTCTGCTGTTGATTTGGTCCCGCCTCTGCTGAACCCGCCGGTTTTAAGTGCCGCCGGTCGCGCTGCTGCTCTCCCACAGGTCCAAGCTGTCTCTCTCTCTCTCTCTCTCACACTCCCACTCTCTCTCTCTCTC
This sequence comes from Somniosus microcephalus, assembly GCF_052327205.1. Classification (NCBI taxonomy): domain Eukaryota; kingdom Metazoa; phylum Chordata; class Chondrichthyes; order Squaliformes; family Somniosidae; genus Somniosus; species Somniosus microcephalus. The sequence goes on from NW_028225184.1 coordinate 38,294,581, forward strand.
TCTCACACACTCTCTCTCTTCACACACACACTCTCTCTCTCAAACTCCCAGTCTCTCTCTCTCTCTCTCACACTCCCACTCCCAGTCTCTCTCTCTCTCTCTCACACTCCCACTCCCAGTCTCTCTCTCTCTCTTTCACTCCCAGTCTCTCTCTCTCTCATACACTCCCAGTCTCTTTCTCTCTTACATTCCCAGTTTCTCTCTCTCTATCTCTCTCACACTCCCACTCTCTCTCTCACACACTCCCACTCTCTCTATCTCCCACTCCCACTCTCACTCTCTCTCTCACACTCCCACTCTCTCTCTCAGTCTCTCACACTCCCACTCTCTCTCTCTGTCTCTCACACTCCCTCTCTCTCTCTCTCTCTCACACACTCGCTCTCTCAAACTCCCAGTCTCTCTCTCTCTCTCTCACTGCCGCCTCCTGTCCTGGAACCTTTTCCACCTAGGTTAGGCTCCTGAAATAAAATAAATTGAACCTACCTTTTCAACTTCCCCTAACCCCTAAAAGGTTAGAGGAGGTGGAAGGGTGGGAGACACTACACTGTAGTGTTTCGGGTTTAGCGACAGCTCCACTTATATAAGAGTTACTGGCCTCCTGCTCTCCTGACTGCACCAGCTGTGAGAGAAAAAGCCCGCGAAAGGTGAGCTTTTAAACTCACCAGTTACTGGCCTCCTGCTCTCCCGACTGCACTAGCTCCTCTCCTGGAACCTGGATTGGTCGGTGCCTCTGACTGCTCCCTCTCAAGCCTTGAAGCTCTCCCGCCTCGGGCTGCTCCCGCGCAGGTCCGCTGCTTCTCCGGTCTCGGTGCTGTGGGCCTCTCTGCTCTGCTGTTGATTTGGTCCCGCCTCTGCTGAACCCGCCGGTTTTAAGTGCCGCCGGTCGCGCTGCTGCTCTCCCACAGGTCCAAGCTGTCTCTCTCTCTCTCTCTCTCACACTCCCACTCTCTCTCTCTCTCTCACACACTCTCTCTCTTCACACACACACTCTCTCTCTCAAACTCCCAGTCTCTCTCTCTCTCTCTCACACTTCCACTCTCTCTCTCTCTCTCACACTCCCAGTCTCTCTCTCTCACACACACTCCCAGTCACTCTTTCTCTCTCTCTCTCTCTCACACTCCCAGTCTCTCTCTCTCTCACACACTCCCACTCTCTCTCTCTCTCTCTCTCACACACACACTCCCACTCTCTCTCTCTCTCTCTCTCACACACTCCCACTCTCTCTCTGTCTCTCTCTCACACACTTCCACTCTCTCTCTCTCTCACACTCCCAGTCTCTCTCTCTCTCACTCCCAGTCTCTCTCTCTCTGACACACTCCCAGTATCTTTCTCTCTTACATTCCCAGTTTCTCTCTCTATCTCTCTCTCACTCCCAGTCTCTCTCTCTCTCTCTCACTCCCAGTCTCGCTCCCTCTCACACACTCCCAGTCTCTCTCTCTCTCACACACTCCCAGTCACTCTTTCTCTCTCTCTCTCTCTCTCACTCCCAGTCTCTCTCTCTCTCACACACTCCCACTCTCTCTCTCTCTCTCTCTCTCTCACACACACACTCCCACTCACTCTCTCTCTCTCACACACACTCCCACTCTCTCTCTCTCTCTCTCTCTCACACACACTTCCACTCTCTCTCTCTCTCACACTCCCAGTCTCTCTCTCTCACACTCCCAGTCTCTCTCTCTCTCACAAACTCCCAGTCTCTCTCTCTCTCTCACACACTCCCACTCTCCCTCTCTCTCTCACACACACTCCCAGTCTCTCTCTCTCTCACACACTCCCACTCTCTCTCTCTCTCTCACACTCTCACTCTCTCTCTCTCACACGCCTACTCTGTTCTCACAGACTCCCACTCTCTCCCTCTCACACTCCCACTCTC